>NC_086318.1:238881004-239200379 GCF_036172605.1 Pelobates fuscus
TCTGCCAAGTGACCCTATGTAGGGGGAACAGTCCCTATTCTGCTCTGTGTCAGTGTGAATCAGGGATCCTTAGGATAGGTGTCAATCCATATCTGCCAAGTGACCCTATGTACGGGGAACAGTCCCTATTCTGCTCTGTGTCAGTGTGTATCAGGGATCCTTAGGATAGGTGTCAATCCATATCTGCCAAGTGACCCTATGTAGGGGGAACAGTCCCTATTCTGCTCTGTGTCAGTGTGTATCAGGGTCCTTGAGGACAGGTGTTAATTCATATCTGCCAAGTGACCCTATGTAGGGGGAACAGTCCCTATTCTGCTCTGTGTCAGTGTGTATCAGGGATCCTTAGGTTAGGTGTCCATCCATATCTGCCAAGTGACCCTGTGTAGGGGGAACAGTCCCTATTCTGCTCTGTGTCAGTGTGTATCAGGGTCCCTGAGGACAGGTGTCAATCCATATCTGCCAAGTGACCCTATGTAGGGGGAACAGTCCCTATTCTGCTCTGTGTCAGTGTGTATCAGGGTCCCTGAGGACAGGTGTCAATCCATATCTGCCAAGTGACCCTATTTAGGAGGAACAGTCCCTATTCTGCTCTGTGTCAGTGTGTATCAGGGTCCCTGAGGACAGGTGTCAATCCATATCTGCCAAGTGACCCTATGTAGGGGGAACAGTCCCTATTCTGCTCTTTGTCAGTGTGTATCAGGGATCCTTAGGTTGGGTGTCCATCCATATCTTCCAAGTGGCCCTATGTAGGGGGAACAGTCCCTATTCTGCTCTGTGTCAGTGTGTATCAGGGTCCCCGAGGACAGGTGTCAATCCGTATCTGCCAAGTGACCCTATGTAGGGGGAACAGTCCCTATTCTGCTCTGTGTCAGTGTGTATCAGGGTCCCTGAGGACAGGTGTCAATCCATATCTGCCAAGTGACCCTGTGTAGGGGGAACAGTCCTTATTCTGCTCTGTGTCAGTGTGTATCAGGGTCTCTGAGGACAGGTGTCAATCCATATCTGCCAAGTGACCCTATGTAGGGGGAACAGTCCCTATTCTGCTCTGTGTCAGTGTGTATCAGGGATCCTTAGGATAGGTGTCAATCCATATCTGCCAAGTGACCCTATGTAGGAGGAACAGTCCCTATTCTGCTCTGTGTCAGTGTGTATCAGGGTCCCTGAGGACAGGTGTCAATCCATATCTGCCAAGTGACCCTATGTAGGGGGAACAGTCCCTATTCTGCTCTGTGTCAGTGTGTATCAGGGTCTCTGAGGACAGGTGTCAATCCATATGTCAAGGTGTCAATATGTCATATGTCAGGTGTCAAACCATATCCATTGTGATTTAGGAATGTTAGGTGATTTATGCCCTTTATGGATTAAAACCAGACTCTGCATCAACTGTGTAATTTTCCATGGGAGTTTTGCCATTGATCCCCCTGCGGCATGCCACAGTCCAGGTGTTAGTCCCCTTGATACAACTTTACCATCACTATTGTGGCCAGAAAGAGTCCCTGTGGGTTTTAAAATCCGCCTGCCCATTGAAGTCTATGGCGGTTCGCCCGGTTCGCCGGTTAACAAACGTTTGCGGAAGTTCGCGTTTGCCATTCGCGAACCGAAAATTTTATGTTCGCGACCTCACTAGTTGTTTGGTTCTGTTGAGAGTAAAATTCAAAGCTCATCCATCAAGCACTAGACATTTAGTCCAAAATAGTTTATCACACACTCCATTATACACACACCTCCTATCTCTGCATCTCAACAGTTGAAAACAGGTAGTAATTATGGACAACAAATACTTTTCAAAAGTACAGATCAAGGCAACCACAAAAATTACATTGAATACATAATATTCTTATGTAGACGCCTAGACATGAAAGACCTATTCACATCATAAAAAAGATCACCACTGGACTAAAAAAACAAAACAGAAAACAGTAACTGGAATTGCCGTGCATGCACTATGGCATGGACTATAGCAAAGCCCTAAGTGTGGGTATAGATGCCATTCAGGTGATCTAGAACCTAAACCTTAGCTAGAACCATCTCTATTGATGTAAAATGTATTGCATGTCGAACTGAGGAACCACACTGCTCATCGGCTTCTTTTTGACTTTGAAGGAAAGGAATTTCAGCACACTAAAAAAGAACTGATGACTTACTGGCACTCAATGAGTTCATTATTTCTGAAGGTAAATACTTTGACAGAGTCTTCATTTCAGTTTATATCCTGATATTCGGCCTATATATCCAAATGATTTGCATAGCACAGGCAGCAATTTTCATGATTGCCCAATGAAACATGAATTAAACGTATTGTAAAACTGTTCCAAATCCAATAACAGACCATAAACTGTAAATACTATAGCTGTGAGCCCAATAAAGTTGCAGTTACGATGGGTATTGCTGACAGTCATTTGGTTAGTTCACGTTTCAAAATTGCTATAAAAGCAAAGATGTGTATTTCATTTATATTATGCTGCATTGTTTTTATTATAAAATGCAGTAAGTTTATTGTTTTTACAAAGCTGAGAATGTTGGTAACGTGTTTTCTTGTTTATACTGCTATTATTGTCTAATAATACCTAGCACGTCTTCAAATACTAAAATACAGATGATCCTATGATTTCTGTTCAAATTATAGTAGATGAAATTCGATTGGATAATGTATAAACCTTGACTAAAAATGTGTTTTGAGCAACATTTTACCCGAGACACAAACAGATCTATGGTAAAAGCAGTCCAGAATTCTCAATGACTAACATAGAAATTAGAAATAAAAAGGATTAATAAACAGTTATTCGCTAAAGTGAGAATTTAAAGTGAAATCAAAGATTATTTTACATTTTTGGTCAAAGTAGTTGAACTGACTAGACTTGTATGGAATGTTTCCAATTCAGCTATTTTGGCCCTATACTTTAAATTCATTTTAAATTCACTTTGAATTCTCACATTAGTGAATAACCCTTTTTGTTTTTCTTCTAAAATCTGCAAAGCAGAAAGAGAAAGAACATTTTTTGATATACTCTCTGTTGTCAATGACCATAACATGGCATATCCAATTAATAAAGTATTTAATAGTTGAAATAACTTTGAGTTTTGGGTTTTTATAGCATGCAGAGACGCAGGTCATTCCAATTACCATTTGATTGATACCAAGTTTACTAAATTATTTTTTTTAGGAGGATGAGTATGCTCTTAGATTTTGTTTCGTCAAGCCATCCTATGGGCTTTGGAAAATGGAATATTACAATTTATATTAAACCAGAAGGTAAGGGGGTTACATTTTTATAGGTCCATTTACTGTGCTATTTTTTTTTTACTTTAAAAATAAATAAAAATGTAATGATAAAATCAGGGCTCAAAATTTCCACTTGCCAGTGGTGAGTGAAAATACAGCCCTGCCGAGCAGAAATTCACCCCTAGTGAGCAAACTATGCAGTGGCAAGTAACTATCAAGACCTGGCTAGTAGTATAGGACGATAAAAAGATGGGGAAATGGCTGACTGTTTCTCAAGCTCAATTTATTCATAATTTATTGGGATGTTTTTCAGTGTCCCCCAAATTAAACTGCATAAACCTCAAATATGCAACACCAAAAGGACTGTACACATATAAAGTGTAAAGTAGAGAGTGCTGTTTAATTTAGATTTTAGACTTACTTCTTCTTCAGTTAAGTGCATTATTGATAAGACGGTTTGGGAAATATTTTTTCCTAGGTCAGATGCATATCCCTGCCAGGATAAGGGAGTCTGTACTGAAAGTTTGCTCATGTGTGACCACTCATCTACATTATCTATAACTTATACAGTCGACTTATTTAGAGTATAATGTTTAAATACGTGGTAAGTGCTTGCTTGTTAGTCTTCTGTCAGTAAACATGATAAAGATTGTTTGTTTGTTTCTTTCTTTTTCTATGTGATCAGTAATCCTGCATCATCGAACAATGATATTTATAGCAATGTCCACAAGGACTGCACAATGTATAACAGAGTGAGTCATAGCAACTGAAACATGTAATGTATAATTTATAAGTCCATACTGAGCTAACAGTATATTTCCTGATGTTTCAGTATGTTTCCAGATTAAAAATTCCAAGGTTATTAAAACTAGGGTATAAGGCCCTGGGGAGATAGCACAGCTAAGCGGACAAGGGCACATGTATGAGTGTGGGGATGGATGCATGTGATTGGTTGTGTATGAATGTGTGGGTGGGATTAAGTGGTGTGTGAGTTTGGTGGTGTGGTCTTACCTCAGTGCCACTTGGGATTCCGTCCAGAAAAATAGCTTCCCGCCCGCCCGCCCGCCCGCCCGCCCGCCCCATTGTTATACTTAGTCGCAGCTAGCTGGGGGTATGTCCTTGCCAATTAAGTTTCAGGCGGTTATGTGAATATGCGGAATGAGGTGGTCAAGTTTCAGGTCTCAACCTCCCCTGCTCTAAAGGGGAGGTTACATGTTTGGACGTGCCCACCTAGTGAGGAAAAAGGTCGGCTGGTGGTAAGCATTGGGATGAAACAGAAATTTATGCCGAGGGGGAGAAGAAGTGGTGCATAGGCTCATAGTCAGTATATTGGCAAGGACGGTTGGGTTATACTATATGACACTATATGTTAACCTATTTGTTAAGTTATGGCTATTTATGTTTGACGTTTGGTTTATATCAAGTAAAGATAAAGATTACAAATAAATTATGGAAGTGTTTTACAGTAATTATCATATGTTATAATAAATGCTGTGGCCTGTTTCATCCATACTACATTGTCTGTCATTATTTGGGTGGTAAGTGGGATAGTTCTCTGTTATTATGCTGCATCACGATTCCCCACTACGTACATACATGTAAAAAGGGGAAAATTAGAAAAAAGAGCAGCAGTAATTAAAGTTTTTACACTGATCGCAGTGATCAATTTGTAATCCATTTTTTCTATATAAACCACTAGTAGACAGACTAAGTGTTTAAAATGACATTTCAGTAAATATTTGTACTCTAAATTTTAATCAATCTATCTATCTATCCTCTCTAAAGAGAAAAGTTTAGTAGCTCCATCAACATGAATGATTGCAAAATATGTTTGCCTTAAAGAGACACTATAGTCACCATAGCCACTACAGCTTAATGTAGGAATTCTGGTGTCTATAGCCTGTCCCTGCAGGCTCAGCAATGCAAACACTGCCTTTTCATAGAAAAGACAGCGTTTACATTGCTGCCTAGTAACACTTCTAGTGGCAGTCACTCAGATGACGGCAACTCTGGGTGCTTCCTATTTCAGTGTTGTACTGTGTGCAGCACTTACGGTTAGCGTCTAAATACTCTACATAAAGATGCTGAACTCTCCTCGTAGAGATGTATTGATTCAATGCATCTCTGTATAGAGATGCTGATTGGCGCAGCACACGTTTTTCCACATGTGCCATAGTCTCCCAATGCTTTCCTGTGGGAAAGCATTGAATTGGCTGAAATCATCAAGATTGATGATCTCAGCCATGAAGGCGGTCCAAGCTGCGGCGTGACCAGTATTTTAATGGAGAAAAGGTTTGTTTAAACACCATCCCCACGAAGGTATCCATTACAGCAAGAAGAGGCAAAAATATCAAAGAAATGCTGGTACCCAGTCACCTCTCTACATCAATTAAAACGAATAAAACCTGGCTGACTGTACAGGGCACGTACCAATGTGGGAGATGTGTCGCGTGTACATATATCGCTAAAGGATCAAAAACCCTTTTAAACTATAACAACTCTGTCGAGATCCCCATAAAACAGTTCTTCAACTGTAACACTCAGGGAATGATCTACTTACTAATGTGTAAATTGCTATGTGGGCAAAACCATACGCCCATTCAAAAGACGTATTATGGAACATGTCCACTCTGTTACTTCCAACAGAGATACGTCAGTTGCTAGGCACATCAGAACTAATCATACAGACACCCCAAACTGCATCAAGTTCGCGGGAATAGAAAAAATTCAGCTAGGAAAAAGAGGTGGAGACCTAGACCAGTTTCTTAAAAGGAGGGAGTGCTACTGGGTTTATAAATTTGATACATTAGCCCCCAAGGGTCTTAAAGAGGGTTTTACCTTCACTCCCTTTATCGAATCATGATGACTCACCACTGTAAATTTGTATATAGATTTGTGTTGTTCATTCCTTTATTTATGTATCTATGTCTTTCTTCCAACAAATATCACTTTGTGCACACCCGTCCGACTTTAAAGCAGCCATAATCAGATACCCATCCTATTCTGACTAATATCCGGCCAAATATATGCGTGGTATCAACATGTCCCTTTAATTGAACACGCTGACTCGAGCACACAATAAGGGCTTGTTTTCCACACAGGAATATGTTTTGACCCCCCCCCTCTCCCCCCTGTTGTTTCGATATAAGTCCCAGCAGTATTGGACCATGTCCACCTTATAGTGTACCTCACACCCCATTCTGTGCAGCTCGCGATTGAACACCCCTCTTTTCATGTCTAAAATGACCATGGGAGCCCACTAATGTTCAAGCTCACGGAAAGGGTTAATATACACTTTTCACTCTGTGGAGACCCAACAATTATGATCGCATAACCATCTGGACACGGTGTCCAGCTTTTCAGATCACTCGGTGTTCATAGTGAAACATTTCACATCTATGAGCACCATTCTCTTCTCAAGACTCCTCTTTACCTACATAGAATACAACAAAAACAAAGATATCAAATATGCAAATAACATAGGGCAATATTGTATGCACACCAGGAGTATATCTGTGAATTGATGCACTTATCTCTCAGAATGGATTCAATTATTCTTCAATTTCCTCCATATTACTTGAGTACATATAGGTAGAAAAGGACAGATACATGCATCATCAATAAATAAAACATCAAAAGCAATAAAGTAAAATCAAATATACAGCCCTAAGCATTTAGTTCGACCCATGTGTATAACCAGCAAAAAATACAAAAAGGAAAACCAGGAAAGTCCTTTTATAGGATTTCACACTTTGAAATATTGTTAAGATCCATCTTGCTAGCCAACCAGAGTACTCTGACAGCAACATCTCCCATTTGGTTTATCATTGGCCGCCATTTAGTAATTTATAAGCCTCGGATTGCTGTACTGTAAATTGGTTCGGGTGTGAATATTCCTAATGCTTAGCTATTAGGTCTGACCATGTGTTTATTACCGCCCCGAATAACATTTGTACAATAGTAAATGACCCTATGTTAAAGACTGCCTTGGGTATCCAATACCCATTAATTTATTAGATTGTAGATTATAAACATAAAATCACATCCAGCTGACATATTGAGCTACTAGGCCAAAACGACACTATACTTTTGTTTATTTAATCTAGAATAAGGGGAACACATTATACATGTTTTAGCACAGTGGTCAGTGACCTGTTTCCAAATACCTCCCAATGAGGAAGATAAAGGGGGCCGGGCAGTGACATAAGTAGTGAAATAAAGGGGCAGACCCATCCAGAAAGGAGGCGGGCCTGCCCAAGTTAATGGCAGATTAGCTTGTTGGGAATTCACACCGTGCTGCCTGTCCATCACTCAGGCCGGCCCAGTGAACGCAGGACGTGAAGGGAGCAATGTTTCAGTGTTCCCTGCAAGGTCCTGATGCCCTGAACATAGCACATGCACATCTTACAATGCGCTCAAGCTATGATTGTTGGAGACAGTTTCCTGGTGTCCCCAAAAGCGTTACAACAGGGAACAGGTGGGACTGTGGGAGAATCTGGATACTAATTTTTCCCACTCCCTGTGTCTTAACCTGGGCCAGATAGGGGGGAATCCTGATCCCTCTGCTGAGCGGAGCCTAATACAAAGGGAAGAGCTGAGCGCAGTGGGTGGAGCCTAATGCACCTCTATTTACAGATTGCCTGGATGCTGTTCACATCATGCACCTGCCCAGGATCAGCCCTGGTCCCATAAACACTACATTACTGTGGGGTGTGACTGTCCTACGCAACTGCATGCACATATTGTGAGCCCTGGCTATGCTGCCAAGATTTGTTTAATGACGGAGTATTGATGTCTATGCTCCAATCCAGGTTTGGGTTGCCCAAGGGAGGCAGCAGAGTGGGAGCTTAGTTCCAACATCACTACTTTTAAACAGTAAACCAATCATAAACAATACTGTACCCTATGACAATTTATAGCAGTATTAAGTCACTTTCCTGTGCAAACACCCCTGATGTGTTAGAGTGCCAAGGTTGCAGGTTTGCTATACACTATGCACAGTGCTCTCCTTCCTGCCGCACACTAAACAAAAGTTATCTTAGTAGGGATAAGTGTCTTGTTGTCCCCTATCTGCCATGCTGGATGTATTTCACTAGTACCGTATGTGCCGTACCACTCTCTGTTCTTACTTTCTTAGCTTGTGTTCTAATTATTAATTTTCCTGGATGGATATATTACCTATTATGCAGATGTATGGGGTTTCTTGGCACTATATAATTTAAAATCAAGAGGATGAGACAGAAAGAAAAAAACAAGAAATTTTGGACACTTTAAAGGGTTTGTAGAATGTTAGTGCTTCAGATTATCTTAAAGAAAAAGACAATGCCTTTCAATCCATACTTTACTATTTTGTCAGATTTAGGCATTTAGGAATCAGAATAATTCTGCAATTCTCAAAGCATAACATATGCTGATTACGCAAGAGTTAGCATCTTTACAACGTTCGTCTACAGCCAAAATGACACAACAAATTGTTACAGCCTTTGCCACGAGTAAATTGAGATAAAGTTAGCATGTGCATTCATTTCACAGAACCAGCCCCCAATGTTCCTCCTCTGCAGCCCTATCAAAGAGACACATGACACCTGTTATGCTGTCACAATTTATTTTAAGCATTGTGGCAAGGAATTCCATGCTTTGCTTATATATCAGTTGGAACACACACTAAAGTAGTACACAGTATAACCCCCCCCCCCCCAAAAAAAAAAAAAAAGCATATACATACTAATCATTAACACTGGAATGAAACAGTTTGAAAATAGAAACATACAAAATGGTTTATTCACAAAACTAAGAGTTGGGCAGAAATGATCAATTGAATTGTTGGGGAAAAAAGACAATACTTATTTTGAGACCTTTTTTTAGCTCATCTGTATTTAGCCTAAAATGTACAATTTCCTCGTCAATGCACCCCAATTCCTGGACCATTGAAAACATCCCACAGCAAAACTACTGAAAGAAGCTGAATGGTCTCATGGGAGGTTTAGTCACTGAAAACTTACCGTGAGTAATTAAAAAACAAAAAGCAAAAATTAGGTTAAATGTTCTGATATGGAAAAAAACTATGCAACTGTAAAATCTATTTTAGCCTAAAAGTTGAATTTAGTTTTCAAATTGCTATAATATGATGCCTAGTAATAAGTCCCATACTGATTTAATCAGTAGGTTAGAAACTGTGATTTTACTCATTCAATGGTATGTACTAAAACAAATAATGGAGAGATAAGAAAAGCAATTTAAGCTTTATATTAAGATATTAGAAGTGGAAAAAGTTTACAGTTTTGCAGTTTTGGCCTACAATTCTTTGCAATACTCTTTTTAATTCTCTACAATCCATGGTTTAGTTATTAACTAATTATTTAGTTCAAATGCTTCAAACTATTCTCTTCTTTTTTTTTAACCAAAGTGAATAAGCACAGAAATTTAAATTGTTTTTATTAAGAAAGCACTAGAATAAAATGATATTATTGTTATACTTTATAATTGTATTTTAATCATTTAATCTTTTGACATGTTATACTTCGATGTCTGATATTTGATTAGTTAATAGCACGAATAGTTAACAGAGAAATTGAAAAACAGTGAATATTTTAAGGGACTTACCAAACAAATGCGTCCAGGGAGGACAAGAACGATTGAACAACGTATGGAGACAGTGAAATGAGAGAGATTGTCAGTGGGACAACTGAAGAAATACGCAGGACAGCAAGAGAAAGATAATTTAGGAAGTGAGGGGAGGGTGAGACAGATAAGGCTTGTGACAGAGGGGCTGAGCATGCCAAATTTAGACAGCCTTAGTAAAATCAAACAGCTGAAGGATAGAAGAATGCATGTAGAAATAGCCATCTTCAATGTATCATTCATGGATTAGAGCAAGAAAATGTTTTACTTATCCAACTAATATATGTACTAATTGTACTGAAGTAAAAAGTAAATTGAATTGACATATTCTAGAAATGAACTACACAGAACTAGGACTATACCCCCAGCATCGGGGGTCCAGTGAATCAAGATGTCAGTGGGTGTGGTAAAAGGTAGTGGACCAGTGACGCAAATTGTCTACCTGGAATGGGGTCGGGTCCACATGAAGAACTTGCAGGTCAGCATGGCTCGAATGCACACCAGTCTGCCTGTCAATCCTCCATGCCAGCCCACTGAGGGTGGACAATAGAGAGAGAACTGTTTAAGTGCTTTCTGCAGGGCCTTTTGCATTCATGCCCTTAGCATAGCACAAGTCTATCTAATTATGTCCTTGCTCTATGCTTTTTGTAGACTGTTCTCTGGTGTCCACAAAAGCGGACTTGAGGTATTAAACCACGGACGGCTTAGCAGGACCCAACTGGGAGTGTTCCACTGAATTTCAAATGGTTGGGAGGCCTGCTAAGGACTCATACTTTGAACAAATTATATAGATCTTTAAAACACAGGGTAAATTTCAAGCAGAAATTAGAGGGCGTAAAATAGGCTGAATCTTAGATTCACAATTCACAAAATGCAGTGTCAGAACTAAACAATTAAAGGGACACTATAATCACCAGACCAACTACAGCTTAACATCTCCATGCAGAGTACTGATTCTATGGGAAAGCATTGGGTTGGTTGAGGTTGTCAAATTTGATGATCTCAGCCATGGAGGCGGAGCAGGGGCAGAGCCAGCGCCAGCGCCAGCGCCAGCGCCAGCTGATCTACGCTGTGTTGGAATAAAGGTGAGGTTTTTTTTTTTTAAAACTTATTTAACATGGACAGGGGGAGCCAGCCACCTAAAAACATTTTTAACACAATAGTGTCAGGAACACATGTTTGTATTCCTGACACTATAGTGTTCCTTTAAAGTAATAGTGCTTTCATATATATACCCACAATGCAAATCAATTATCAGATCTATATGAAAAATTATTGTGACATTATTAATTAATGAATTACAAATTAAAGTGACATTACTATCCAAAACCTCCTCAAATTTATACTTTCCTGTGGTCATCTCCAAAGGAACATCTGAAACTTGGTCTGGACTCCAAAGTTATATAGTAAATAGAAAAAGGGAATTTGGGGAACACCCAGAACATGCATTTCTCAGCAATTGTGCTGCCGTGGAGACCAAAATGTATACATTATATAGGTTAAGGAGAAGCGCACACATAAATTTTATAAGGCTACTTAAAATCACCTATCTCCGCAAATAAAAATGAGGGTTCAGTTCCACCATATGGCCATATTGTGCAAAGCACACCACTACTTCACACTACCTCCATATTAGTGGGTCCTATGCTAATCCCAATGTTAGAGAAAAATGTAATTGTGCTAGTGCTAAATGAGCTAATGTGTATTTAAAACATCTGTTGTAAGAGCATTCTGAATATATTTATAATGCGCAATTAATGTTTTGTTTTTTTAAATTGTATTTTTTATCACATTAATTTTGCATTATCCTTCCAGTTTACTGTTGTGTTTGTCTTTGACATGTAAAGATACAGTATGTTGTTTGCATGCTTTTTGAATGCTTTTTTTATATGTACCTGTAACCTGTTCTTCCAATGTATTTCAATCCACATGGGCAAATGAACAAATAGATGATGTGTTTATGAAACAAGTGATCACTTCTTTTATTTTAAATTTCCCAGTATTAGTAGTTACCTTTTTTTTACCTCTCATTTCCCGACAATTTATACAATTACCACATCCATGAAATACTTTTAATAATATTAAAATTACCTCTCCTCTTTCTGTGTATATGGTAGTCACTACTTTGAATACCTTGGTTTGGTGGGAAGTATAGCTCTTAAAATCGTGTCCTTACATAGGTTTGGACAATTTTTGCTAATAATCCTGTGTGTTTGCCTGTTCTGATGATTATAGTAAAATACATTAGGTGGACTCTTAATTCAACTTATTTTCTCTTTTTTATGTGACATTAAGGATTCCCTATATGTCCATCCTTGCTGTTTCCAATGTTTGTTTGTCACGCCCGTTCTTTTCAAATGCTTCTTGAAGTACAGTGGGACCTCTCTTTACAAACTCCTCGGTTAACATAATTTTCGGTTTACAAATTAAAATCCATTAAAAATAATGCCTCAGTTTACAATTTTTTTTCGCACTAAAAAACAAGTTTTCCCAGGATGCGTTGCACCTGGGAGGTTTATAGCACCGTCCCCTGCATGCTGGAGCCTGTAGGTAACACGTGGCGTCGATTGTGGAGATGTTGGAGGTGTTGGAGTGGCTTTTGCATTGAGTTTTGGAGCCATTCTGGAAATTGTTTGCAGTTGTTTTGGGACTTTTTGGGGAATTTCTCAAGCTGTGGAAAGGTAGTGAGCTGAACTTCGTCGTTTGCATGCCTTTTATTGTGTGTTCTGCATTGTGGGTTGGTTTCCATGCCAGCTCATTTTGACTTTTTTCTGACCTCCAGAACGGATTAATTGGTTTTCAATGCATTCCTATGGGAAACCGTGTTTCGGTTAACACATTTTTCACAATAAGAAAGTCCCGGAGAACGCATTAAATTCGTAAAGCGAGGTCCCACTGTATAAGAGATTGTTGAATGTCAGTGACTACTGTTCCTTCCTATGTAACTGTTACAATCCACTTGTTTGAAATAGGTTTTTGTTTTCAATTGTCCACTTTCCTCATAAATGGTCAGATCAAAAAAAGTTATCTCCATATGGTATCTAATTTTATTTTGCTATCATTCTGATTCAATGGTGTAATACAATGTTTCAGCTTTTCCTCCCCACCATTCCAAATAAAATAATGTAATTTATATATCGCTTATATCTGACCAGGTATTGCTCCCAGCCACCCAACACCACCTATTCCCAAAAATACATTAATAAGTTTGCATAGCTAGGAGCACCCCTAGTCCCCCTAGCGGAATCCTCTACATGAAGATAACAACTGTCTTTAACCCCTTAAGGACCGGACTGTTTTTGCGATGTTGTACATTTGCGACCAGGCATCTTTTTACACTTTTGTGGTGTTTGTGTTTAGCTGTAATTTTCCGCTCTCTCATTTTCTGTTCCTATACAAATTATATATTGTTTTTTTCAGGACAAAAGGGGCTTTCTTTACATACCATTATTTATATAATCTCATGTAATTAAATTTTAAAAAATTTTAAAATATGATGAAAAATTGAAAGAAATACATGTTTTTTGACTTTTATGTGAAAAATCTTTTACTCATCTACAAAAGCGAATGAAACAAAACTGCTAAATAGATTCAAAATGTTGTCGTGAGTTTAAAAATACCCAGTGTTTACATGCTTTTTGCTATTTTTTGCATGTTATAGGGCTATAAGTACAAGTAGAATATTGCGGTTTCAAAACATACATTTTTAAAATGTATCAATAGTGACATTGTAACATTATTATCTGTCATAAATCTCTGAATAACACCCCACATGTACATATTTTTTTTAAAGTAGACAACCCAGGGTATTCAATATGGGGTATGTCCAGACTTTTTTTGTAGCCACTTAGTCGCAAACACTGGCCAAAGTTAGCGTTCATATTTGTTTGTGTGTGAAAAAAGTAAAAAACTAAATTGAACGCTAATTTTGGCCAGTGTTTGTGACTAAGTGGTTACTAAGAAAGACTGGACATACCCCATTTGCAATACCTTGGGTTGTCTTCTTTTGCAAATGGTATGCCATCATTGGGGTAATTCTCATTCCTGGGCTGCCATACACTCTCAAAGGCAACGTAACCAACCTGGCCATTTTCAATGTAAAAATATTTGACCCATATATTTGACCCTGTAACTTTCAAAAACGCTATAGCAAAAGTGCTGTTTGTGTGTGAAAAATGCAAAAAAAGTCACTTTCACTGACAATATCATCGCTGTGATATGTTTTACTGTTTTGAATCACTAATATTTGTATTCAGCAAAGTGTCCCGAGTAAAACAGTTGAACAGGTTTTAGGGTGTCGTAGAACGTTACAGGGTAAAATACAGTGCTAGCAAATTAAATTCTCTGGACTTTCGATCTGGGTTTGCAGGCAGGTCCCTCAAATTGAAATCAATAAAATTACTTAATTATGTAAAAATATTACATAAATACACACGTATAATTTAAATATATATGCATATTTATATATTTGAAGTCTACATGTATATTTATATAATTATTTATGTAATTTTGTATATGGACATATATATATATTTCGTATTCTTTTTATTTATTTATATATACATAGATATATATATACAATTTCATTCTAAGTGTATTTTGATATAAATATATATATATTAATATCAAAATACAGTTAGAATAAAATTTCATATAGATATATAATTGTTTTACATTTTTATTATTTTTACATTTTTTTATTTAATTTAAATTACTTATTATTTGTATTTTATAATAATATATATATACAATATATATAGTTATTATATATATGATATATATACGTGTGTAATTTAATTATAAGTGTATTTTTATATTAATATATGTACATATTAATATAAAAATACACTTAGCATAACATTATATATATGATATTTAGACATATATTATATAGGTATAAAATATGTCTATATATCATATATATACAAATATATAATTTTTTTATTAACGTTAACTTTTTTTTATTAACGTAAATTTTTTTTAATGATTTTATACTAGCAGGGAGACTGCCTGTCAGCACAGACAGTCCCCCTGCAGGCAGACACATGGACACCTATTGTGACCATGTGGTCACTCTGTTGAGCGATCACATGGCCCCAGGGGTCCAAATCCGCCATGGGGAGACTGTCTGGGCTGCAGGCAGTCTCCCCACACCGGGAGCACCGCTGATCGCTGCCGGGGGAACGACGGCGATCGGGTAAGTAACTAAGACCGTTAGGACGGTTCAGGTCCTGAACCGTCCTCGGTCCTTAAGGGGTTAAACCAGAAATAATTGTTCTGAAGTATTAGTTGTATGCGCTCCTTAATCTTGCTGGGTAACTAAGCCTTTTATCTCTGGGAAACTATTTTTTTTTCCTACACTGAAGGATGGTCAGCAATTCATCAGACTAAATGTGTGGGAACATCACCTCATGGTGGAAAGGCTGAGTGGGTGGTCAATTGCCCCTTTTTCCTTTCATTTTTTAACAAATCTATTTTCTACTTGCAAAGAACCATGCTCCCCAATTTTTATTAACACAAGATAGAAAAGAGAAAAATATTACAATCAATCATAAGTTCTCCCACTTCCTATTTTTTTAAATCTAGATATATAACATAATTTTGGCAACTCAGAATTGTCACTGTAATAATGTCTGATATTGTGTAACCATTATGCGAGGCAAAATTTAGTCATATTTGCATGTCGACAGAATCATAGTCATAATTTTTCCTGCCTGTGTCATTTTACACAGCGTGGGAAAGTTCTTTGGAATTTTCCCACGCTGTGTAATTTGACTCATAACTCTCTGATTGGTTACTTAATCCACCAATCAGAGAGTTATGAGTCAAATTACACAGCGTGGGAAAATGACACAGAGCACTCTGATTGGTGGATTTCAAACCAACCAATCAGAGTGCTGTGACAGGTAAATGTAGAGACTTACCTGTCAGTCTCTTCATTTACCTGTCAGAGCACTCTGATTGGATGGCTTAAACCCACCAATCAGAGTGCTCTGAGCCTAATTGCAGGGCGGGGCAAGGCTTTACAAGCCTTGCCCCGCCCTGCATAGCTCAGTCTGCGCAGAGCCCTCCATGCGCTCATTTTTTTATCTTTTTTTAATTGTGTCGGTTATTATGGTTTTTTATTTTGTCTTTTTTGGGGCTGAAAAAAGAAGATTTTAGAAGAAAGAATACATTGAATAGTAAGTAATTTTTTTTTACAGGTTCTTAGTTAAAGGTCCCCCCTCATTATTTTTAGGATGAGGGGTCCCCCCTCATTTTTTTAGGGCCCCCACCTGCCTCTCAGGGGTGGGGGCTGGGGGGGAGGACAATAGGTCCCCCCTATTGGTATTTAGGGCCCCCACCCGCACGCTCAGGGGTGGGGGCCAGGGGGGAGGACATTAGGTCCCCCCTTTATTAGTATTTAGGGTCTCCACCCACCGCTCAGGGGTGGGGGCCAGGGGGGAGGACATTAGGTCCCCCCCTTTTTAGGATTTAGGGCCCCCACCCGCTGCTCAGGGGTGGGGGCCAGGGGGGAGGTAATTAGGTCCCCCCTTATTTTACTGTAGGGCCCCCACTCACTGCTCAGGGGTGGGGGCCAGGGGGGAGGACATTAAGTCCCCCCTATTACCATTTAGGGCCCCCACCCACCGCTCAGTGGTGGGGGCAGGGGGGAGGACATTAGGTCCCCCCTTATTAGTATTTAGGGCCCCCACCCGCCACTCAGGGTTGGGGGCCAGGGGGGAGGACATTAGGTCCACCCCCTTATACCAATTTAGGGCCCCCAGCCGCCGCTCAGGGGTGGGGCCAGGGGGAGGACAATAGGTCCCCCCATCATTTTACTTTAGGGCCCCCACCCACTGGGGGGGCTATTTTTATTTTATTTTTTTAAACAGTGAGCAGCCACAGGCTTCTCACTGTTTACTAGACATGCCCCTACTCGCGGTATAGCGAGTAGGGGCAAAATGTACTAATACTAAGTCATTTTTACTTAGTATTAGTAAATTTGTCTGAAAGACCAATTTAGGTCTTTCAGCCTTTTAGTAGATAGCTCCCTAATACCGTGGGAATTAGGGAGTTATCTACTAAGCGGCTGCAATAGAAGTGCCAAAGTCCCGAAATTCCGAAGTTCCGAAATTCCGAAGTTCCGAAGTGTCGAAGTGCCGAAGTTGCCGAGGTTCCGAAGTGCCGAAGTTCCGAAGTTCCGAAGATGCCGAATTTCCAAAGTGTCGAACTGCCGAAGTGCCGAAGTTCCGAAGGGCTGAAGTGCCGAAGTTCCGAAGTTACCGAACTGAAAATTTTCCCCATGCACATGCCTATTGGGTAGCACCATGTGCACTTAGTTTGTCTTGTGGTCTTGTTGGTAGCTTCAGGGATGATTGGGTTCAGGTAGGCACTAGCTTTGTGCAGTGCAGAGGTATATAGGGTTAAGGTAGCATTTACACTTTTTTTTTTCTCTTGACCCTTTGTGGAGAGGATATTTCCCTATTTTCTCCTTATTGGACAAGAAGCAATTGTATTTACTTGGGGAGATGTGGCTATAGGACTGTGTCGTTTGTCTAGTGGAGATCTTTCTGAGTATGCTTACTTTCTACTTCTCATACACCCTCTCCATTACATTTTCTTTTTGTTTTTGCAAAGGGCTTTATTATCATTATTTTTCTACTTCCAGCCTAGGAACACCTACCTGTCCAGGGGCCGTTGGTATTAGGTGGACACCTTGTATATCAGATGTAGCCTAAGGCACACCTGTGCAATAATCATGCTGTCTAATCAGCATCTTGATATGCCACACCTGTGAGGTGAATGGATTATCTTGGCAAAGGAGAAGTGCTCACTAACACAGATTTAGACAGATTTGTGAACAATATTTGAGAGAAATGGGCCTTTTGTGTACATAGAAAAAGTCTTATAATTTTGAGTTCAGCTCATGAAAAATGGGGGCAAAAACAAAAGTTTTTTTATTTTTTTTTATTTGTTCAGTGTATATGTTCAACTAAACACACCAGAGTTTTATATTATATTTTTAGTAGTATTCCCCCAAAACTGAATTTACACCATACTGCAATCATTGCCTCTCTTGCAATAAGTTATATACTATAACTCTTTGCCAAGTATAACTTCTAATAAATTGCTAATTATCTTAAAAAATCATCAGTTGCTCATATTTTAAATCTTGATTAAGAGCACACACAAACAAAACATGCAGCTTTAAATCTTAAAAGGCTTCTTACAATCATCAATCTTAGGAAACAAATATGAGAGTTTGGTAACAACATATAAACATAATGCATTAAGCCCACTACTATGTCACAGTACCCCAAAATCGGTGTGTCCTACACTGAATTTAAAATGTGAGATATACATGTTAACTGAAATACTTATTGCTTAAACTGCTTCTGTTGACTCTCCTCAAATGTATGCTTTCCTGTGGTCTACTCCAAAGTGGCACTGAGAGTGGACAGGTGGGGCGCTAAACCAAAAGCAATCTGGTCTGGATTCCAAAAACGCACAAAAAAAGATGAATTAGAGGCACAATCAGAACATGCATGTTTTTTATTTATTAATTTATTTATAACATATTTGACCAGGAATAATACATTGAGAGTTCTGTAATTTTCAAGTATATCAGCAGTGGTGCTGATGCGTAGACTAAAACTATATACAAAATACAGATTAAGGAACAGAGAGCACGAAAAACAGTTTAAATCTTACAAGGTTACTGAAAATCACCTATCTTAGCAAACAAATATGAGAATTTGGTAACAACATATGAACATATTACGTTAAGCCCATTACTACATCACAGTACCCCAATATCGGTGGGTCCTACACTAATTTTAAAATGGGAGATATACATGCTAACTGAAATACTTATTGTTCTTATTCTTATGTGCAGTAGAAAAATGCTTAGACTGTTTTAAATTACCGTATATACTCGTGCTGAAAAACCCCCACTCGTCTTATACTCGAGTGAGTGTCTGTATTATGGCAACTTACATTGCCATAATACAGACAAGGGGCTGTTGGGGGCTGGCAGAGAGCGTTTACTTACCTTTCCTGCAGCTCTTGTCAGCTCCTTTCTCTCTCCTGCGTTCCGGTCAGCTCCCTCTGCAAGTCTCGCGAGAGCCGCGGGGTCAGAGCTCCACGCGGCAGTCACACCGCGAGACTTACAGTGGGAGCTGACCGGAACGCAGGTGAGAGAAAGGAGCTGACAGGAGCTGCATGAAAGGTAAGTAAACGCTCTCTGCCAGCCCCCCTTCTACACAGCCAATGCCACTGGACCACCAGGGAGTGAAAGCCCCCTCCCTGCCATGTATCAAGCAGGGAGGGGGGACGAAAATAAATAACATAAAAATGTAATATATAAAAAAAAATATTAAAATAATAATAATATAAAAAAATATTATAATAATAATAATATAAAAAATCATAATAAAAATGCCCACCCCCACCAAGGCTCTGCATCACATACACATACACACACTGCACTCATAAACACACACTGCACTCATACACACACACTGCACTCATACACACACTGCATTCATACACACACTGCACTCATTACACACACACACTGCACTCATTACACACACACATTGCACTCATACACACACTGCACTCATACACACACTGCATTCATACACACACACACACACACACACACACACACACACTGCACTCATTACACACACACACTGCACTCATTACACACACACTGCACTCATACACACACTGCATTCATACACACACTGCACTCATACACACACTGCATTCATACACACACTGCACTCATTACACACACACACTGCACTCATACACAGCACTCATACACACACTGCACTCATTACACACACACACACTGCACTCATTACACACACTGCACTCATTACACACACTGCATTCATTACATACACACACTGCATTCATTACATACACACAGTAAATAAATATTCAATTAGTATAATTTTTTGGGGATCTAATTTTATTTAGAAATTTACCAGTAGCTGCTGCATTTCCCACCCTAGTCTTATACTCGAGTCAATAGGTTTTCCCATTTTTGGGGGGTAAAATTAGGGGTCTCGACTTATATTCGGGTCGACTTATACTCGAGTACATACGGTATGTATGATTTAATAAAGATGCTTGTTTTTTTATTGTAAGTATCGTTGTGGAATTATACATACAAAATATATTAAACAGGTAGCGGAAAGACTACTAGGTCTGTAAATAAAGTAACCACTATCTTGCTCCAGACAGGTTTACTGTCTGTAGCCACTGTCTTGTGGGTTCAGAAGTGATGAGACAAGTAGCGGAATGAATGCCGGTCTAATTCATTCCGCTACTTGTCTCATCACTTCTGAACCCACAAGAGAGTGGCTACAGACAGTAAACCTGTCTGGAGCAAGATAGTGGTTACTTTATTTACAGACCTAGTAGTCTTTCCGCTACCTGTTTAATCGCCTCTGAAACTGCAAGACAGGGGACACAGACAGTTAACCTGTCTGGCGCAAGACAGTGGACACTTTGTATACAGCATTAGATCTAGGATTGAATCAGTTAATGCTTTAAGACGGACCATTCTTTAGGAATGACTCCGCTACCGATCTTAGTAGCTTTTCCAGTTTACGATCATACAAACCTATCCCTCTAAAGATCTACAAGGTCAATTTGAATATTGGAGAACAGTAGCGATACCATTTGGACCCTGGGGATTTTCTGACATATTCTCCCACCCCGGGTACCTTATGATATAATAGACCAACTGATAAACAAGTAAACAACTAATGTTTACGTTCTATGTTGTTTTTTCATCCCTCCTCTGCCCCCTTACCCCCTACGTATACGCCTCTCTATTCTTGTGTCAGCTATTCTGACTGCTAGTCAATAATCAGCCAGCATATACTGTACCTATGAATTGGTGACAGTTTACGTTAGGTACGTCTTTTTGATATATTAAAGCATTGACTTTTACCTCTTATTCTATAGTACACTATACTTTTCCGCTAGTGACGGCACACCTCAGGAATGTTAGTTTTGACACTAATATTTACCTAGGAAGTTTCTTTTCTTTTTGATACTTAAATGCAAAAATAATATGAAAAAAATTCCTTTAAAGTTCATAAAGCTTTAAAATATGCACTTTCAGAAGCAAGTTTTAGTAGCAGGCAGTCTCTCATTCTGCTATGTGGGCTCTACGCTCATCCTATAAACTGCTCTACAGCAGAGGTTTATGGGACAAGTAGTTTATCCCTGTAGAGGACCCTGAGTAACCTGACCGGTTACCTACACTAATTCCTTCCTTAAGCCGCTCAGAAACCACTTTAGAATATACAGAGATCCATTTCTCCCCAGTAACTGGACGACACACAGCTCTTGGAGTACAACACTGACTGAGCTCTGTTTATTTCGTCACACATGGTTTTACATGCACAGACCCCTACATGGGGTTTCCAACACAAAACAACAGGGGTTTCAATCCCAAGAAGCTGATGGGGGATGAAGGAGGGATAAAGCAGCCAGTTCAAACTGGGCTGGCAGTGTCCCTGTGGCAATGCCCTGCTGTGACAGACAAAGGAAGGGGGAGGGGGGAGGGGAGAGGCACAGACAAGCAATACATTTCACTTAAAGGGACTCTATAGTCACCATATAAAAGCAAGAAAGACAGGTCCCCCAGCCTTCCTTCTTGCTTTTATATGAACTTTCCTTAATTAAAAAAAAAAAAATCGGTGTTTTTATATTAAAAACTTACCTCCGTTCCAGCGCCGAGCTCCCCGCTAGGCCGCGCCCCCTTTTTCGTCAAAATGACGAAATCGCGGGGCCCAATGGGACGGCTTCGCGCTGGACCAATCGCGTTCTTCATAGAGCGGCATTGAATGCCGCCCTATGAAGAACCTGAGCGCTTTACCGCGCATGTGCGCGGAATGCGCGTTCGCGAGCTGAGCTGTCTGACTGACAGCTCAGCTCGCTTTCTAAAATTATCAATGAGGGGGGGGACCTACTGCCCCCCCCCCGGCCCCCACCCCTGTGCGGCGGGTGGGGGCCCTAAAATTATCAATGAGGGGGGGACCTACTGTCCCCCCCCCGGCCCCCACCCCTGTGCGGCGGGTGGGGGCCCTAAAATTATCAATGAGGGGGGGGACCTACTGTCCCCCCCCCGGCCCCCACCCCTGAGCGGCGGGTGGGGGCCCTAAAATTATCAATAAGGGGGGGGACCTACTGTCCCCCCCCCGGCCCCCACCCCTGTGCGGCGGGTGGGGGCCCTAAAATTATCAATGAGGGGGGGACCTACTGTCCCCGGCCCCCACCCCTGTGCGGCGGGTGGGGGCCCTAAAATTATCAATGAGGGGGGGGACCAACTGTCCCCCCCCCGGCCCCCACCCCTGAGCGGCGGGTGGGGCCCTACAATTATCAATAAGGGGGGGACCTACTGTCCCCCCCGGCCCCCACCCCTGTGCGGCGGGTGGGGGCCCTAAAATTATCAATGGGGGGGGACCTACTGCCCCCCCGGCCCCCACCCCTGAGCGGCGGGTGGGGGCCCTAAAATGATCAATAAGGGGGGGGACCTATTATCCCCCCCCGGCCCCCACCCCTGTGCGGCGGGTGGGGGCCCTAAAATTATCAATAAGGGGGGGACCTATTGTCCTCCCCGGCCCTAAATACAAAGGGGGGGGGGGACCCTAGTTAACCCTCCCCCCCCCCAAAAAAAAAAAATCTCCCTACCTACCCCCCTCACCCTAAAAATAATGAGGGGGGACCATTAACTAAAAACCTGTAAAAAAGAAAAAATGAGATAAAATCAACTTACCATTCGATGTTTTCTTTCTTCTAAAATCTTCTTTCTTCAGCCCCAAAAAAGGCCAAATAAAAATCCATAATAACCGACGCAATTAAAAAAAAAAAAAACGAGCGCAAAAAAAAATAATCCATCTTCACCCATGGAGGGCTCCGCGCAGACTGAGCTCCGCAGGGTGGGGAAGGCTTATAAAGCCTTGCCCCGCCCTGCAATTAGGCTAAGAACACTCTGATTGGTGGGTTTGAGCCAATCAGAGTGCTCTTTGTCATTTTACAAGCGTGGGAAAGTTCTTTGGAATTTTCCCACGCTTGTAAAATGACACAGAGCACTGTGATTGGATGGATTTCAAGCCATCCAATTACAGTGCTCTGTGTCATTTTACAAGCGTGGGAAAGTTCTTTGGAATTTTCCCACGCTTGTAAAATGACACAGAGCACTGTGATTGGATGGATTTCAAGCCATCCAATCACAGTGCTCTGTGTCATTTTACAAGCGTGGGAAAGTTCTTTGGAATTTTCCCACGCTTGTAAAATGACACAGAGCACTGTGATTGGATGGGTTTCAAGCCATCCAATCACAGTGCTCTGTGTCATTTTACAAGCGTGGGAAAATTCCAAAGAACTTTTCCACGCTTGTAAAATGACACAGAGCACTGTGATTGGATGGCTTGAAATCCATCCAATCACAGTGCTCTGTGTCATTTTACAAGCGTGGGAAAATTCCAAAGAACTTTCCCACGCTTGTAAAATGACAAAGAGCACTCTGATTGGTTTAAACCCACCAATCAGAGTGTTCTTAGCCTAATTGCAGGGCGGGGCAAGGCTTTATAAGCCTTCCCCACCCTGCGGAGCTCAGTCTGCGCGGAGCCCTCCATGGGTGAAGATGGATTAATTTTTTTGCCCTCGGTTTTTTTTTTTTTTTTTTTTTTTTTTAATTGCGTCGGTTATTATGGATTTTTATTTGGCCTTTTTGGGGCTGAAGAAAGAAGATTTTAGAAGAAAGAAAACATCGAATGGTAAGTTTTTTTTTATCTCTTTTTATTATTTTATTTTTTACAGGTTTTTAGTTAATGTTCCCCCCCTCATTATTTTTAGGGTGAGGGGGGTAGGTAGGGAGATCATTTTTTTGGGGGGGGGGGGGAGGGTTAACTAGGGTCCCCCCCCCTTTGTATTTAGGGCCCCCACCCACCGCTCAGGGGTGGGGGCCGGGGGGGACAGTAGGTCCCCCCCTTATTGATCATTTTAGGGCCCCCACCCACCGCTCAGGGGTGGGGGCCGGGGGGGGACAATAGGTCCCCCCCTTATTGATCATTTTAGGGCCCCCACCCGCCGCACAGGGGTGGGGGCCGGGGGGGACAGTAGGTCCCCCCCTTATTGATAATTTTAGGGCCCCCACCCGCCGCACAGGGGTGGGGGCCGGGGGGGGAACGGAGGTCCCCCCCTTATTGATAATTTTAGGGCCCCCACCCGCCGCACAGGGGTGGGGGCCGGGGGGGGACAGTAGGTCCCCCCCCTTATCGATAATTTTAGGGCCCCCACCCACCGCTCAGGGGTGGGGGCCGGGGGGGGACAATAGGTCCCCCCCTTATTGATAATTTTAGGGCCCCCACCCGCCGCACAGGGGTGGGGGCCGGGGGGGGACAGTAGGTCCCCCCCCTTATTGATAATTTTAGGGCCCCCACCCGCCGCACAGGGGTGGGGGCCGGGGGGGGACAGTAGGTCCCCCCCTTATTGATAATTTTAGGGCCCCCACCCGCCGCACAGGGGTGGGGGCCGGGGGGGGACAATAGGTCCCCCCCTTATTGATAATTTTAGGGCCCCCACCCGCCGCACAGGGGTGGGGGCCGGGGGGGGGGACAGTAGGTCCCCCCACTTATTGATAATTTTAGGGCCCCCACCCGCCGCACAGCGGTGGGGGCCGGGGGGGGGGAAGGAGAGTAGGTCTCCCCCCCCCCCCCCCCTTCAACCACTATTGTGGACAGTAAGCGTCCCTGTGGGTTCGGGCTTCAGCTGTCAGCTGAAGCTGAAGCTGTCAGCTGAAGCCACGCCCACAGCAGTGCTGACAGGCTATCAGCACACAAAGCGCGTTCACAGTGCTTTGTGTGCTGATAGCCCGTCTGATGCATTCACCCAGAATGCATCGGACGAGAGGCCTTTTTAGGGCCTCTGAACTCGGAAGTCCCTCTGGTGGCCGTCTGATTGACTGCAACAAGAGGTGTTCCAAGCTTCCAATGTAAACACTGCATTTTCTCAGAAAATACAGTGCTTACAAGAAAAAGGCTCCGGGTAGCTGTAGCACTCACCTAAACAACCTCATTAAGCTGAAGTTGTTCAGGTGACTATAGTGTCCCTTTAACTATACTTTACAGAGCTGCTGCTCCACCCCTCCCCCTTCTTTGTTGACCCACAGCTGCATATACAGGCATGTAAAACAGTCCTAAAAATGGCGCCGTACACTTGTGGCCCACGCCAAACAAATCAGGCCATCCATCACATATCTTCCCCCATAGAAATAGACAGCGGGCACATGGGGATATGGCACTCAGTGACGGTGTTCCGTCACACATCTCCCCCTTGTCCACCTCCGACAGCCACAGCATAACCCACATGGGTCAGCTCGCTGCTGTGTGGAGTAGACACATATGGAGTGCCATGCCCACAACAGTACTTGTCCTTGGTCAGCCCCTATAGTCCTGGGAGCTGGCAGCTTTGCACCCTGCACCCTGCTAGGTACAGGGTGACTTAGACATAAGGCGCTGTTAGCCAGGGAGGCTGCCCAGTCCAATGCGCTGGTACACAGGGGTCTCTGAGCCCATAAAACCCCCCACTCAAACAAGTGTGCCCTCCCGGCCATTCCATCACCTGTGTCTCTGTAGTTTTCCCAGCTGCCTGTGGATTATGGGAGTTGTTTGGGGTGTCCGTCGTGGCTGTGCTTCCTGCACCTCGCTGGGGGCGTGGCTGGCTTCTGGGGTGGAGAGCCGACTGTGCTCTCCCCCTGACGCTGCTCTGGATACTGGGGAGGAGAGCGAGCAATACTCCATCTCCCCCTGGATCTTACTCCGCTGCCAGGGAGAGAGACTGACAATCTCCACTCCCTCGGACTCATACTGCCGCTGGAGAACGAGACCGATTGTCTCCATTTCCTGTACCTCACACTTCCCTGCACTTCGCACCTTTATAATTCAATATTGTTATGGTGCTTAGAATAACCATAGAGTGACTTACAAGTGGTAATATAAATGCCAAATTAAGAAAATATGTAAACAGTATCTTGAGGTAAAAAAACATTATCATGGTAAATGGGTGCCCAGAATCATACCCGGAATGTGCCAGCCCTTCACAACTAAGAGTTCCATATTCCATAGGCTTCTGCTCTGAGGGTTCTGATGACAACAGAGTAACATATACGCCGGTATGGGAGTAAAATACTAACAATTTGGATTTTTCCTTACGGTGCAAATAAACAGTAATGATGTCAATCCAATGCAAAATTATGGCTTTCCAGCTCCATCTAGTGGTCATTAGTCTGTCAAATACTAACCTGCTGCTCAACTAATCAGAGCTCTTTGGCAGTAGTGTTGAAACCATAAAAAAATGGAATACGAAACAATAAGAATCATCAAAACCCTCACTATTCATGGAATGATAGCTACAAGTGGCATCTAAAGGAGTCATATACACAATGATAATAGTTAAACAGATGCTTAAATGTGTAAATGAGTTGACTGGAGTAAAATATATTCTCGTCACTTATTATAGGAATATGGCATGCCAGCTATGTGTGCACCCTTTTTGGTGCTGTAGTTATAAAGATAGATCTGTTATCATAATTAAATGTTTGCGTTTTTTTCATGAATACTTTTGTTGCAAATTAAAATAAATTACTGCGAGAGCGGGATATTTTTTCTTTGAGTGCTGCACATAAGTCCTAGACTAACATAAGATTTTTCTATCTTTCAAACATATCATATTTCATCAAGACAAAAATAACGTTTAGATTTAAACCTTCTATTCTTAGCACATTTTGAAAGAGATCCTCTTCCAGCATGTTATAATGAACTATTTCCGTCTAAAGTAGAGATAACAGCATTACTTCATTTTATGTATATAGAGCACCATTGTCTGGTTTTAAATATTGGTGGATACCTGATTTAATTGAGTTTCCAATGGAAAGACAGAGATTCAACTTAGACCTATGGAATATGAAAGGGCATGCAAAATCTATGTCAAGGCATCTCTGGAAATGAACTTGTGGACAATCTATGAAAACGAGCAGAGTCTGCTCTGCACACTGTGACTATGTGTCCATGGAGAGGGATGGCTCGGTATCTGCCAAATACGAAGGTCTTGTAGTTGCTGTCACCACTCTGGAGGCATATCATGTATTTGTTTATTTAACAGTTCTTGTATAGAGCCGTTATCCAGAGTGAAAATAGAACATTGGTAATTGCACAAAATATATAGACAGACAATACATACAAATTGATACATAAGGAACAGAGGATACTGCCCATGAGCTTACAATCTAGCAATTACTATACAAAGTACTTAGCAACAGATTTGGAGATTTGCCTCTGAAGAGCAATTTGGGGCCTGAATTTGCATTCAAATCATCAACCAACCAAAAACGCACAATGGCTTTGCATGTTCATTTAGATTCGTGATTCTGGATTCCGCCCATGGCCCCAAATAAAGAGATGGTTAATGGGAAAAAAAGATGATTGATGGCTAGGGGACAGTTACTAAATGTTGATTTTAAGAAGTGAGCAATTGAGGGAAAAGAAGGAGGAACAGTAAAAAAAAAAAAAATTATATATATATATATATATATATATATTTATATATTTAATAGACTGCTTCTCCTCTTTTTCCTTATGGCAGTTACTATGTCTCACTTGCTCAATGCTCGGTTTACTGGAAAATACATACCTAATACATACCTACTATTATATTATGTGAGTATTTTGCATTACACTATTTTTTTTATCATTTTTTTTTTTAACCTTTTTGGTTTATCTGATTTTGTTCCCGAAAGAGTTTTTTTTTTAGCAAAATTCTACTGAGCCAAACTGATATATGGACAATATTCAGGTGTCCCAAATAATTTTCTATATTCAATAAAAATGGTTTGGCCTAGCCAAGATGACTTGTGAGACATGGTGTTGAAGGAGGTGTTTGAAGTTGATGGCCAGAGATCTTGTAACATATGTAAATGCTGAATAGTTTGTAAGGTAGTTAGGAAATAGAGACAGCTGAAGAAACATACTATAAAGAAAAGTAGAACAGGGATGGGTGGAAGTAGGCATGAGAAGGTGGGTTACTGGTAACAACATTGATGAGATATTTGCTGAGGGAAATCATGGCGTAGATATGCAAAGAAATGTCAGATTCCACAAACATGCCTTTAAGTACATTTGCTGTGAGATTGAAACATATAGCTATTTGTGGAAGCATTGCAGCTTTCTTAATGCTAAAGTTCAATTTTTCTAATTATTTGTAATTCTCATTTGGAAAGACCTGATTCCCTCTTTGATTGAGTTGTTTCAGTATGGGTTAATTTCAGACCGCTGTCCTATTTAGCTTTCTGTTGGGGTCTACCACGTAGTGTTCTGAACCTAGAACTTCATTTAGTCTAATCTGTGCTCATATAGTTAAACAGAGTTGCATATAATCTTGCTACCGTCTTGCTTGTAGAAGCTTCGGAGCTTTACATTCTCTTCTGCTATGAAAAAGTGTCTCCTATTTAACTGACTGCTTTAAACAAGAGAGATAATTATATGATGAACTGACTGCATCCCTTTTGCTGGGCAAATTGTTTAAAGCATCCCTAAGTTGTGTTGTTTGTCATTATCTCATGACTTTCCACTTGGTCATTCTGTCAATTCTGTAGCAGACCTCCCGGGCATATTTCTGACACCCTTTTTACCACTCCACTGCTGTCAACAATTCACAATTGTGTTTTTCAGCAAGAAACTTTAAAGGACCACTATAGGCACCCAGACCACTTCAGCTCAATGAAGTGGTCTGGGTGCCAGGTCCATCTAGGGTTAACCCTGCCTGCTGTAAACATAGCAGTTTCAGAGAAACTGCTATGTTTACATATGGGTTAATCCAGCCTCTAGTGGCTGTCTCATTGACAGCCGCTAGAGGCGCTTCCGCGCTTCTCACTGTGATTTTCACAGTGAGAAGACGCCAGCGTCAATAGGAAAGCATTGAGAAATGCTTTCCTATGGACTGACTGAATGCGCGCGTGGCTCTTGCCGCGCATGCGCATTCCGCCGATGATGTCGAAAGGAGGAGAGTCACTAGCACCGAGGGAGCCCGGCGCTGGAGAAAGGTGAGTGTTTAACCCCTTCCTCCCACTTCAGCCCGGCGGGAGGGGGGCCATGAGGGTGGGGGACACCCAAAAACTAGTTTTTGTTCCTGGCACTATAGTAGTCCTTTAATTACATTGTTCTATGAATGTTTTGCCTAACTTGCGATGCAGTTTGAGCTAAGAAAGTATCTGATAGAGTAGGTAACCTACCTTTAATGTAAGACCTCTGGAACTATGAAAATGTAGGCAATTAGCTACTGAGCTGTATGTGCCAGTAATACTGATAACTGAAACAGGGAAATAAGTTGAAAGAAGGGTAAGAGACCTAGAACAAATCCTCAATCCTCTAAAACCAAAAGCTACAGTATTGTTCTTTGGTTTTGATTACATAAATTCAAATGCATTGTATGTGAGTTCCTATCCTAATGATGATAGATTATTATGGCCTTGGATCCAATTTCTTCCAGCATGTTAACAGGAAAGCACAAGGCAAAAGACCTTGATCTTGCATGACCTCAACACAAACTAACAATCTATTTTTGCACAACTGTATCCATTATCCATTATGTTGGACAGAAATAAATAATGTAATAGACCAGGGCACCTACACCTGCCTACATTGTGTTACTAATAGCAGAAGAATCATTCTGGTGTTTTAATCTCGGAAGTAATACAGAGGTAACAATTATTTGTCCAACTGGAAGAATTGGACTAATCTAGCAGTCATTTTTATTAGTTTGTACCAGATTACTTTAACCCCTTAAGGACCAAACTTCTAGAATAAAAGGGAATCATGACGTGTCACACATGTCATGTGTCCTTAAGGGGTTAAATTTACCTAGTTTTTAAGGTTTCCTTGATAATGAGAATGCTGATGGATATTATATAGAATATTGGCTTGTGGGAATTAATTCTGATTGTAAAAGAAGTGCAAAACATTTTTTGAGATTTATTCATCATATATGGATCCAATAACTATGTGTTTTTTTTCCCTCCATGGTCTGAATGTTACCTGTCTGCTTAAGACCATTGCCATTTAAGTTTAATCTTCAGATTTTTCAGCTATTTCTGTTGGAACTTGGCAGTAAGCCCAGCAGATGAAAATTCATACAGAGTTCAACTGAGTTCTAAAGCATTCTATTGACTTAACATTAAAAATAAGCTTAACCTTAACAAAAGTCAGATAATAGTCAGGTAATTATCTACTTAGAAATAAAGTTGGCACTATTACGGATTAACTGTATATGCATGCTATTGATTACATTTATAAAAAATGAACTGTTAATATTACTAATGATAGCAAAAGCCAGAATATGACTATCAATTAGATCCAAAAATGATTTTTGAGAATCACTTTCTTTCTAGCAGCTGAATTTAATGCATTTACTTCCAGACATATAAAAAGGTAAACTTTTAACGCTAAATCTTTATAAAGTATATGTAAAAAAAAAACATTTGTCTTTTTCTCCTCTACAGGAGTGAACATTCTTTTACCCATCGGTAGAAATCATTACCTATGGTTACCATCAAGAATCTTACCAAGCGTTGGAAGTTAATTGACATTGGTATGGCAGGATTAGTGATCCTAAAATTAAACATCATTAGGCAAGTGAAAGTCACATTTTCAGGATTTTATATAGTTTGAGCTTTTTATTTATATAATAATATTTTCTGTTCAACCTCCTGACATGTCATGAGACAAAGACCCATTGGCACCACTGACAATAAGAAAAGAACTGAAGTCTGCCATTTTGAATAGAATTTCAACGTTTCCAAATTGCTCAGACTTCGATGGTCAGTACTCGGTTGCCACTGTAGTCTACAATTTTGCTTGAACTTTCGGTATACTATGTCATTGAAGGGAGATTTATCTTGTCCGTGGGTAATGTAATAGAACATATTAAGATTTTCACATCCTTAGTGAGCAATTAAAAATTTTCCTGTCATTGTTTGTTATTGACGCACCTTTTACGACTTCTGGAATAGCTGTCTTACTGCAATATAAAAATCTGACAAGGTAAAAAAAATCTATGAGATCTGAAAGTTTCTTATTCAATAAACCAATTCAGAATGGGGATTAGCATGTCTCCTATCTGTTTTCATTAATTCTCTCTTTCTTTTCTCTAACCTTCTTTGATATTACGATGGAACTATTTGACTTGTTTTTCTTAATTAACATTTTATTAAATATGTGAACTTAATTCAATTAGTGGTTTTGTAGGTTATTCTTAGATGCTGGTTTATACACTCGTACAGGATTTTTTTTAAATTAACAAATATGTTTGTAATATCATATTTATGTTATTTCACAGATTGGGTTTAATAGGTTTGTTAAATATGAATCAATGTGTAATGTTTATGGTCGTATCCTTTGTATGCATTGCAATGTAGTGCCTGAATTGAGCAGGATTAATTAGTAAAACATAGCTACAATGTCACAGCCCTGTAGCACTAAGGAAACATTATTAATAGCTTTAATCTTGTAAAATAAAAAAATCCGGAATGGTCTTACACTCTTACAGAAAGCCTCAATGACTTATAAAAGCCATAATGGATACTTATTTGTATTCTTTTTTAAGGCAATTAGGGAATATCAATCAAAGAAAGGATTAACTGTTTGGAGAAAACTGAATCCTGACTCTCTCTGTAAATTCACTCTTGATGAAGTATATTTACATATCTACACACATTCATATTCAAGTGGTGAATATTGCTGTGCAGACCCATTTTTGTGTCACCTAGGATGTTTCATACTGAATAATTTTAGCAAAGTTTTAAAAAGTGGTTCTGTAGTACAGATTTTATTTTGTAATGGAAGTGGTTACATTTGAGACAGGAAGGTCAATGCCAAGCTACGGTGCAATCACTGTAAGCTATCAACTTGCGTAACAAGCAAAGCAGCGGTGGAACTACCAGTGGTGCAGCCAGGGTGGCTGCACGATTACCCCAAACGATTTGGGGGCCCTCCCGCTGCTCCCTTGGAATGCATTCAACTGCAACTCCGTTTGCAATGACAATTGCATTCAAATGCTATTTGTACAGACAAATATATCCCTACATTCACACATTCGGTACAAAAAAAACCTTAAAGTTAAATACACAGACACTGTTCACAAATACAATGCTCCCTGCAAGGTTAGATACATGGCAGATCCCCACTTGCAATGTAGTGTGGGCTTTATCGGACAGTTGAGGGTCTACCTTTTGTCACCTGTTCTGCTAGCAGCAATTCAAGTTTTTTTTTGTTCTTTTGATCACAGTGTAATGTTTTAAGGTGTCTCATAGTAAAACAAGTAAAAGCTGGATGTTTTCATTCATTCCTCCGATAGCCTGTCTTTGTTTGTCAAGTGAATGTGATACTGTTTGCACATGTATGCAACATTATTAATTAAAGAGCATGAGCACAAACATATATTTGCATTTTCATCAATGCTCCCATGGAAACCTGAGAACATTGCATTTAAAGGGACACAAAAAAGAACCACTACAGCTTATTGTATTAATCTGTTCTCTTGTTTTTCTTTCTGTTTAAATACTAATGCAAGCTGCACCCCATTGACTTTAAAAACTGTCCACTCCCCTTGTGTGTCTCCCTCTACCCTCCTCATCATATACATAGTTCTAGATTGTAATATGGTAAGGCAGGGTTAAGTGAGGAGGAAGATGGCAGGATATGGTGTTCAGTCAAATACTGACATTCAATAGTAGCACTTGCAATAGTACAGCCTGCAGCTGCCTGAAATACCAGGCAGAGGAATGTGCAGACACTCTGCTATGATTGTGCTTAGCCACGCTACAGTGAGTGCCAGTGTGGCAAGGAGATTGTATTCATGGATTGTATCCTCCTGGTATGTATTAATAATGTTCTTGTTTTCTGTGATTGACTAACTTTATTTTCTAGACAATCACAAAGATACAAAGATATTTTGGAAAACCTGTAGTATCACTCAGAGCAAGGGACTGTTGGGACATAAATTCTTTCCAGTGAGGAAGGTGATACATTTGGGACATTGATAAGTATAGGGACTCATTTTTCAGAGTTTTGTAATCATTAATGTTTTTTTTAATAATGTTTTTAATACGTTGATTGAAAAGGGGACAGCGATATATCTCATTAGATACAGAACTGGATTAGGAATCTATTGGGCCCTAGTCAGGTTACTAGTTTAGGGCCCCCCTTCACTCTTAGTATACATTGAATTAACTTGTACCTCACACAAACACTGACCTTTACACACAAACACACACAGAACATTCACTGTCACTGACTCATATATATATATATATATACACATAGACACTCACTAACACAGACACTGACTTATAAACGCACAGATACATATCCACACACATGGACACACAAACACTGACCTATACACACACTTGCATTACAGACACTGACTCATACACATACACACATGCTCACTGGCATAGACACTAACCCATACACACAGATACAATCCATACACATGGACACACAAAAACCTAATCTTGCATATACAGACACTGACCCATGCACACAAGCACACACTGATAAACAGACACTAAGCCACACACACTAATATATATATATATATATATATATATATATATATATATATATTTATATATATAGACACTAACAAAAACATGCAAAAACATGCACTGACACACAGACTCTGACCCATACTGACGCAAAATAGCACACATGCACTGACCCATACATATTGGCATTCATATACAGTCATAAAATAGTAGCATATGGCAGTATATACATTATAAAGGCCTACTGCCATCAGACTCTCCCCTAGTCTTGCATCTTTTAAGAAGTGCCTTAAAACCCATCTCTTTAGGAAAGCTTATGGCCTCCCAGACTAACCTCTACCTTTCATACCTGTCTCTTGCTCTCCTAAAGGGCAGCACTCTACTCTCTCCTCCAGCTTTGCCTCACTACCACCTTATTTGATTGCAAATCCCTGTCCTATTGTGTTTTACACCCCACCTCCTATAGAATGTAAGCTCGTTTGAGCAGGGTCTTCTTTAACCTCTCGTTCCTGTACGTTTTTTGTAATTGTCCTATTTATAGTAAAATCCCCCCTCATAATATTGTAAAGCGCTACGGAATCTGTTGGCACTATATAAAGGGCAATAATAATAATAGGGGAGAAGGGAATTCAGATCTGCCTGCTGCCCGTGAGTACAGATGAGTCAGAGCCTCACTCTGGCTCTCATAACAAGACACGGAGGCTCATATTGCATATCCCTTTCTTTAATGTCCACCAATAGCAGCAAAGAATACAAACAGAATGAAAAAATAATGAACATACAGTAACATAGGCCCCTCCCCGCTCAGGTCCCAGTATAATAGGCAGCACTTCCCTTCCATGTCCCTCTTTCTTTGCTGCTCCGACACAAAGATAAGTACATGTCACATCTTCTCTCTTTACTTGTTGATTACTTGCTATTGATATTATTATTTATTGATATCCTTGTATTACACTGTATAGGTTTTATCTGTTATTGATTCTTTTATTGTCTTTTTATTTTTATATTAGAGATTTTCTCTGTGTTCTTATTTGTTTTCTCTGCTTGTTTTATGCTACACATCTGTGTGTTTTTTTCTGTGAACCCAGGGTCAGACCTCCCTTATTATATTATTGTTTATACCCCCCTTTTCACTTGACTTTGTCCTTGTGATTTTTTCCTTATCTCCGTCTTGCTTTTTACCTCTCCCTGTCCTTTTGGCGCCCTTTTGCGCCCCCCTCTGCTTTGTTTGGCTGTTTTTTCGTGCAGGAATTAAGCCTGTTCGGCTAATTCAGCACGAACACATGCTGTTCGCTAGTTTTACCGGCAGATAGCACCAATCACCTGCCGCGTTTGACTAATTTTTGCACGAACGGTCTGCTCATTCGTCTGTTTTTCTCCTCTTCCTTATATTAGTCTATCTATTTCCACGAATTCGTTTCATTTTACAGAATGTTCTGTTCTTTAACTTAATGAATTCACAGGATTTTGCTGCAAATCTCGTGAGATTGCCAGCGGCCATTTTCTGACTTCATGTCTTCCTGCCTACCTTGTGTGAGCATGTGCCACTGGTCTGGGCCCTGGTGAGATCTCTTTTATACCTATTGCTTTCAGTTTTGGGTGACTAACCAATACTATTCTGATAATTTAGTAATTAGGGATTATGTCCTGTTTTTTGTTCTCCATTATGCCTAAACCCAGACTACCTTCCGGATCCCCACCCTCTGGGGAGACTGATGCCCCATTTAATCTGGGAGACACCCCTGTCACCTCGGGCACTCCACCCACCCTGGTAGACAGACCTATCCACCCTGAAGGGGCACAATTCTTAGCGCTACAGTGCTCAGTGACAGACGCCATTATGGCAGCCATGGGGTCAATGTCATCTACCCTCTCCCATACTATTTCCCAAGCCCTACTGACACATCCTTTGGACGAGCATTTCTCGGGCTCCACGACGCCACTATCACGTCCTGCTGTGGACCCACCGGGAGAGACACCCAGAAAGGCTACCCATAAGTCCAAACATCCTTCTGCCTCCAGAAATTCTCTGACTGGCATACCTACGGTCGCCCCAGAAAGCGTTTATCATCCACACAAAAGAGCCTTTCCGCGCCAGGAAGAACGGGCGCGGCTATGGAAATGTGCCAGAGCACAGTTAGAGAGTGACTCAGACTCAGATATCGGGTCTGGTGAGGAGGCTAAGATTGAGTCGGACAGTGACTCTGATATGGATGCCGCAGATGTGGGCTTTGACCTCCTTCCCTCTGCTCAGACAGAGACGTCCGGAGGCAATCCAGGAACTAGGCACCCCGCGGCTGTGGGGTCCACCCTCGTGGACCCGTTGGGTGTCCCACTCTTCGACCCGGATGACCTACACCATCCGAGGTCGGCAGAGTGGCTCCTGGCCGACCACGTTGCCAGTACCTTGAGAATTGGGTACGGCGCCCTCTTAGCAAAGCGGCACGTAACAAAATGAGGGCAGACTGTCCCATGCCTGTGGTGCCTAATAAAGTATGTGACACTCCTGAGGTAGACCCCAAAATGACTCAGTTCCTCACTAAACTGGGCTGGAACCCCTGTAGAGAGCTGTACTCTGCCTTGAAGTCATGCCAGGATAAACACCTGGATATTTTCGGTCCCCTGGCCAAATTGTTTGACTTGGCGGAAGACGCCAGAGCGGAGAACCTGAAAACCTACTTGGTTGGGTCCAGAGAGCAATTTGTATTGACGGGAGTGTTAACACCTCCCTCTCTATAGAACGGTGTAAAGCCATCTTGTTTAAGATTGAGCCCAAGCTGGCCAATCTTGCCCTCATGAAGGCTGGTAAGGACGCCCAAGACTTACTCTTTGGCGATTCCTTTATTAAGGACTTAGGGCGTTTCGTTGGGGCATTTACAGCCCTTGTAAGAGACTGGTTAGGAAAACTAGATCTCAAGGATGCATACCTGACTGTACCGGTTACAGTGACGTCCCGAGACCTCCTGCGCTTCCACTGGCGGCACGAGATTTGGCGATTTACCTGCCTACCCTTTGGCCTCTCCTCAGCACCGTGGTGCTTCATGAAACTGCTGCGACCAGCGATGGCCTGGTTGCGCAGTCAGGGGGGTTTGTCTAATTATATACCTAGACGACATCCTACTCATGGCTCAGGAGCGCTCCACTCTCCTTACATACCTACGGTTAGCCATAAGCCTCCTCTCCCAATTGGGGTTCATTATCAACTGGGAAAAGTCATGCCTGACCCCCACCACTCTCATGTAATTCCTAGGGTTACTCGGGGGAGGCGACGCTGAGCCTGCCGATGGCCAAGATTCGATCCATCCGCAAAGAACTTCGCAGAGCCCTCATCCGACCCCAGCTCACCTTGTGACAACTTGCACGGCTCATCGGCCTACTGGCCTCATCTATACAGGCAGTATTTCCAGGCCTGCTCCGCTATCCGGGCTCTGCAGCGCCTTAAAATAGCACACCTAAGGGCCAGTGCATCCTACGCGGATCTGGTGTCCCTGGACAGCGAAACGAGGGACGAACTATGATGGTGGATCCTCAACCTGTCCGCATGGAATGGCAAGGCGATCTTCGGCTCACTGCCGGAATTCACCATCGACTGGTGCGAGCCTCCATGGCTAGGGGGCCGCTGGTCGGAATCCGAATCACTGCTACACATCAACGTGCTGGAGCTCCTGGTGTCACGATCCCGGGGAACCCAACACGCTAACACACACACAGACACACACACAGAAAGTGTGCTGTACCGGTCCTTAGAGTGGCCGGGCTAAGCACACAAAGAATAGTCAGGAGACAAGCCGAGTAAGGGGAACCAGAAAACAGAATAACGAGAAACAAGCCGAGGTCAAAGGGTAGGAGAAAGTCACAAAGTCAGTATAACAAGCCAGAGGGTACGTAACCAGAAAGCACACGTTCACAATCGATACTATAAAGCAAAGACCACAACAGGGCACAGATAGACAGGAAAGGTAAGTATTTAAATCCTAGCCTGAATCCTGATTGGCTAACCACCAATCAGTATTAACAAACACACGTGGGGGATATCTATACCCCCCACTGTGTTTGTTGCACTGTAGCTTTAACGCCGGGTCACGTGAGTGACCCCGGCGCTTAGATAATAGTGCCGGCTCCCAGCGTGCAGCGTTAGACATGCTGCCGCTGGGAGGAGGAGAGGAGGACGCGAGCGGCGTGTCAGGAGGAGAGGACGCCGCTCGCTTAACGGTAAGGGGAGAGGGGACCGCGGGCGGCGACGGACCGAGGGTGAGTGCTGCGAGAGGATTGCAGCCTCCCCTCACCGCTGCCCGCGGAGCCCTGACATAACCCCCCCCTCGAAGACCGCCCAGGGGGCGGGAAGCCGAAGGCTTCAAAGGAAACCGCGCATGAAAGGAGCGGATCAAGGAGGGGGCGTCCAAGTCAGAGACAGAAACCCACGACCGCTCCTCCGGGCCATAACCCTTCCAATCAACTAGATACTGCAACCGACCTCGAGAGAAACGAGAATCAAGGAGAGCAGCCACCTCATATACGTCACTAGAGACCGCGCGGAGGGCATCGGAACGCCTGAGAGAGCCAGAGAACCGATTACAGAGCAAGGGCTTCAAAAGGGAGGTGTGAAAGGTGTTAGGTATGCGCATGGAAGGGGGCAAGGCCAGGGAGTAGGATACAGGATTCACCCTACGCAACACCTTATAGGGACCAAGGAACTTGGGCGCGAACTTCATCGAGGGAACCCTAAGGCGGAGATTCCTAGAGGACAACCAAACCCTATCACCCGGAGCATAAGAAGGAGCCGCACACCTACGACGATCAGCAAACCTCTTTTGAGTAGCAGCAGCACGACAAAGAGCAGCATGGACCTGATCCCACATCTTCCGTAAGGAGGCGAGGTGCTCGTCCAAAGCGGGCATTCCCTTGTCGGAGAATACACCGGGAAGGACAGCGGGTTGGAACCCATAAGCCACCATAAAAGGACTTGCGCCAGTAGAAGAATGAGACACAGTGTTCCTGGCAAACTCAGCCCAGGGAAGGAGACGGGACCAGTTGTCCTGGTGTGCATTCGTGAAACAGCGTAAATACAACTCCACAGACTGATTTGCTCGTTCGGCAGCTCCATTAGATTGCGGATGATAGGAGGAAGTAAACGATAAGGAGACCCCCATCTCAGCACAAAAGCCTCTCCAAAACCGAGAGACAAACTGAGGGCCCCTGTCAGATACGATATCTTGTGGTATACCATGCAAGCGGAACACTTCTTTGGCAAACACCTGAGCCAACTGAACCGCAGAAGGTAGCTTCTTAAGCGGAATGAAGTGCGCCATTTTGGAGAACCTATCCGTTACAGTCAAAATTACTGTCTGCCCATCAGATGAAGGAAGATCCACAATAAAGTCCATGGATAAGTGTGTCCACGGTTTCTTGGGTACAGATAGGGGCATAAGGAGTCCCAGGGGTTTAACATTAGGGGACTTACACTGTGTACAGACACGGCAAGCCTGCACGTAATCTACCACGTCTTTTTTTGAGTGAGGGCCACCAAAACTGTTGGAGAAGACCCTTGTAAGTCTTGGTAACCCCTGGATGACCAGCCGTTTTGGCTGTGTGAAATAAAGTCAACAACTTCTTTCTGTCTTTTACTTTCACGTACAGCTTACCAGTAGGTGTCTCAGAGGGTGCTTGGGGTTGGTATGACTTGATACCATCAAGAAAAAGAGACGAGATAACCAAACGGGTAGTAGCTATTATATTAGTTGTGGGTACAATGGGCTCAGGAGTGGAGGTAATAGAATCTACAGGTTCGTACTGGCGGGAGATGGCATCAGCCTTGACATTTCGATAACCAGGCCTGTATGTGATTATGTACTGAAAACGTGAGAGAAATAAAGACCATCTAGCCTGACGAGAGGATAACCTCTTAGCATCTGCGATATAGGATAGATTTTTATGATCGGTTATAACCAAAATCTTGTGTCTAGCTCCCTCTAACAAGTACCTCCATTCTTTAAATGCCATCACTATAGCTAATAATTCCCTGTTCCCAACGTCGTAATTCTTTTCAGACTCTGACAAGCGTTTTGAAAAGTAACCACAGGGAAGGAGGGGTTCGTCATACGATTGTCTTTGTGACAACACTGCTCCTATACCTGATTCAGAGGCGTCTACCTCCAGTACAAAGGGAAGGGAAGGATCAGGATGGTGTAACACAGGGGCAGTGGCAAATGCCTTTTTTAGAGTCTCGAAGGCCACAATAGCATTAGGATTCCAAACCCTGGGGTGTAAACCCTTTTTTGTCAGTTTAGTGATAGGGGAAATAATGGATGAGAAGTTTTTAACAAACTTTCTATAATAATTGGCAAACCCTATAAATCGCTGTATTGCCTTAAGTCCTTGGGGAAGGGGCCAGGACAGTATAGCTTCCAATTTTGAAGGATCCATGCTGAATCCTTGTTCAGAAATAACATAACCCAGGAATTGTACAGAGGTTTGGTCGAATAAGCATTTCTCTAATTTACAATAAAGACCATTCTGCAACAACCTTTTAAGCACCATCCTAACATGAGTATGATGTGTCTTCAAATCTGGAGAATATACAAGTATGTCATCTAGGTAGACTACAGCACAGACATGCAGTAGATCTCTAAGGACATCGTTTATGAGGTCCTGAAAAACGGCAGGAGCATTACACAATCCAAAAGGCATGACCAGATACTCGTAATGCCCACTACGCGTATTGAACGCCGTTTTCCATTCATCATTCTCCTTAATACGAACAAGGTTATAAGCCCCCCTGAGGTCTAGTTTAGTAAAATATCTAGAACCTTTGACACGATCAAACAATTCGGTAATGAGGGGAATCGGATAGGCATTTTTAATCGTTATATTGTTTAGGGCTCTGTAGTCTATACACGGTCTCAAATCGCCCTCCTTTTTTGCCACAAAAAAGAAACCAGCACCAGCAGGAGAGGAGGACCTTCTAATAAAACCTTTACTTAAGGCCTCTCGTATGTACTCCTCCATGACCTGGTTTTCTTTCTCAGAAAGAGGGTAGACCTTACCCCTAGGAGGCATAGTACCCGGTAATAGGTTTATGGCACAGTCATACTCACGGTGTGGGGGTAGCTTATCTGCCTCCCTTTTTTCGAAAACCAAAGCAAGGTCTGCATACACAGAAGGGACAGAAACAGAAAGCGGTTTAGCCGTGGGCACGTTAAGTAAACAAATGGGACGTACTTGGGCCATACAGTCTCGTTGACAAGATTCCCCCCAGGAGAGTATGTCTAAACAACCCCAATCAAGTACTGGGTTGTGTTTCACTAACCAGGGAAAACCCAGAACTATGGAAGCAGTAGGGGAGTCAATTATTTGGAAGGTTAACCTTTCCTTGTGTAAAGCACCCACACACATCTCTATATCTTGGGTCTCATGGGTCACCAGAGGTCTCTCAAGGGGTCTACCATCTATGGCCTCAACGGCCAAGGGTGTGGCCTTTAGGATCAAAGTCAAGGCTGCGGTTCTGGCAAAGGTCTCATCCATAAGGTTGTCAGCCGCACCTGAATCGATCAAGGCTTTAGTTGTTATGGTGGTTTTATTGACCAAAAGAGAGACCGTAATAAATGGTCTGGAGATGGACACATGAGGGGACAAAGTCATAACACCCGAGGCCGACCCCTCTCTAGGCCTTAGGTGCTGGAGTTTCCCTGTAATTTAGGGCATGTATTACAGTGGTGACCCCTCTTTCCACAATAGAGACATAACCCCTCCCTTCTACGATACGTTCTTTCAGCCTCAGTTAACCCCGTAGCACCCAATTGCATGGGTTCGGGGGATGGTTGCCTAGGAGCGGGTAACGCTAGTAATGCAGTACTGGGTAGAGCAGGTAACACCCGTGTATCCAGCCGTCTTTGACTACGTCTCTCCCTAATGCGGTTATCAATAAGGATTACATAGTCTATAATATCATCTAGAAGGACAGGCAGTTCCCTGGATGCTATTTCATCCAGTATGTAAGCGGCCAAACCCTCCTGAAAGGCTGTTACGAGGGCGTCGTTATTCCAAACCACTTCAGCTGCTAGAGTGCGGAATTCGATAGTATAATCCGCTACAGATCTGTTACCCTGTCGAACCCTAAGCAGAGCTTTGCCAGCAGAGGCAACCCTACCGGGTTGATCAAACGTGCGTTTGAATGCGGACAAAAAATCCGCAAAGGACATAGGAGACATATTTTCCCACATGGGGTTTGCCCATGCTAAAGCTCTCCCAGACAGGTGGTTTATCAAAAAGGCAATTTTGGATCTGTCGGTGGGATAGGAACGTGGATTCATCACCAGATGGATGTCAATTTGATTGAGGAAACCACGACACAATGCTGGGTCACCACTATAGCGCTGTGGCGGTGTCATATGGACTACATGGGCAGGAACGGGTACTGGAGTGGCAATGGGTTCGGGCACAGCAGCAACCGCCTCCTGGACGGCAGGCTGCAGGTGTGCAGTACGAGCCAGTATGGTCTGCAAAGCTTGAGCAAACTGATCCATACGGTGGTCCAAGCCATCCATTCTAGCCTCCTGATTAACTAGGAGCTGTGGTATGTCAGCAGGTTCCATTATGGCCCTGTTGTAATGTCACGATCCCGGGGAACCCAACACGCTAACACACACACAGACACACACACAGAAAGTGTGCTGTACCGGTCCTTAGAGTGGCCGGGCTAAGCACACAAAGAATAGTCAGGAGACAAGCCGAGTAAGGGGAACCAGAAAACAGAATAACGAGAAACAAGCCGAGGTCAAAGGGTAGGAGAAAGTCACAAAGTCAGTATAACAAGCCAGAGGGTACGTAACCAGAAAGCACACGTTCACAATCGATACTATAAAGCAAAGACCACAACAGGGCACAGATAGACAGGAAAGGTAAGTATTTAAATCCTAGCCTGAATCCTGATTGGCTAACCACCAATCAGTATTAACAAACACACGTGGGGGATATCTATACCCCCCACTGTGTTTGTTGCACTGTAGCTTTAACGCCGGGTCACGTGAGTGACCCCGGCGCTTAGATAATAGTGCCGGCTCCCAGCGTGCAGCGTTAGACATGCTGCCGCTGGGAGGAGGAGAGGAGGACGCGAGCGGCGTGTCAGGAGGAGAGGACGCCGCTCGCTTAACGGTAAGGGGAGAGGGGACCGCGGGCGGCGACGGACCGAGGGTGAGTGCTGCGAGAGGATTGCAGCCTCCCCTCACCGCTGCCCGCGGAGCCCTGACACCTGGCAGGCTCCTTCGCCATCTGCAGTTTCGCGAGGGAACGGCCCTGGCATGCATTCGCCTCCGCATGGACAACGTCTCAGCAGTGAGATATGTCAACCACCTGTGCTGTACACAGTCTGTGGTGTTGGGCAGATTGGCGAAAGACTTTTGGGAGTTTTGCCTGGAACAGAACCTGATGGTCTACGCGGAATACTTACCAGGCCTGCACAACGTTCAAGCGGACTGGGGGTCACGATATCTTTCGGACACCAGCGACTGGAGATTGGACACGGACGTGTTCTCCAGTATATCATCTCTCTGGGGTCCCTTTGCCATTGATCTCTTCACATCCCGGCTCACACCCAACTGTCACGTTTCTTCAGCTGGAGGCCGAATTCGACAGCGGAGGCAGTAGACGCCTTCCTGCAAGACTGGAGCATAGACCTCCTGTATGCTTTCCCTCCATTCTCCATGATTTCGCACTCACTCCTGCAAACACGCAGGCACCGGGCCGAGTTAGTCATGGTGACCCCCTTCTGGGAGATGCAGTCATGGTTCCCTCAAATTCTCGAGATGACAGTGGACTATTGCCATCGTTTCAAGTACTGCTGCTGGACCCGATGGTACGATGTCATCCCCTCCTGTTGGAAGGCTCCCTTCCGCTCCTGGCATGGCCGATCTCCGGGGTCCATGGGAGATCCAGGGAGTTTCGGAAACAACTAGATGCCTGTTGGCAGAAGCGTGGGCTCCCAGCACTAGACGGGCATATGGGTCAGCTTGGCTGGTGCCATTTCAGCTCCTGTAACCATGGTCCTGCAATTTCTGACTTCCCTCTTTGAAGCGGGGAAAGCTTACTGGACTATCAATCTCTATCGGTCTGCCATCTCTTTGACTCATCAAGGCTTTAATGGATGTCCTGCAGGGCAACACCCCTTAGTGTGTCGACTCCTCAAAGGCTCTCGATTTTCCCGACCACCCAGGCCTCACTACTCCACGACCTGGGATGTCTCAGTTGTAATACTCGCCTACGTTTCTTTAATAAAATCATGCCTATTCGTCATGTAATAGCAAAATCATGCAATTAACTTGCCAGACCTGAGGGGAGGAGATGAAGGAAAAATAGACTGTCTGTTGAGGAGGAGTGTAGACAGGGAGTGTGGAGGGGTTAGTGTCTTAAAAAGACATAGATAAATGTCATTTTGGCCTCTATCCATCTCTCAATAAATATATTATGTGCCACTTCATAGAGAACTGTGAGGGAGCATTATCTGAGCCAAACTCGATAATGCTCCCTTGCAGTTTTATTGCACTTGTCGTGGCCACATTTCACAGGAGACTTCCTGGGGACCTGGCCACAAGTCATCAACAGGAGGAGATTAAATGTCCATAATAGCAGCCGCATGCCCTACGTAGGCACCTAGGTCACCTTGTGGATAATCTGCCACTGATTACATATTCTTAGAAGTGCAATGCTATGTAAATATTTGGTTCTACTTGGTATTTTACATTTAATTACTTGGGTATACACAGGTCCTACACAGGAATGAGTAGGAGTCCAATGGTTTCATCATCGTTGAACTATTAAGTATGAATTTGTTTTGCTAGGATTTAGCACATACAATATTCTTTAGCATGTTTATTGCAACATGACTCTGCTGTTTAAAAAAGGGGGTTGGAGAAATTGTGGTCTCCAGGAAAGTTGCCAACTCAGCAAATCCTACATCGATCTTTACATGCTACACGATCTTTCCCACTCATGATGAAGATAGAGAGGATCAATTAGAATTTTTGCCTTTGAAGTATAAGTAATATACTACACTTTTTTTTTTTTACATATAATTAGACGGAGATGTGACTAATTTGGATACTGTTAGCATTGAGTATATTTTACAGGGTCCCTGCTACATGTTCCCTTTGACCTAAGAGGAAAACATGGTAGTTAATTACATGATTTTGCTATTACATGACGAAAAGTCATGATTTTATGAAAGACACGGAGGCGAGTATTGCTTAACCCTTTCTTTACTGTCCACCAATAGCAGCAAAGAATACAAACAGTAAGAAAAAACGGTAACCATAGTGATAGACCACTCCCATACCAAGTCCCAGTATAATAGACAGCACCTCCCCACACAATTCCTCGTTCTTTGGAGATGCAACACCGAACCAGCTAACAGGAACCGAGGAACAGTCCAGAACATAGAAGGGCAAAACATCCCGAAGTCCAGCCGGATACTGTCAGGAACCATCTGTGAATTGGAACTAAACCGACAACAAGTGACGAAATGTCAACGATAGGGAGTCCATCACAGCACCATCCATAGATCTCTAGCTAACGTGGTGAAGTCTTGGGAAGAAGTGAGGATCTCTGTACAGCGTCAAAAGCGCAGAATCAACCTGTGAAAACATAAGAACAGGAGCCCAAACATTAAATCGGTACTTAAACCAATTGTGCATGCCAAGACACAATATATTGGAAATCAAAGACAACATAGTGTCCATAATGCCAGACTAAGAACCCCCAGGCATACATAACATAAATAGGTCAGATGCATATAGCAGGTCATCTAATGTGGAGCACAATGCAATACTTACCGACCTGGGATATAAAAACAACAGGGGGGGGGGAAACAAAGATAGAAAAAATAATTTATAGGGTGGGACAATACTCGCCTCCGTGTCTTTCATAAAATCATGACTTTCCGTCATGTAATAGCAAAATCATGTAATTTTATGTCAAGACACGGAGGGTCATATTGCTAGTTTAAAGCTGAGCAATAACCGAAGAGAAAACATGTGGCGGAGGCCAAAAGGAAAATTCCCTGAAGGTGGATTCTTTCGACCAGTCCGCCATCCTCATCAGGTCTTCCAGGCGCGCTCCCGAAGATGCCATAGATGTGGCTGATGCCCCTCGCGTGGAGTGAACGCCAAAGATGGATGCATTCACAACAGCCAGGGACATTATCCATTTCACCCAACGAGCCAAGGTAGTGCTTGATACCGGGGCGAAGGGTCGACGAATCGAGAGAAAGAGCTGAGGGGACGATGTCGACCGATGGGCCTTCGTCCGAAGTTCATATTCTCTCAAACAGGTCACTGGGCACAACATCGGGGTAGTTGGAAAACTCGGATACGAGACTGAACGTATAGCCATCTTAGTCCGTCTGGAGATGTTAAATGTCAGCCCATCCGGGGTGAAAGACCTAGCATCGTAGTCCAGGGCCCGTACATCCGAAACCCGTTCGCACAAAATGAGGCAGAACAGGGAAAGCAATTTGGCCGACAGTTGTTGCAGGGTGAGGTCTGAATTAGGAGGCCAGGAAGTAAACAGTGACAGGACGCAGGATACGTCCCATGTAGCCATGTATCGAGGCCTGGGGGGACGCGACAGGTGTGAACCCCTAAGTAAGCGGCACACCAAGGGGTGTTGGCCTGCATGACAGCCGTCGAAACCTTGGTGAGCCGAAGAGATGGCTGATCTATACAGATTAATCGTGCAATATGCCCGACCCGCTTCGAATAATGAAGTGAGGAACTGGAGTATCACCGTCACAGGAGCTGAAATGGGATCCAAGTCCCGAGCCAGGCACCAGCCAGTCCAAGCTCTCCAAGCGGTCCCATATGATCGTCTAGTGCCGGGAGCACATGCATCTGCCAGGAGGCGTCGAGTTGTGTCCGAAACACCTTGGATTTCCCAGGGGACCCCGAAATCCTCCATGCGAGTAGCCGCAGCGAACCGTCCAGTAGGAGGGGATGTCGTTGGCCCAATGGGTCCAGCAGAAGGTCTGGTAGGATGGCAGAAGTCTGGGCGCGTCTATCGCCAGTTCCAGGAGTTGTGGGAACCATGACTGGGTACCCCAGAATGGGGTCAGCAAGACTAAGTCGGCCATCTGGCGTCGTACTTGGGGTAGAACCCGAGGGATCATGGCAAATGGAGGGAAGGCGTAAAGGGGTGAGCCGGACCAGTCTTGCGGCATCCACTGCTTCCGCGGCTGGGTCTGCGCACCAGCTGTAGAACCGGGGCAGCTGGGCGTTGAGCCTGGAAGCAAAGAGGTCAAAGGCAAAAGGTCCCCAGAGGGACGAGATAGCGGAGAACACATCTACATCCAATTTCCAATCGCTGCTGTCTGACAGATAGCGTGAGCTCCAGTCCGCATGGGTATTGTGGAGACCAGGGAGGTATTCAGCCTGGAGCGGGCCAGCATAGCTGAGTGCGTGCCGCCCATGTGGTTGACATAGCAAACTGCTGAGATGTTGTCCATGCGCAGTCTGATGCACGCACTGGCGGTCCCGTTCGCGAAGCTCCAGATCGTGTAGGAGCCGGCCAGGAGTTCCAGGGCATTGATGTGGATTCGGCCTCTGACCAGCATCCTCCGGTAGTCACACCATTGCAATGGGCACCCAACCGTGGAGACTTGCGTCTGAATCCACCGTGAATTCCGGTTGTGAACCGAAGATGGCCTTGCCAATCCAAGCGGATAGGTTGTGGATCCACCAGGTCAATTCGTCTCGGGTTTCCGAATCCAGGGAAACCAAGCCCCGTTGCGAAGATGTGCTATCTTCAGGTGTTGGAGGGCACGATAATGGAGAGGGGCTGGAAACACCGCCTGGATTTAGGCCAATGAATCGTGCGGCGTAGTTCCTTGCAGATGGAGCGTATTTTGGCTGGAGGGAGGCTGAGAGATTCCGCTTCTGAGTCTACCGTGAACCCGATGAACTCCATGCGTCAGGAAGGGTATAGGCAGGATTTTTCCTAATTGTGGAGGAAACCCAGGTGAGAGAAAAGATACATCGTCCACTATAGGTGCTTCAGGAGGACTATCAGTCGTACTCCTCGGCTGCGCAACCAAGCCATGGCAGGGCGCATCAATTTGGTGAAGCACCACGGAGCTGACGAGAGCCCGAAGCGGAGGCATGTGAATCGCCAAGTGTCGCCTTTCCAGAGGAAGCGTAGTAAGTCCCTGGATGCCTCGGTCACTGGGACCGTTAAGTAAACATCTTTGAGGTCTAATTTCGCCATCCAGTCTCCTCGTAGGAGTAAATCCCGCAGGAGATGAATGCCCTCCATCTTGAAGTGGCGGTAGTGTACTATGGTGTTTAGGGCTCGAAGGTTGATAACTGGGCGCATCTGGCGGCCTTTCTTTTCCACAAGGAAGATGTTGCTGAGAACTCCTGTGGGGGACTCCTGTGGGGGACTTACAGTGTGACCTGACAGAGGAGCTGACCGGATCAGCGCGGAGAAGAAGGGAGCTGACAGGAGCTGCAGGAGAGGTAAGTGCTCCCTGCCAGCCCCCCTCTTCCCCCCACTGAACTACCAATGCCACTGGACCACCAGGGAGTGAGAGCCCCCTCCCTGGCCAGCTAGGAAGCAGGGAGGGGGGACGAAAAAATTAATATATATAAATAATAATAATAATAATAAAATAATAATAAAAAAAATAATAATAATAAAATAAAAAATAATAATAATAATAAAAATATTAATGAAACAAAAAACAATATTAAAATAATAATTAAAAAATAACCCCCCACCAAGGCTCTGCATCACACTCTGCATCACACACACACGCACTGCATTCATACACACTGCACTCATACACACACACTGCACTCATACACACACACTGCACTCATACACACACTGCACTCATACACACACACTGCATTCATACACACACACACACTGCATTCTCATACACACACACTGCACTCTTATATACACACACTGCATTCTCATACACACACTGCATTCATTATATACACACACTGTAAATAAATATTCAATTAATATAATTTTTTTAGGATCAAATTTTATTTAGAAATTTACCAGTAGCTGCTGCATTTCCCACCCTAGTCTTATACTCGAGTCAATAAGTTTTCCCAGTTTTTTGGGGTAAAATTAGGGGCTTCGGCTTATATTCGGCTCGGCTTATACTCGAGTATATACGGTATATATATTTATTTTTTCGTTTTGTCTGTATTCCTTTTCTTTATATTTATGATTATGCTTGATAATGCAGCAGCATGATGACATATCCAGACACTATGTGTACCACTTGTGATGCGAGTGATGTCTGAACACTGGAAAAAAAAAAGCTGGGGGGTTGGGGCTTGACTGCTGTCGGTTGGGTGTACTGTAAGTCAGCTCGCCAAATATCATCCTAAACTGGCTGATAATAAACATATATCTGCTCTATATCCATCACCCACAAAAATACAGTTTTACATTTTACAAGGCTTCTTAAAATTACTTATCTCAGCAAACATATATGGGAATTCAGTTCCACCATATGGCTATACCCTGTTAAGCCCACCACTACATCACAATACCCAATTATTGGTGGGTCCTACACTCATTTCAAAGTGGGAGTCGAATTAAATAAAAAAAACAAATAGACTGATCCCGCCCAAACTGCAGGTCTTCTCTCTCTGCATGAGAGATACAGCAACCCCAGATGATCGTTTCAACTTTGTTAGGCACTGTCTGTGAGGTATAGCTAATATCCCTCTAGGCACCTTGAGAAAGGTGTCCATGTCTGGATTACCCTTTAAACTTAGGGAGAGCAAAAAAACATGGTGCAAGAGAATACTGAGTATGGACAACAGTCCAAATAGCCTGCCCTGGTTCTTTTTGTAATGGCACAAGATGATCTAAAACCAGCTTGAGATCGGAGCAGGGACCCACTGAAGGGCAGGCTATTTGAGCTGTTGTCCGTTGTCAGTATTCCCTTGCACCCTGTTTTTGGCTCTTCATAAATTTAAAGGGGAATCCAGATGTGGACTTGCTGAGGGTGACTAGAGGGATATCAGCAATACCTCCCTGACGATAGATTGTTAAAATGTCAAAAGCTTATCCAAAATAATTAAATTGTGGCCTAAGTTGGCCCCAATATATCCTTACCTTACAGATTGTAGGGAAATGTGTATCCTTTATTAGTTTTTTTTTTACTATATTTTATCCAGTTAGGTATGTATCCCAATCAATGCTACTCCTAATAGTTAGAGTAAATCATCTGGTAGGATTTATCTAATTATGCATGCATCTGCCTACCCTAAATTATTCATTATACACACAAAAATTGGTTTATGCGGACATCTTTTTTTTTTTTTTAAACATTCTGTGTTTATTGGGTTTTCAGGTTTTCAGGTTTTCAGGTTTTCACAATAAAAGAGACAAAAGGCATACATTACATAGACATTTGATATGCTTGATTTGACAGACAGGGGCATGTGATACGGTTGGTTTCGCAGAACTTTTAATTGGTGCCTGTCTGTTTGGCTGCGTCATGTTGTGCCCCATTGTCTTTGCACTAAATGTACAAGGTAATATAAAATAATGTAACGCAAAAAATAACACATATTTACAAAAGTATGGATACAAATACAAGTGGAACGAGTTCTCGGTCTCAGGGTTTAAGTTGTGGTTCTATTTAATGTGTCAAGGGTTCCAGTTTGGTGTTTCGATTCCCTGCATGGGCGTATTTTAGGCTCTTTTGTTGCGGGCCATGCGTGCTCTTTGGGTGTGATCTTGTGTGTTGGGCCTGCTGATGGGTTGCTCGGATGAGCTCCTGTGTGGGCCCTCCGCCCCAGTCTGTGCCAGGGATCTTCCTCTATCATAATGGCTGAGGTCTTCCCTTCTTTGTGGTATGAGTGCGAGGTCCTGCTGTTTGGCCTAGTGTTTGGGGGGTCTCATGTTAGGGAGGGCTCGTTCAGCCATGGGTCCCAAATTTTATAGAAGTCATGTGATGTTTCGTGGATCTTGGCTGAGAGCCTGTCCATCTCCATAGCCTACCTGGTTTTGCGTATGACTACAGCTAATGTGGGTATATTCGGGGTGCCCCCGAGTTCTGCTATTGCTTGTTTAGTTGCTAAGGCCAGTCTGTTCGTGAGTTTGTTTTGTGCTCTAGTTAGGGGTTCCCATGGCTTGGACAGATGCCATATCCAGGGGTATAGGGGTATGTCGGTGTGGAGGAGGTTGGAGATCAGATGTGCTACTTCTGTCCATAGTGGCGTCAGCTTGGGGCATTGCCACCAAAGGTGTATATATGTGCCCCTGTGTCCGCACTGCTTCCTGCACAGGTCTGTGTCTGCCTTTCCCATGTGGTATAGCCGTGTAGGTGTTAGGTACCATCTCAGCATAGTTTTGTAGGCCTGTTCTTTATGATTTACGCATATGGATATGGATGCCGTGGCCTCCCACACCTCCTGCCAGCCTGTCGGGTCGTCTGGTGGTCCCAGGTCCCTCTCCCAAGCCGCCACATATGCCATTGCTCCCGGTGGTTGGTTAGTGATTAATAGTGTGTAATTTTTAGTGATCTGTCCTTTGTGGGTTGGGTTGTGTATGCATGTTCTTTCGAAAGTTGTAAGTCTGGTGGTGGCTGCTGTCGTGTTTTCTGGGAGTTCCAGGAAGCTCCTCAGTTGTATGTATCTGAAGAGGTCGTGAGTGTTGTATGCTCGGTGTGGTTGTGGTAGTTCGTTGTAGTGTAGTAGTTTCCCACCAACAAAGAAGTGGTAGAACCTATAGAGGTCATTGTATTCATAGTGTGCAAAGTCTTTCGGGTTCATGCATGGGAGGAAGGCTTTCATTGCGCAGTATGGGGGTTAGTGGTGTTGGGTTATTGATGATGGGGAATTTCTTGGTGAGTTTGTCCCATATGGCAATGGAGTTTGACAGTGTTGGGAGTGTTGGTGGTGGCATGGGTCTGGATTTTCTTGGTACCCAGAGGTAGAGGGAGGGGAGGTCAAAGCCAAATAGAACATGTTCCAGTTCAACCCACCGTTTGATCCCTGGTGGTGCGTGGAGGTTTTGTATGTGGGTGAGTTGGGCAGCATGGTAATAGTGTTGTGTGTGAGGCGTATCTGAATGGGTATGTGTTTTGTATCTCTTGTCTGTGGTTTGGTTCTATATTGAGCATGAGTGCCTCGGTTTTATCTAGATTTAGCCGGTATCCCGATATCTCGGAATATTCCTCTATGAGTTTGAGGAGAGGTGGGAGGGAGTGTGACGGGTTCGTGAGTGACAATAGCAGGTCGTCGGTGTACACCGCTGCTTTGTATGTTTGTGTGCGTACTGTGATACCTGTTATCGTGTGTGTGGTGCGAATGAGGTGCATTAAGGGTTTGAGGGATAGGGCAAAGAGGATGGGGGACAGTGGGCATCCCTGCCTCGTTCCATTTTTTATGGAGAAGGTAGGTGGGTTTGTGTTCGGTATGAGGAGGTTAGCCGTGGGGTTGGTATATATTGCTTTGATTGCATCTTGGAAGGTTTTGGGGAAGCCGAATTTCTCCAAGGTGGCAAAAAGGAATGGCCAGAGAAGTCTATCAAAGGCCTTCTCGGCATCTAGGGATAGGAGAAGGGTCGGAATATTGCGTCGGTTTGCAACCCAGATTAGGTCTATCATCCTTCTGGTGTTGTCACTGGCTTGTCGGGTGGGGAAGAAGCCCACCTGGTCTGGATGGATCAGTTTGATGAGAAATGGCAAGAGCCGGTTGGAGAGTATTTTAGTGAAAATCTTCAAGTCCACGTTTAAGAGGGATATGGGTCTGTAGTGGCCTGGGTCTGATAGGGGTTTGTTGGGCTTGGGTAAGAGGCAGAAGTTAGCCTGTAGCATTTCTTTGGGGAGTGGTTCTCCTTGTAGTAAGGAGTTATATAGCCTTATCATATGTGGCAGTAGTGTGTCTAGGAATGTTTTGTAATAAATGCCTGAGTATCCATCTGGGCCCGGGCTTTTATTTGGTTTGGTGGCTCCAATCGCGGCTGTCACCTCCTGTTCCGAGACGTCGGCCGAGAGTTGTGCGAGTGCGCCGTCTGATAAGGTGGGTAATTTGGTTCGTTCGAGTAATGTGTGAATGTGGTCCGTTAGGTTGGAGGTGTTTTGTCTATGCTGTGGGGAGTGGTCGTATAGGTTTGAGAAATATGTTTGGAATGTCTCTGCAATTTTCACTGGAATATCTGTGGTGTTCCCAGAAGGTGTGCGAATGTGGTCTATGTGTTTGGCCTGTGTTTTTTTGCATAGCCTGCGTGCGAGAAGGGTATTGGCTTTATTGGATTTTTCGTAAAACATTTGTCGTGTCCATTGAAGGGCTTTAGTTGCATCGGCTGTCATTGTGTTCTTGAGGATTTGCCTCAGTAGTTGGAGTTGTGCAGTGAGGTCAGGGGTGGGTGTATGCTTGTGTTTGGCCTCTAGGTTTCTAATATTGTTAAGAGTTGTTTCTATGTGTGCTAGGCGTGTTTTTTGCGTGCTGTTGCTATGCTGATGAGGGAGCCCCTAAGTACCGTTTTGTGTGCACCCCATAGGATTGCTTGTGATTGGACTGAGTCTTTGTTCATGGTGAAATAGTTTGTGAGTTCTGATTTAAGTTGTTGTACTGTTTGTGGATCGTGTAGTAAGATCGGGTTGAGTCTCCATGACCAGGGTTTGGAGATTTGTGGTGGCTGAAATGTTAAGGATATTTCGGCGTGATCAGACCAGGTTATATTGCCTATTGCTGTTGCTGTCGTAATTGGGAGAAGTGACGGGGAGACTAGGAAGTAGTCAATGCGGGAATACGTTTTATGTGGGTGGGAGTAAAAGGTGTAGTCTTGTGCAGTTGGATGGTGTATTATCCATATATCGATAAGTTTGGTGTTGGAGATAAAGTCTGCCAATGAGTTTGTCCGATCTGGATGGTTGGTTTTGTGTAGTTGGATACTGTGGTTGTCGCAGTCTGTCTATCGTTGGGGAGATGGTTGCGTTAAAGTCGCCTCCTATGATTTTATGGTGATTCGGGTGTAGACTGAGGTGGGCTTGTAATGTGGGCCAGAATTCAGGTTCCGGGGTTGTAGGGGCATATATGGAGGAGATAGTATATTTAGATGGCCCTATTGTGCCTGTTATCGTTAGGTAGCGTCCGTGGTGGTCTTTGTGAGTGGACTTGACCTGTAGTGGGCATGATTTCCTCAGAAGGATTGCCACTCTGTTGTGTTTACCTGTATCAGAATTGGCTAAGTGGCATGCCTTGAAGTGGCGGCTCAGGAGGGGGAAGGGGCGCTCTGCGGAGTAATGTGTTTCTTGTAAGAGGATGATGTCTGCTTTGTTGCGGTTGGCCCATCGCATGAGTCTGTGTCGTTTTGTAGGATTGTTTAGCCCTTTGCAGTTTATAGAGATGCACGTTAGACTAGCTGGCATGGTGGTGTGGTTGGGTTTGTTTCGTCTGGGTATTGGAGTGACCTTCCTGCCTGTCCCATGTAGACATGCGGACATCTTTTAAAAGCTAAATTGCCCATATTTTTATATGCAAACAAAAACAACAATATATGTGAACACAACCCAGTGAAAAAATGAATAGTTCAAAACAAACCAGGACTTCCCTTAATATTTTGTAGGTGAAGTTTTCCCGGTAGATCCCCGAAGACTTCCTCTTGTCTTCAATAGATATATACACATAGAGTAGGGGAATATCTGCTAAATACAGACACAATGGAGAAACATAGCGTTTAACTGTGTGTGGGACAGATATTAGTATGTAATCACAAATGGTCACTCACAAATTCGTAGAATTAAAACAGCTTTAAGCAGTATCTTTTCTTTCAGTGTCCAATGTGGTGTTGTCCCTCCTCACACGTTCATCATAAAGTAGATGTATGTATCTCAAAAGAGAAAGATATATACAAAAATGTAGTGCACTTCCAGAGTAAAGTAAAAAAGTATTTAATGACTTACATTGAAATATAAAAACAAACAGCTTGTCACCATACGTCCTACGCGTTTCGTCCCGAATCTGGACTTCCTCAGGGACTTGGTGCAGTAAAGTGCAATGAAAAATAGCAGCATAAAATACAATCCCCCCTCCCAGTCCTTATATACACCCCCTTTGAGTTGTAAACGTGCATCAGCTGGCTTTCAATTCACTTTTTCGCGGCAATGAACCCGGTGACGTCATCGCGTACGTTACGCTGTTGAACCTGGTGACGTCATCGCGTCCGACGTGTGCGTTTCATTTTGCGTTCCACCGACCCGGAAATGGGTCCCGGCCGTTAGTTAGTCGTTCTTGCAATGATGTGTTAGCTCAAAACATATGGGTAAAGGAAATCGGGGGGAGAGGAGAACAATTAAAAAAACTCTGGATGGCACTACTTGCAAGAGATATGGAAATAACCTCTATATTTACAATATGGTCTATACTTATAATACAGTCGATATTTATAAATCTTACAGATACATTTGTCTTAATGATGAGATCTGTATAGGTACATGTGTTATCCGTTCTGCATACATTTCATACATGTTTCATTTAATGGAAAGAAATCAGTATTTACAAGATAGGGGAAAAGAGTGCAAAGCAGATGTCTATATTGCCACTATTAAATATAGTATCCATCTGTGATGCAGTATCCATACATACATATACATATTAATGTACATACATATAAATATTAATGTGGCTGGTGAAACCCATTTATATTGCACTTCTGTCTCTTTCTACTTAAAGGTGAATAAAATCCTTTTATATTTCCCGATCTGATGATTTATTGAATATCACATTACCTATATTTAGAATTTTATGGAGAAAAGGGGTTTTATTAAAATAAAAAAATATATAAAATATAAAAGAATATATAGAAATAAACTTGAAAATAAAAATAAAAATAAAAATGAAAAAAATGAATATAAATAAAAATAAAAATAAAAATAAAAATGAAAATAAAAATAAAAATAAATATAAATAATAAATATGAAAAATAAAAATGAAAAAATGAATAAAGAAATAAAAAAATGAATAAAAAATATTAAAATTAAAAATAAAATTGAAATGAAATATATATATATAATGGAAATAAAAATTAAAGATAGGGTCCTTCGTTTTTCGAATGAGAGAGAAGTGCTGTGATACCCATACAAGACACAAAACAACAACATAACCTAGAATATCTAACAGATGATTTATTTAGTCTTCAAAAAAGCTCCATAAGTCAATATCTAAATTTAGACCCAAGGGTTGGAGTGTTTTTAGTTTACTAATCCAAAAAGTCTCTCTTTGGGAGAGCTTTTTGGTCAAATTTCCTCCTCTCCAATATGGGTCCACCTGTTCTATACCCACAAATGTAAAGCTTTGCCAATCAAATTTGTTGCACATATTGCAATGTAGTGGTACTATATGCTTCATTGATTTCTTTCTAATATTATTCTGATGTTCTAATATTCTCTCTTTTAATTTTCGGCAAGTTCTCCCCACATACTGTTTCCCGCAGGGGCATTGTAGCATATATACCACATTTTTTGTGTTGCAATTGATATTCGATTTTATTTTGAATCTCTCTTTTGTAGCGAAGCTTGTAAAATCTTTTTTTTGTATAAATTTTTGATTTTTACATGCTTTGCATGAATTACACGGGGTGAAGCCACTAATATTTAGAGTAATACTTTTACGTGGAATTTTCAAAGCATAGCTTGGGGCTAATACATTTTTTAGATTTTTCGTTCTCTTAAAGATGACTGGTGTTTTTTTTGGTAGGACTTTGCCTAAAATGGGATCTTTGCGCAGAATGTCCCAGTGTTTGTTTAGGATCTTTTTTATTTTCCAATGTTGTGTATTGTATTGGGTGATGAAGGAAAAGTTGTAATTATCCTTAGGTTGTTTTTTAGGGTTAGAAGGACCAGGTTCGCCCCCAGCTATGCAAACATATATATGCGGGATTGGGAATCCAACCACATATGGAGTGGGCATAGCTGGGCAGCGAACCTGGTCCTATGGAAGCGTTTTATTGATGACATTTTATTAATTTGGCGAGGACCACAAAGCGATCTGTCATCATTCATAGATTACATTCATCAAAATGAGTATGGCTTAAAGTTCACACACGAAATAAACACTACCACTATTAATTTCTTGGATTTAAATCTCTTTGTAGAGAATAACCAAATCCAATCAAAATGCTTTTTTAAAAAAACGGAGGGTAACAGTTTTATCCATAGAAAAAGCTGCCATAAAGACAAATGGTTGGAAACCATACCAAAAAGCCAGCTAATACGAGTAAGAAGAAATTGTTCAAAAAACTCAGACTTTAGAGAACAAGCTGAGCATCTAAAAAATAAATTTGTGGCAAAGAAATATGAAACAGCATTGTTAGATAAAGAAATTAAAGAAATAGAAAAAAAGAACAGAAGAGACCTGATAGCTTCTAACCCTAAAAAACAACCTAAGGATAATTACAACTTTTCCTTCATCACCCAATACAATACACAACATTGGAAAATAAAAAAGATCCTAAACAAACACTGGGACATTCTGCGCAAAGATCCCATTTTAGGCAAAGTCCTACCAAAAAAAACACCAGTCATCTTTAAGAGAACGAAAAATCTAAAAAATGTATTAGCCCCAAGCTATGCTTTGAAAATTCCACGTAAAAGTATTACTCTAAATATTAGTGGCTTCACCCCATGTAATTCATGCAAAGCATGTAAAAATCAAAAATTTATACAAAAAAAAGATTTTACAAGCTTCGCTACAAAAGAGAGATTCAAAATAAAATCGAATATCAATTGCAACACAAAAAATGTGGTATATATGCTACAATGCCCCTGCGGGAAACAGTATGTGGGGAGAACTTGCCGAAAATTAAAAGAGAGAATATTAGAACATCAGAATAATATTAGAAAGAAATCAATGAAGCATATAGTACCACTACATTGCAATATGTGCAACAAATTTGATTGGCAAAGCTTTACATTTGTGGGTATAGAACAGGTGGACCCATATTGGAGAGGAGGAAATTTGACCAAAAAGCTCTCCCAAAGAGAGACTTTTTGGATTAGTAAACTAAAAACACTCCAACCCTTGGGTCTAAATTTAGATATTGACTTATGGAGCTTTTTTGAAGACTAAATAAATCATCTGTTAGATATTCTAGGTTATGTTGTTGTTTTGTGTCTTGTATGGGTATCACAGCACTTCTCTCTCATTCGAAAAACGAAGGACCCTATCTTTAATTTTTATTTCCATTATATATATATATTTCATTTCAATTTTATTTTTAATTTTAATATTTTTTATTCATTTTTTTATTTCTTTATTCATTTTTTCATTTTTATTTTTCATATTTATTATTTATATTTATTTTTATTTTTATTTTTATTTTCATTTTTATTTTTATTTTTATTTTTATTTATATTCATTTTTTTCATTTTTATTTTTATTTTTATTTTCAAGTTTATTTCTATATATTCTTTTATATTTTATATATTTTTTTATTTTAATAAAACCCCTTTTCTCCATAAAATTCTAAATATAGGTAATGTGATATTCAATAAATCATCAGATCGGAAAATATAAAAGGATTTTATTCACCTTTAAGTAGAAAGAGACAGAAGTGCAATATAAATGGGTTTCACCAGCCACATTAATATTTATATGTATGTACATTAATATGTATATGTATGTATGGATACTGCATCACAGATGGATACTATATTTAATAGTGGCAATATAGACATCTGCTTTGCACTCTTTTCCCCTATCTTGTAAATACTGATTTCTTTCCATTAAATGAAACATGTATGAAATGTATGCAGAACGGATAACACATGTACCTATACAGATCTCATCATTAAGACAAATGTATCTGTAAGATTTATAAATATCGACTGTATTATAAGTATAGACCATATTGTAAATATAGAGGTTATTTCCATATCTCTTGCAAGTAGTGCCATCCAGAGTTTTTTTAATTGTTCTCCTCTCCCCCCGATTTCCTTTACCCATATGTTTTGAGCTAACACATCATTGCAAGAACGACTAACTAACGGCCGGGACCCATTTCCGGGTCGGTGGAACGCAAAATGAAACGCACACGTCGGACGCGATGACGTCACCAGGTTCAACAGCGTAACGTACGCGATGACGTCACCGGGTTCATTGCCGCGAAAAAGTGAATTGAAAGCCAGCTGATGGACGTTTACAACTCAAAGGGGGTGTATATAAGGACTGGGAGGGGGGATTGTATTTTATGCTGCTATTTTTCATTGCACTTTACTGCACCAAGTCCCTGAGGAAGTCCAGATTCGGGACGAAACGCGTAGGACGTATGGTGACAAGCTGTTTGTTTTTATATTTCAATGTAAGTCATTAAATACTTTTTTACTTTACTCTGGAAGTGCACTACATTTTTGTATATATCTTTCTCTTTTGAGATACATACATCTACTTTATGATGAACGTGTGAGGAGGGACAACACCACATTGGACACTGAAAGAAAAGATACTGCTTAAAGCTGTTTTAATTCTACGAATTTGTGAGTGACCATTTGTGATTACATACTAATATCTGTCCCACACACAGTTAAACGCTATGTTTCTCCATTGTGTCTGTATTTAGCAGATATTCCCATATTTTTATATCTTTGTCACCTTCCTTATGCACCCACAATTTGTGTTGTAATATCATGTTTACGTTGTTCAATACATTCTTAATGTATACTGCGAGACATACTGCGTACTGTATAACTGTACACTGTAAAACCCTAATAAACTGCAACCAAAAAAAAAATAAAAAATCAACATTTAGTGGCTCTACCCTAACCATCAATCGTCTTTTTTGTTTTGTTTTGTCATCAGAAACTATCTTACTTAATTGCCTCCACACACAAACACCCCTGCCTTTTCTCCATTTCATACCGCCTTATTTCCTGCTACCAGGAATAGCACTCCAAATAAGGAATCAAAACAAGCATGTTGAAAAAAGGAGGAACAGTAAAATAAATCTTATCTTTGTCACTTTTTCTCACTTGATCTGTGAAACAAATGGCAGGAAAATGCTCCTATTAGCGTACTGCAAAATAAATACATAATATTGTGTATATATTTTGCAGTACAATGACTCATTTTCACACCCTTTTAATTCATTTGATCCAGTTCCTCAATCAGTTTTTGGTACAAAAATTTATCCGAGCTGAACTGACATAAGGACAGGCGGAACTGACAGGCATCTCAAAAATGTTTCTGTTTTTGGGAAAAATTATTCTGTCAAGCTGAATTTTCTTGCCTAATTTTCTAATTTTCTCACCTGTTAACAGATATTCAGGTTTGCCTTAATTATATCAATAATATAAATGTATTATTGTGGGTTATTTTCCCTATGAATAAATATAATATTTACATTAGCCAATCAAAGATTTAAGTAGGTTTAGCAAAGTTCATGCTATAGAACCAGGGTACCAAATGTTCTCACAACTCAATTATTTATTTCCCTCCATCAGCGGGTTAATATTGCAGTAGATGTCTTTTTTAAATATGGAACTTTGGCTCTGCTGGGTTTGCTACAAAGACAACTACTTGTTCCCATAAGACTGTACATTTCAATATGAGATATTGTCCGCCTTGTACACTTGGTAAGATTTCAAAAGAGCAGATGGTTTTGTAAATCCATAGTGCACTTTGCCAGTATTCACAACACAAATCATTCTAAAAGGTGCAGGATTGGCAGTTATAATAGAATGAGAATTAGTCTGGAAAATGCACTTATTTACTTACAGGCATCTATAATCAGTAGATAACTGAAAACAGCAGGTGAGAAATGTATGATCAATATATTATTACAAAGAACCAACATTGCCTAAAACGTGTTGATTCTTATTTATGAACAGATAAAACTGGAAACCATTACTAGGAAATTGCTAGAAAATGTTCAAGGAATTCCAAATTTGACCAGATGTATATATGTATATTTGTATCTACCATATTTGTTCAGTATAATATTCATATATTATATATGATATACCCAATTCAGTGTATGCAAATCATATTCAAAAGCTGCACATGCAACCCCTCCAAAATGAAACAGAGTCATATTTTAATATCCATTGGTCTGCGTGTATTGGATTTGTTGTTGCAGCAAATCCCACAGATTGCCAATTGGATTTAGATCTGGGGAATTTAGAGGCCAAAGTAACACCTTGAACTCTTTGTCATGTTCCTCAAACCATTCCTGACTAATTTTTGCAGTGTTGCAAGGTGTATAATCCTTCTGAAAGAGACCACTGTTGTAAGGGAACACCATTGCCATGAACGGGTGTACATGGTCTGCAACAATATCTAGGTAGGGAGTACGTGTCAAAGTAACATGCGCATGAATGCCAGGACCCAAGGTTTCCCAGCAGAAGATTGGCCAGAGCATAACACTGCCTCCGCCGGCCTGCCTTCTTCCCATAGTGCATCCTGCTGCCATCTCCCCCAGGAAAACAAAGCACACCTGTCCATCCACCTGATCAAAAAGAAAGGAGATTCGTGAAACCAGGCAACCTCCTTCTATTTCACTTCTCCATTGCCGGCCCTTGCAGCACTGAACAGGGGTCACCATGGGCTCTCTGACCGGTCTAGGGCTATGTAGCCCTAAACACAGCAATCTATGATGCACTGTGTATTCTGACACTGTTTCAGCAATTTGAGCTACAGTAGCTCTTCTGTGTGATCAGACCAGACGGATAGCCTTCACTTACCACCTGCAATAATGAGCCTTGGCCGCCCATGACCTGATGTTGGTTCACTGGTTGCCCTTCTTTGCACTACTTTTGGTAGGTACTAACCCTTGCATGCTGGGAGAATACCACAACATTTGTTGTTTTGGAGATCCTCTTCCTGATGTCAAACTAACATACTTGCATTATCTGAAGAAGTAAGTAGAAGTATAGATCAGGGTATTGCAGTGGATGTGATTTACTTGGACTTTGCCAAGGTGTTTGATATGGTTCCTCACAATAGGAAATTGGTCTAGATGAAAATTCTTGTTCTTGGGTAAAACATTGGCTTAACGATAAAGTACAGAGAGTTGTCATTAATAGGACATTTTCAAGCTGGACAAAAGTGGTGTCCCTTAGGGTTCTGTTCTGGGTCTGCTTTTATTGAACATATTTATAAATTATATTAAAATAGACATTAAAAGCCATGTTTCAGTGTTTTCCGATGACACAAAACTCTGTAATTTAAAACAATTTGAACAGGATAATTCTTTGCTGCAGAGGGATTTAGATAGATTGGGGGACTGGGCAGATAAAATTTGATGTAGAAAAATGCAAAGTTATGCACTTTGAGATAATAAATGCACAAGCAACTTATAACCTAACTGATAGTGAATTAGGGATAACAACACATGAGAAAGATTTGGAAATTGTTATAGACAACAAGCTAGGCAACAATAAGCAATGTTACATAATTACATAGTTGCATAGTTGAAAAGAGACTTGCGTCCATCAAGTTCAGCCTTCCTCACAATGTCAGGGGGCAGTTGCCAAGGCCAAGGTATTGTCATGTATAACGAAGAACATTAAAGGACCACTCTAGTGCCAGGAAAACATACTAGTTTTCCTGGCACTAGAGTGCCCTGAGGGTGCCCCACCCTCAGGGTCCCCCTCCCGCCCGGTTCTGGAAAGGGGAAAAGGGGTAAAACTTACCTTTTTCCAGCGCTGGGCGGGGAGCTCTCCTCCTCCTCTCTGCCTCCTCTCCGCCCCGTCGGCTGAATGCGCACGCGCGGCAAGAGCTGCGCACGCATTCAGCCGGTCGCATAGGAAAGCATTTACAATGCTTTCCTATGGACGCTTGCGTGCTCTCACTGTGATTTTCACAGTGAGAATCACGCAAGCGCCTCTAGCGGCTGTCAATGAGACAGACACTAGAGGATTAGGGGGAAGGCTTGCCCCATTAATAAACATAGCAGTTTCTCTGAAACTGCTATGTTTATAAAAAATTGGGTTAACCCTAGCTGGAGCTGGCACCCAGACCACTTCATTAAGCTGAAGTGGTCTGGGTGCCTAGAGTGGTCCTTTAATTCTCAGGATGAGAATATAATTTTGCCTCTTTATAAATCAATGGTAAAACCACAACTTGAATATGGTGTGCAATTTTGGGCACCTGTTCTAAAGAAGGATATAATGGCACTAGAAAAAGGGCAGGTGAGAAATTTTCCTGAGCATAGGCAAGCGCACCAGAGCAGGGAATCCCTCAAATCTATGTTCAGGGAACATTCCCTGAACATAGACCAGCTCTATAACATGGGAAATCCCTTGAATCCTAGTGCTAGAGAGCTTGTCGTAAGTCTGAAACATTGTTAAACAGGTCAGCCGTAAAGTGAGGACTACCTATATTACAAGTGGACATACCTACAAAACATACCTTGATTTGGTAGCCATAAGCAGATTAAACACAAATGATCTCCAGCGAGTGTAACAAAAAGAAGATATTTCAGATATTTCTTATTCTTTCCCTCTCAATTAGCAGGAATTGGTTATTTTATTGAACTAGTACATTTGAGTAAGTGGTCTTATTCAGAACAATCAAAGTTTTCTTGGACTCTTGACTGGGAAATACAGAATTCAAAATTACCACACTTATCATGAGCATAAATACATTGATACATTGATGAAGCCTGCACCAGTTAAAATAATAACCTTCTCGGACCATGGGCATGGGGTGACGGGAATTAGGCATAGATATATTGAAAAACACTAGTTAAAATAATTATATACTGCATGCTTGGGTATGAGGTGAAATGAAACCCCCTTCAGAACTCAAGTGGAAATGGACACACATAACTGATTCATTATTAAAAGAACAGTATAGTGTTAGGAATATAAACATGTATTCCTAATACTGTACTACCTTACTAACTTTATAGGGGTTTGGTCCCCCTCTGTGAGCTTTACACAGTATTTACTTACCTTATATCCCACAGCGCGCTGGTCTCAGTGCTGCCTCCCTGCCCCCCTGGACCAAATTTTCAATTATTGTAGGACCTCGTACAGGAAGTCCTTCTAGTGCCTGTCTGCATGACAGCAATTAAAGGAGGACTTGGACAACAGTGTAAGCTGACCCTGCAGCAATAGTCTATATGCCGAGAAACACCACATTAAGCTGACTATAGGGTCCCTTTTAGCTGTAGAGTAAGGAGAGATTGGAAGAAATTTGTTAAATACAGTTGCAAGAAAAAGTATGTGAATCCTTTAGAATGATATGGATTTCTGCACAAACTGGTCATACAATGTGATCTTATCATCATCTAAGTCACAACAATAGACAATCACAGTCTGCTTAAACTAATAACACACAAATAATGAAATGTTGCCATGTTTTTATTGAACACACCATGTAAACATTCACAGTGCAGGTGGAAAAAGTATGTGAACCCCTAGACTAATGACATCTCCAAGCGCTAATTGGAGTGACATGTCAGCCAACTGGAGTCCAATCAATGAGATGAGATTGTCGAGGTGTTGGTTACAGCTGCCCTATAAAAAAACACACACCAGTTCTGGGTTTGCTCTTCACAAGAAGCATTGCCTGATGTGAATGATGCCTCGCACAAAAGAGCTCTCAGAAGACCTACGATTAAGAATTGTTGACTTGCATAAAGCTGGAAAGGGTTATAAAAGTATCTCCAAAAGCCTTGCTGTACATCAGTCCACGGTAAGACAAATTGTCTATAAATGGAGAAAGTTCAGCACTGCTGCTACTCTCCCTAGGAGTGGCCATCTTGTAAAGATGACTGCAAGAGCACAGTTCAGACTGCTCAATGAGGTGAAGAAGAATCCTAGAGTGTCAGCTAAAGACTTACAAAAGTCACTGGCAAATGCTAACATCCCAGTTAGCGAATCTACAATACTAAACAATAATGTATTTCATGGGAGGATACCACAGAGGAAGCCACTGCTGTCCAAACAAAACATTGCAGCACGTTTACAGTTTGCACAAGAGCACCTGGATGTTCCACAGCAGTACTGGCAAAATATTCTGTGGACAGATGAAACCAAAGTTGAGTTGTTTGGAAGAAACACACAACACTATGTGTGGCGAAAAAGAAGGACAGCACACCAACATCAAGACCTCATCCCAACTGTGAAGTATGGTGGTGGGAGCATCATGGTTTGGGGCTGCTTTGCATGCATCAGGGCCTGAACGGATTGCTACCATCGAAGGAGAAATGAATTCCCAAGTTTATCAAGACATTTTGCAGGAGAACTTAAGGCCATCTGTCTACCAGCTGAAGCTCAACAGAAGATGGGTGTTGCAACAGGACAATGACCCAAAGCATAGAAGTAAATCAACAACAGAATGGCTTAAACAGAAGAAGTGGCCCAGTCAGAGTCCTGACCTCAACCCGATTGAGATGCTGTTGCATGACCTCAAGAAAGCGATTCACACCAGACATCCCAAGAATATTGCTGAACTGAAACAGTTCTGTAAAGAGGAATGGTCAAGAATTACTCCTGACCGTTGTGCACGTCTGAGCTGCACTGTGAATGTTTACATGGTGTGTTCAATAAAAACATGGCAACATTTCATTCTTTGTGTGTTATTAGTTTAAGCAGACTGTGATTGTCTATTGTTGTGACTTAGATGATGATCAGATCACATTTTATGACCAATTTGTGCAGAAATCCATATCATTCCAAAGGGTTCACATACTTTTTCTTGCAACTGTACATTATATACACAAATACTATATAAACTGAATTACAGTTTTAACATGTATAAAACTATGTCTACTTGACAGTTCTTGAGTTGTTTCAATAAGGTAGTGAGAGCATGTATACAGTTGCAAGAAAAAGTATGTGCACCCTTTGGAATGATATGGATTTCTGCACAAATTGGTCATAAAACGTGATCTGATCATCTTGGTCATCATCTTAGTCACAACAATAGACAATCACAGTCTGCTTAACCCCTTAACGCCGTTACGGCGTTCTATGCCGTCGCGGCTTTAAAGGGCTTTAAAGCCGTTGCGGCGGCATAGAACGCCGTAACGGCTTAAGCCCCCAGAAGATCGCAGCTACTTACCTCCGCCGCGATCCTCTTCTGGGGGGGCTGCCTGACAGCCCAGGCAGCCCCCCTCCGGCAAATGAGGCCCCCGGGGGCCATGTGATCGCTCTCAAAGAGCGATCACATGGCCCCCTATAGCTGGCTATGGATCTGCCAGCAGGGGGACTGTCTAAAATATTAGACAGTCCCCCTGCTGGTAGGAAGAGTAAAAAAAATGTATTAAACATGTGTAAAATTAAATTAAAAGTATGTATATATATATAATATGTATATATATTATATATATAATATATATACATATATATATATGTAACGTCATACAAAGTGTATTTTAATATTAATATTAGTATATATTAATATTAAAATACACTTAGAATGACGTTACATATATATAATATGTATATATATTATATATATAATAGATATATACACATATATTATATATAAATACGTCTAATTACAATAATAAATAAATAAAATAATAAAATAAATAAATAAAATATTGAAACAAAATTTAAAATTAATTATATATGCATATGTAATTTCATTCTAACTGTATTTTGCTATTAATATATATATATTGGTAACATAATACACTTAGAATGACATTCTATATATATATCTATCTATATATAAAATGCAAATAACCGCAAATATATATATATAGATAAATACATATAATTACATAAAAGATTACATTAGTATGCACGTAGAATTTAAATACCTATAAATGCATATATATTAAAATTCTACGTATATATTTAAGTCATTTTTTAACATAATTATGTCATTTGATTAATTAAAATTTGATTGACATGCCTGACAACACAGGGAGAAAGTGCAGCGAATTTAATTCGCAAGCACTATATTTGACCCTGTAACTCTCCAAGACACCATAAAACCTGTACATAGGGGGTACTGTTTTACTCGGGAGACTTCGCTGTACTCAAATATTAGTGTTTAAAACTGGTAAATTTTATTAAAACAATGATATTTTAAGTAAAAGTGAAGTTTTTTGCATTTTTTTCAAACAAACTGCACTTTTATGGACTATATTATTGTTGTAATATGTTTTACTGTTTTAAAACACTAATATTTGTGTTTAGTGAAGTCTCCCGAGAATAACAGTACCCCCCATGTACAGATTTTATGGTGTTTTGGAAAGTTAGAGAGTCACATATAAGGCTTGCATTTCATTTTTTTGACATTGAAATTTGCCAGATTAGTTATGTTGCCTTTGAGATCGTATGGTAGCCCAGGAATAAGAATTACCCCCATGATGGCATACCATTTGCAAAAGTAGACAACCCAAGGTATTGCAAATGGGGTATGCCCAGTCATTTTTAGTAGCCACTTAGTCACAAACACTGGCCAAATATTAGTTTTTTGCTTTTTTCACACAAAAACAAATATGAACGCTAACTTTGGCCAGTGTTTGTGACTAAGTGGCTACTAAAAAAAGACTAAACATACCCCACGTTCAATACCTTGGGTTGTCTACTTTTTCAAATGGTATGTCATTATGGGGGTAATTCTCATTCCTGGGCTACCACACTGTCTCAAAGGTAACATTACTAATCTGGCAAATTTCAATTTGAAAATGGAACGTTCTATATTTGACCCTGTAACTTTCCAAAACAACATAAAACCTGTTAATAGGGGGTACTGTTGTACTCGTGAGACATCGCTGATTACAAATATGTGCTTTTTGTTGCAGTAAAACCTAACAGTATTATGACATGTACAGCTAAAATGTGAGGCGGAACTACAAATGTAAAAAAAAAAAATAATTTCTCACAGTTTTTAAAATTTTATTCATAATAAATTATGTTTCATATATAAATATTTGATAGAAAATGAAAGCCCTGTTTCTCCTGAACAAAATGATATATAATAAGTGTGGGTGCATATAATATGAAAGAGGGGAACTACGGGTGAACAGACATATAGCGCAAATTCCAGTTTTTGTTTACGTTTTGTTTTGATCAGAACGTGTACTATTGACTCCGTCCTGAAGGGGTTAAACTAATAACACACAAAGAATGAAATGTTGCCATGTTTTTATTGAACACACCATGTAAACATTCACAGTGCAGGTGGAAAAAGTATGTGAACCCCTAGACTAATGACATCTCCAAGAGCTAATTGGAGTGAGATGTCAGCCAACTGGAGTCCAATCAATGAGATGAGATTGGAGGTGTTGGTTACAGCTGCCCTGCCCTATAAAAAACACACACCAGTTCTGGGTTTGCTTTTCACAAGAAGCATTGCCTGATGTGAATGATGCCTCGCACAAAAGAGCTCTCAGAAGAACTACGATTAAGAATTGTTGACTTGCATAAAGCTGGAAAGGGTTATAAAAGTATCTCCAAAAGCCTTGCTGTTCATCAGTCCACGGTAAGACAAATTGTCTATAAATGGAGAAAGTTCAGCACTGCTGCTACTATCCCTAGGAGTGGCCGTCCTGTAAAGATGACTGCAAGAGCACAGCGCAGACTGCTCAATGAGGTGAAGAAGAATCCTAGAGTGTCAGCTAAAGACTTACAAAAGTCACTAGCAAATGCCAACATCCCTGTTAGCGAATCTACAATACTAAACAATAATAGATTTCATCGGAGGATACCACAGAGGAAGCCATTGCTGTCCAAACAAAAGATTGCTGCACGTTTACAGTTTGCACAAGAGCACCTGGATGTTCCACAGCGTATCGTACGGAATTACACTACGTGCAGTCTAATTTGATAACTTCAGTTACTCATCCTGTGATATATTTGGATGGATTTCCATCATCGATATTTGTACACATTATTATACAGTTGTATGCATTAGGTTTTATATTGGTGATTGATGCCCTCTAGTGGCGTACTAAGGTGGGGGTGAGGGGGTCCGCCTTAGGATTTGTGAGTTGTACAGCCACATAGCTCACACATGCAGTGGCCCCAGAACTTGAAAACCAGCCACATCTAAGAAAACCGAGGGCAGAACTAATCAGCAGCAGGGGCGGAGCCAAACCAGTAGCAGGGCGGAGCTAAACATGGCCTCCACCTGCTACTGTTAATGCAGCACATTGTGGGGAACCATGATGGAGTCTTTGCTTACCCAACTAACAGACTCCAAACAAAACACAGGATCTGCCCCAGGTGCCAAATGCTCCAGGTACACCCCTGGAGCCCTCTTCTCACTGGATACAGCCACAGATAATGCTCACTGAGAACAGTCACAGCCAGGACACACTGCAGCTTACTTTCACTGTTACATTCTTAGCAAAATGATGACACTTAGAGAAAAGCAACAGAACAAATTACATAACAATTAAGAATGTACTGAAAGAGCCACTCAAGGACTAGAACTACTATAGTTCAGTATGCAACTTTGTATAACAGCAACAGGCCGAGAGCACTTGGGGAGGATTAGCCTTGACTAGCTGAGTATTAATTTATGACTGTGATATCAAAAGCTCCTCAAATTCATTATTATCCATAGCCTGCACTTTAGACCATTTGGTAGTACAATTCTACCGCTGTTCAGCCAGTCTGAGCGTTGCTTGGGCAAACAACTAAAGGGCAAATAATGTGCTACAGGTTAACCTTATACTCATACGTTAAACTGCATCTCCCATTTTATATTAATGTAGGAAGAGATGGATTAGGGCTTAGTGAAGCATTGTAGCAGTGTGATGCAAGGGAGGGATGGAGCTAAAATGTAGGGTTTCTTTTGAGACTGTAGAATGGGATATAAAGCAGTATGAATGAAAAGGATGACAATAATAAGGTTGAATTCATTGAATTTTTTTTTATGTAGACGTCAGATTTGATGCAGCACCGCCACTGACTCCCACTGACTTGTACAAAGTGATACAAATTGTGCTGAATATTAAGGGGGGACAGTGTAACCATGCTATATAGCCTCTTACCCAAAGCTCATCTGTTGAAGGTAAATAAGTGACTACTGAGCAGGTCTATAAGAGAAAAAGACCAAACAACAGGTACAACAGTCAAAATTAACCTCCTACTAAAACCTTAGCTTGGGTACACTTGGAAGCCGTTTGCTTCTTTTTTTGCATTGAACATGTTCTCAGAATGTCTTTAGTGTATAATTCCTGCAATCGGGCCTGGACTGGCAATAAGGTAAACTGGACAAATGCTTAGTGGGTCGCAATGGCCATGGGTCGAGGTCTTCAGACTATTCCTTTTGTAAACTGGGCAGTTTGTGTGTTGCAGAGTTTACCACAGCAATGCTAAAACATAACGCAATACTTGTGACAAGAGCGAGCACAGCCTGCAGCCGGAGGAGAAGCAAGCAGATTCACTCACCACCACTGGATGACCAAGGTTTGAAATGCCTCCCCTCCCTGGCAAAATATATGAAGGGAGGATATAAAGATTTTTTTTTAAATTAAATATAACGTGTATATTTAGTCCCAGTCCCATCTTCCCCACCCCGCACACAATATAGTTCTTATACCACCCAACACAGTCATACACGTCCCACACACACTGCACCCCAACACGCACTGCACAGCTCACCACACACACTGCACCCCTCAACCACTGCACCCCTACACATACACACACTAGATCCCTTTGACACACTTTGGATTCCCTACACACACTAGATTTCCTTTAGACACACACTGCACCTACTACACACACTGCATTCTTGACATACATACTACATCCCCTATGTACACACTAGACTCGTGTATAAAAACACATACTCATTCGCTAATCACATGCTCTCTAAGCCCATATACACACAGCACCCAGGGCTGGTGCAAGGTTTTTAGCTACACAGGCAAAGATGAATTTTGCCACCCCCTCCACCACCCTGCAAAAAAAAAGCATCTTCATCTGTGTGTCTTGTTGTAACCCCCTCCCCCTTTTGAATTTCTAACCCCTTTTGTGCTCCAGTGTATTTTATTCCCCATTTAGTGTGTCTTAAAACACCTTTGTATTTCTCTTACTTCCAGCCAGCCCTTTTGTGTGTCTCTTACCTCCAGCCCTCTTTCTGTGTCTCATTTTTACCCTAGCCCCTTTCTGTGTCTCTTTCTTACCCCAGCCCCTTTCTTTGTCTCTTTCTCCACCACAGTCCCTCTGTGTGGCTCTTTTTCCCCTCAGTACGTTTTGTGTATGCCTCCCCTCCAGATCCCATCTTTCATCCCAAGCCACATGCACACAGGCATAATTTTTCAGGCACACAATCATAAAAGGCACACAAGGCACACGCATACAAACACAGACATAATCATACAGAGACATACAAACACAGAGACATACAGGCAGATACATAAACAAATACAGAGACATACAGGCATATAGAGACATACAGGCATACAGAGATATGCAGGCATACAGAGACATACATACATACATACACACATAAAAGAAAAGATCTCAGGCACTCACTGCGGAGATTCTATGGGGTATGCTGACCCATGCTTAGGTAGCCCCCTGTGTGTTTTGTTATTGAGTGCAACCCTCTTCTCTATTTTTGATACATACATACAGACACATACATACAGGTATACAGAGACATACAGGCATACGGAAACATACTTACAGAGACATAATGGCATACAGAGACATAATGGTTATACAGAGACATGCACACAGAGACATACATACATTCAGTTACATACATGGATACAGAGACATACATACATTCAGTTACATACAGGCATACAGAGACATAGATAGATACAGGCATACAGAGACATACACACATACACAGACAGTCACAATTACATAATTACATCTGTTCTACCTGGTCCCTGGGGTACATGCTTTCCGGCTCTGTGGAGTCCCGTCCTGCAGCCCAACCCCATCACTGGGTGCCAGCTGCGCTGTGTGGTACACAGGGAGCAGGGATATGATGTCATTCATATCCCTGTCCCCTCCACACATTCTGCGGCAGACACGCAGTGCGCTTCTCTCTTTCCGGTCAGCCTGACATTGCCCCCCCACCTTATGGTAGCACCAGCCCTTACAGCACCTATACACAGACTCTCTCTACAGCCCGTAGCCACACACAACACAACTGAATCTGACCTATTTTCACAAAACACCACAATCAGCTCACTCTACACACATTCAATCCCACAAGAAGCACCAAACACATGCACAATACACTTTCCTGGCCCTTTCATCCTCTGTTATCAAACTTATGGAAACACCAGAGACAAGTTGCAAGCAAGCACAGCACATCGTCATTAAATGTGTTTGCACTGCACAGAAAAAAAAATACATGTCTTTTTTCTCATGTGAGAGCAGTTCAGCAGGACAGTTAAGGGTTGTAGTGCCAATACTACATACCAATTCCTTTTTAATAGTGGTAATAATAGCAGTCATGCAGCAATCCCAAACAGCATTTAAATAATTACAATTAATTACGTCATTAAGTAAATATTTATAAATAGTAATAGTATCCCTTTAAGAACTACTCGTTACTTGCAGCTAAATAAAATGTGATACACTGAAAGTGTTTATATGTAGTCCCCATCAAGAATTAAAAAAAAAAAAAGTAAAAGTGCTAAAATATTAGCAAGCAGTGATAATTAGGAGTGGGACATGTAGACACATTTACAAGTGAGCTCTCTTCCCTCTGACTTCAGAAACGTAAACAGCTATTTACACGCCTGAACACAGGGATGCACATACAATTCTCTTACTCAACAAGGCAGACGAAAGGTTAACGAGTATTCGATGAATAAAAAAAACACATTTTATTTTCATTATTTTTTTAGATCCTGTACTATATTTCCTTTAATACAAGTGCTCATTTCATTTTCACATAATCCAAAACTACCGTGTTTCTGATTAAAAACAGGATGTTTCATGCCCTAACCACTTTCATGCAAACCCTAGCTGCCTACAAGGTGTACAATGTCAAAGAGGACATTCCAGCAGCAACCAGGAAAACAAATAATACATTTTCCAATACTGTAATCTTTTATATGATCAAGAATAATGCAATATTACAGTCTATCATCTTTTATACATTTATTATATTGTAATTCCAATACTGTAATGATTTTTTGGCTTGACATGCTTGGTTGGCATTAGATAAATTACATTTATATATTGTACATATGTTGTCGAGTGAGATTAAGTTATAAAAAAACACAGTTTTATCACAGTGTCCACCGGGGGGCGCACACGCATCAGACATTCCTAACATATGATATTGTTGCCAAGTCTCATAACCAGAAATAGATTATTGAATAAATATTTTGCTTTATAAGAGCTGGCCTTTACTGTTGACAGCAATTTATATCCATCTACGGCTTCTAGAGCAGTAAAAGTCACTAGGCCTATAAACCTCACAGCGAAGAGCTGGCTAGTGTTGGTATATGCTTTGCAATATACCCCATAAATAGCAGTGATCCCTTAACAGTACAAGTAATCTATAGAACGCTATGTAATATGTTTGTCAAACCTAGTAAAATACCCATAATCTGAACTTCATCAGAATCTTGGCAGCGTTACACGATGATTAATTAATAAAATGCTTTTCCCACATGTGCAGTATGGATTATGTTGACAGATTTTCACGAATGACTTGCAAAACTGCAAATAACACATCGAAGCTGTTTATTGACACAGATTTAGAGAATCAAACTCTCTTTTTTTTCAGTGTTTACTAAATAAATCACATTAAAGTACAAGAGACATGTAACTAAAAATTACCAGTAAAACCCAGCTCAAATCTACAATCGCCTAAAGTACATTAAAAAAAAAAAAATCTGCAGTGTTGACACGTTTTAATTAGGAGATTATTTAGTATTATTTACAGGCAATAGTCGCGAGCTAAAAACAGAATTTTCTGATGGAAAAAAAATACCCAAATATACTATAATCTAAAATTCAGTAATGTGGCTTTCATTTTGCATATCTGACTTCCAATTCATTCAATAGGACGCTGTTTAGTAAATAAACCCTTTAGTTGCTTTTACCAATTTTTATTTATTTCCAGCAAGGGGAAACGAAGCAAGCTTTATACTGGAAGCTATTTTACCGTTACCAAACATGATGATATGAAAACAGATTGTTTGCAGCTGCCTCTGGAAGGCTGGAGAGCCAGAATTAAATTACAGTATGCTTATAATGAAACATTGGCCATGTTAACCAAATTGATGTTCTCATCTTTTAAAAAGGGGAACAGAGATACAATAGATATGCAATGTTAAATTAAATGAGAAACAGGTGTCTGTATTTAAAATATTATATTGTAGGAGTGTATAGAATCCAGAGCTTTATACAATGTAAGATAATAAAATGGGTAATCTTTGTCTGCTATCGGGGACCTCTGAGTATGAGCCCCATTTCTACAGACCATATGTTTGAATAGAACCTGTAATTACAAAAAGCCTGTTTTCCAGGCTGCATGATTCTCAGTGTAGCAAATCATGCATTATTGCAGTGAATTAACATGCATTGACAAACTGATGACCTCATTCTTGTGGCTGTTCTTTCTGTATGTAGAGCTAATTTGCATTAAGTGCCAAAGGAAAGATTTACAATAAATATAGATGTACTGTTTTGTGTGTTTGTTTTCCTGATGTCTACATTTGCTGTTTTGCTTTATGAAGATAGGTGAAAGGTCCAATTTTTGCTTGTGGCAACATTTTCTGAAATTTCCCCTTCTTATTTTAAGGATGGTGCAAAAATGAAAACATATACTGTTTTTTGTGTACATATTTTTTCATGGTCGCTTATGCACATTTGTATATACATTGTATGTATCTGTACATGTGTAATGCATTGTATTGGGTGTATGCACAAACACATGTACAATATTCAGTAGTGAAGACAAACACTATGCAGCAGTAAAAAGAGAGATACGACGTTTCATAAGCACAATGCTGTTATGGGTGGATTAAGTATTGACATATCTTTCTAATGTGTCATTGCTAGCATAGTGTACTCCTTCTACTGGGAATAAAACATATTTTTTTGTGATGCACTTTCATGAAAGGGAGACGCTAAACCGGGCCAGCTCAAAAGGTTGATACCCAGATGTTTTACAACTATAGCTTCCATGATGCTTGCCATTTTAAATGCATTTTAAAGGCATGCAAAGCATTATGGGAGTTGTAGTTTTACAACACCTGAGGATCTACTTTTTGGCCAGCCCTGGTCTAAACACTAAAACCATATCAGAGTGCCTGTCTTCTTGTGCCATATATTTACAATCAGTATAGCACTTGCCTGGCTCTGTCAAGTGCCCATAATACTTCTGGTCTGCACACTCATGTTTCATAAATGGTTTGAGAGCCTAACTAAGAATGCATGGTGTGGTGGTTATGGTGCTTACAGTATCCCTTTAAGATTGCTGTTGAGTTTTTGCATTGGGCAAATAAGGCAACTCCCTAGAAACATAGAAACCATTTGGCCCATCTAGTCTGCTTAATTTTCTAAATACTTTCATTAGTCCCTGGCCTTATCTTATAGCTAGGATGGCCTTATGTCTACCCCAGGCATGCTTAAACTCCTTTACTGTGTTAACCTCTACCACTTCCACTGGAAGGCTATTCCATGCGTACAATACCCTCTCAGTAAAATAATACTTCCTGATATTATTTTTAAACCTTTGCCCCTCTAATTTAAGACTATGTCCTCTTGTTGTGGTAGTTTTTCTTCTTTTAAATACAGTCTCCTCCTTTACTGAGTTAATTCTCTTTATGTATTTAAATGTTTCGATCATATCCCCCCTGTCTCGTCTTACCTCCACCTTAAACCTTTAGCCTTTCCTGGTAAGTTTTATCCAGAAATCCATGAACCAGTTTAGTAGCCCTTCTCTGAACTCTCTCTAAAGTATCAATATCCTTCTGGAGATATGGTTCGAGTCATGCACTTATCTTTAGGTGACTTCATAATATAGCGGTTCATGTAATCAATACAATATTCATCATAAAACATCTATAGAAGAAAATGCATATATATAAACTAGAGGTGCTGTGAGTTTTATTGTTTCAGAACTCTGTATTATCATGCATCAAACATTCTTATTTTACAGGGCAAGAGTAAGAAAGAGGGTCAGAGAAAACTGGGTCATGATGAGGGACTGTCCCTGTACTACATGTCTCATAACAGTCACAGAGCCGAGGATGGCAGGGAGTTGTATTACAACAGCTAAAAGTCCCAACAGGACATAGAAGCCTCTCCAGCTTCAGAATACATAACTAACATTGTAGTGCAGAAACTTCGATTAACTATAGCTTTCTTTATTGTGTATATTCTTAAATAATACTTTGTTGTGCATGTTATGATTTTTAACATCATTAAAGTGTCTAAATATTGCGTGGCAATATCAAATGTTGTATTTTATTACAATATATATTTTTAAATGGGCTCTTTATGGCAAAATGTTTTTTGTTTTTATTTATGAAGAGCATCTGGCTCCAGAAAGATTATCTGTTGATCTGGATGCTTGCAAAGGGCTCTGGCAGCTTGGCAAGCTTTCGTGCCGCCATGAGTAATGCATCTTTCGTTTTAAATAATGAAATCGCACCACCACATCCAGGGGAGGGCTGGCAGCCTTAGGCCTGGGGGGCAAATCCAGTCAAGTGGCCCATTGCACCAAGAGGAGAGTAAAAACACCTTTCCCATGTGATTGAAAGTGTGTGTCTGGGGGGAGGAGGGGAAGCTGTCACCTAAACAGACAATCAATGACAGGCACACACACTTGCTGATTTGGCACACACTAAAAAACACACACTCACTGACAGGCACACGCACACACTCACTGACAGGCACACAGACACACACAGAAAGACACATTGTTACATGCATACTGACTCAGACAGACAGACATACTGACACACACAGGCATTCTGGCTGACACAGACAAATTGGCACACACACAGAGACATACTTGCACACAGACATACTGACACACACACAGATACATACTGGTACTCACACAGACACACACAGAAAGACACACTGTTACAGGCATACTGACTCAGACAGACATACATACTGACACACACACACACACAGGCATACTGGCTGACACACACAGAGACAAACTGGCACACACACAGAGACAAACTGGCACACACACAGAGACATATTTGCACACACACAGAGACATACTTGCACACACATAGACAGACATACTTGCACACACACAGACAGACATACTGACACACACAGACAGACATACTGGCACACACACAGACATACTAATGCACACACACACAGACATACTGACATACTAACGCAGACACAGACATACTGACGCGCACACACACACAGACATACTGACATACTGACTGACACAGACATACTGACACACACAGACATACTGACACACACAGACATACTCATACACACAGACATACTCATACACACACACCCAAACTTTACACTTTTAAAACCAGTGGACAGGTGCTGAGTAAGGGGACAGGGCTGTAGTGGGGGCAGGGGGTGGTAGTGGAGGGTATAAGCTGTAATTGGGGGTTTAGGAATTGTACGGGGGGATAGGGTCTGAAGCAAGTTGATGGCTACAATTTGGGAAAGGGGCTGTGGTGTGGGTAATATTGGGGGAGAGGAGCTGTAGTGGGGATGTTATGGGGCTGTGGTGGGGGGCATGGGGCTGAGGAAAGGAGCAGGGAAAGGGTGGGACAGGGGCTGAGGAGGGGGGACAGGGGCTGAGGAGGGGGGACAGGGGCTGAGGTAGGGGACAGGGGCTGAGGAGGGGGGACAGGGGCTGAGGAGGGGGGACAGGGGCTGAGGTAGGAGACAGGGGCTGAGGAGGGGGGACAGGGGCTGAGGTAGGGGACAGGGACTGAGGTAGGAGCTGACTAAGGGGACAGGGGCTGACGAAGGGGAGGTGGGGACAGGGGCTGAGGTGGGGACAGGGGCTGACTAAGGCTGAGGTGGGGACAGGGGCTGAGGTGGGGACAGGAGCTGACTAAGGCTGAGGTGGGGACAGGGGCTGAGGTGGGGGCAGGGGCTGACTAAGGGGACAGGGGCTGAGGAGGGGGTACAGGGGCTGAGGAGGGGGGACAGGGGCTGACTAAGGGGACAGGGCTGAGGAAGGGTGACAGGGGCTGAGGAAGGGTGACAGGGGCTGAGGAAGGGTGACAGGGGCTGAGGAAGGTTCGACAGGGGCTGAGGAAGGTTCGACAGGGGCTGAGGAAGGGTGACAGGGGCTGAGGAGAGGACAGGGGATGACTAATGGGACAGGGACTGAGGAGGGGAATAAAAAAAAACACTAAAGTGTATTTCCCCCCTCCCTGAGTCTTACCTTAGGCCAGGGAGGGGTGGACAGCAGCCAACAGGAGCAGCAACCAGCATACAGTAGCAGCCAGTGAAGTTGTCCTCTCCTGATGATGTCAGGAGGAGGGGACGTTACTTCCTCTGCTCTTCTCCCAGACTCCCCAGCGGTCCTGGGAGAAGAGCAGTGAAAGTCACGCCCCCTCCTCCTGACATCATCAGGAGAGGCCGGCCGACTCCACTGACTGCAGACTGCAGGAAGAGTGAGGTAAGTTGAAAAATCTGACTCCTCAGCCAGAAGCAGGGGGTTCAGATTTTTCATTTTTTTGCTGGGTGTGGGCGGCCCTGGGTTTAGGGCGGCCTGGGGGGCAATTGCCTCCCTGCCCCCCTTCCAGCCCGCCCCTGACCACATCACAAGGCATATCTTGCGTGAGTCTTGGAGGCGTGAGTAGGCGATGGGCCCGATCTAGAAGCCATTCACTTTCAGTAATGTTTGGCAGCAGGGCTTTGCAGAGTCCCATGATTGTATGTTGTGGTTCCTTCCCCACCCATCCCAAGACTCACGCAAGATATGCCTTGTGATGATTATTTTAAAATGAAAAGATGCATTACTCATGGCGGCATGAATGCTTGCCAAGCTGCCAGAGCCCTTTGCAAGCATCCAGATTTATGCGGATCTATCATCGATGACAATGTCCCGCCAGAGGTAGTTTGTAACAGCGATGAACACGCTGAGGAACCACAACATACAATATCGATGGGGGCTATCCAACGAAGATACTCATATGGAGGAATGGTTAACAAAAACACACACAACAAAGAGCCGGCGGTGGGCATGTGCCTCATAAAAGAATGGGGACTATTTCCTGCACAAACGGCGGTAGCGACTGCCGCTGCATCCCCGAAACAACTCCAAGGAGAGTAGCAGATGGCCCACTAAGGCCTAAAGAACTGTGCCTCCGGGACTCTCTCTCACCAGATAGATGTCTAAGTGGACAAGAACACGTAAAATATATCCTTTAAGTTGCATGTTCATGTGGGGTTGTTTAAGTATATGCTTACAAGAGCCTGTCACAACAAACTGGCCAACCTATGTCTCATAGCAACAGTAACAAGCCCGATTCGGGTGATACAGCTAAACGAGCACACTGTTTTAGAGGGAGGGCCGAGCCACTGCTGTGATCCCTGGCTGAGATCCATAAGCTAGTGTGAGGGGCATACTTGGACACAGCGATGTGTGGGTTGTGGTCGGGTCTTGGGCGGGCTACATGCAAATTTAGCTAACAATGGGAAAATGTCCACATACTGGGAGAATACACTACAGACAGGAGGTGAGGTCCCAAGAGGCACTGAATATGGGCACAATGTTGATTAATACCCTAGGCCAGTGCTACTATAGATAGCATGTAATGTCATCCACACTTCGCTCCGAACACCGAGTGTACCCCCAAGGATGAGCACCGTAGCTGGTAGTCGATGCTGGCCTGTGCCTTAACCAAGAGGAGCGCCAACTGTAACGAAGGCGCTATGTATATACCTTAGTTTTGTTGTATGGTTATTTATGTTTCCCTCCTACCCTAAATCCCCTCTTTGCCAAACATTTTAGCTAGGAAATTCCTTGAGATTATGGATGACTCTCCATGAATCTCAAGGGCATTAGTAGCCCTTACAAGTGAAGACTAACTGCCCAGGAAATGTCCAAATCCAGAGCGGCAATCGCATGCTTGCAGGGGACTCACTTTTGCACACGTAAACCTCCCTCCTTTAATGTAAAGCAGTACGCCCAAGCCTATCTTGCCATGTCCCGCACTAAGTCAAAAGGTGTCTCTATTTACGTTCACAGCGACACGGTCTTTGCTCCCACTAAATAATATGCTACTAGAGATAGCAGGCTACTCATACTGGTAGGCTCCTAAGCCTGGCCTTCCGTAAAATAGAACGGCATACGGACGGGCACACTGTCATTTGCGGGGACTTCAACTGCACCCCTGACCTGCTCATGGACATCCAAAGAGTCCACAATCAGTCTCCCAAACACATCTCAGTCTGTCTCAGCTACCATTTGGCACACTTACTACACTCCAATGACTACTACGATATATGGCGCAACCTGCACCCCAGCAAGACAGACTACACATTTTACTCACCGGTTCACATGACATAAACCAGAATTGACTTATGCCTTTTTGATAAATGAACGTTACCGCACGCCACTAGAATGCATTTTGGTCCCATTACATGATCGGACCATGCCTCACAACTAATAACCATAAAAATTCCACACCAAGCCAGAGGGAGAGGCGCATGGCAACTAAACAAAGCTCTTTTAGACAACCCAAACTATTTACCCTGACTCCAGGCATCTCTAGCCACCTACTTTGAGGCCCATACACATTGCACGACCTCATTTGCCATCCAATGGGTAGTCCATAAGGCAGTAATGAGGGGCAACTTCAAACAACTAGGATCTCTGATAAAGAAATCAACATGCACTGAGCAAGCCAGACTCACTCAGGAGATATCTGTGATAGAGGCTAAACACAAAACAAACCCCTCCAAACAAATTCACAAGCGCTTACAGACTACAGAAAAACACCTGCGCTACCTAAAACAATCCCACTATGCCTCGGGCAACAGAGCGGGCAAGCTTCTAGCTAGGAGATTTAAACAAAAATACCTCCAGTTCAAAATCCCCTACATAACCTCCAAGCGGGGGGACAAACTTTACAATCCCCAAGACATAGTTTATGAACTGGCGGGGTACTACGGGACATTGTATCAGCTAAGCAACAACAACCTATCAACCCTCTCGCAAAAAAATAGGTCTCTTCCTAGGTAAGGTGCTCCTTCCCCACCTATCCCAAGACCAGTGCTCCTATCATGATAAACCGTTCACAGAGGAGGAAATTAGGGAAGCAATCAAATCCCTTCCTAAACATAAATTGCCTGGCCCACATGGGCTACCTAACTACTAATACATAACATTTGCAACACAACTGACCCCTCACCTTATGAGAATCTTTAATGACATCAGTCTGGTACCCTGCCTCAGGAAATGCTGGAAGCATTCATTGTAACACTGCTCAAGCCCAACAAACCCCCCACACACTGCATCAACCTGCGCCCTATATCCCTACTTAACTCGGATATAAAGCTGTATGCTAAATTATTGTCAACACCAGACAAAACACTTTTCCCCATGCTCATCTCCAATGAACAAGCGATGTTCGTACCCGGGAGACAGGTGGGTGACAACACCAGACACTTCCTTGACCTCATTGATTGGGCCAATCACTCCTCCCAGCAGGGCCTGGTGCTGGCGCTGGAAGCTGAAAAGGCGTTCGACCGCTTGCACTGGGGATACATGGAAAGAACTCTAACGAAAACGGGATTCCCCCCACTATTCTGTTCAGCATTCTGGCTCTATATCAACAACTATCAGCAAAAGTTTTTAGCACAGGTTTCTGTAACGGAACTCCCTGTACTCCGACTGAGTGCCTTCCATTGATGGACGCTTCCTAGCCTGTGCCGAGGATCACAAGCACCGCACCGGACACCACAACCACCACAGACTCCACAACAGCCGTCGCTTAAGTGGAGTCTCGCTGTCTTCTGTCCACCCTGGATCCGCTTCTGTCCTCCAGGACTGTGTCGGGAAGACCTCTCCTCCAGGAGAGCGTATCAGGAACAAGCTCTTAAAAGATCTAAGTGATTAAAGCTCAAGGGAGAGCATAGCAATCCCCAGTGTGCTTATAGCAGTTCCCTCCAATAACGAGACAAGGCTATGTTTTGAAGGGTAAAGAAGAACTGTCTGTACTGGCACATACAGCCTATTTTATTCACATTCTACAAACATAGTACTGCCCACAGGGTTTTGAAGAACAACCAATCAACACATTACAACACAGCTAACACTCCCATTCATTACATCAGAAATCCTCCCCTCTGCCTGTGATACAATTATCTCAACACAATAGACTAAGTTAATTATCACAGGCAGGAAAATACAGTATTATAAAACATATCACAGGGACCCCAAAACATGCAAAACCCCATAATATATCATCGGAACCGGGGGATCTGGGTGAACCACATATCCAAAATTCACCCAGATCTGTTCAGTAGTTTGGAAGATACGGTTTAATGTAGATTCCGCAGAACATATACAGGCTATATGAAAAATAATTACTGATAAATGTGTCCCCTGTTCTGTAGTTTAAAACTACTGAATGATGTCTTTGTGCACCAAATACCGGCGAGATGGCACCGTGTAGAAAAGTCAAAACAGTGTATGTGAGTTAAAATGGCCGCCATCCGTTGTTCTCACCATGTGCTTTATCCATTGTTCTCACCATGTGCCTCTGATACATGAAATGGTGGCCACCCAGTAACTCCACAGTTTGTCTGGTAGTCTATCCAGCAGAACCAACAGATGAAACACATGGGGAACAGTGCAAGAAACAAAGGGAATCATAAAGAATATGGACAATAGTCATATTTTTGCACAATCTCAAGTTTTGTCACAGGGCACAAATAGTGTTTTCAAATGCCATATATCCCAGGGCCATAGTCAGAAGGTAGGAGGCGGGAAAGCAGCCCCCTCCAAGAACACGTGGCGAGGTCTGTTCCGCCACAGTTTCTTATCCACATAATTTCCAATACACAACGGCACGCGCCAGGGGTGCCCAGTGTCCCCACTAATTTTTATCCTATGCCTTGAGCCCCTGACACGTCAAATAAATCACAGCACACAAATACAAGGATTAAATACCCCAGGATGTACACAAAAGTTTGCACTTTTGCCGACGACATCCTCATTTATATAACAAACCCTACATCATCTATTCCCAGCCTTTTAGATCTTCTGTGGGCCTATGGGAAGGTGTCATGCTACAAAAATAATACCTCTAAAACACAAGCCCTGCCAATCAACCTCCCACACCAAATAGTGTCGCTGCTGGCATCTGAATACGCCTTTGACTAACGCAAATCATCCCTCTCATACCTAGGGATTAAACTGACAAAATCCACCCAGACCATCTTGAAAGAGAATCACTACCCCTTAATACACAAACTAAAATCAACCATAGAGAAGGGGGAGAGCCTGGAGGTGTCCTGGCTAGGCCGCATCAAATGATGCCACTGCCTCGCATTCTCTACCTCTTCTGGACACTGCCAATAGCGCTGCCAAAGAAGTTAATTAAACTCTTTCAATCTACCATTAATGCACATGTCTGGAGGCGGAAATCCCCTAGAGTGGCCCAGCGCAATTTAGGGCTCCCATACACCAAAGGGGGCTTGCCAGACATCAGGACTTACTATAGAGCTCGATGCTAGCGCAGGGAGTACAAGTACTAAGAATCTCACATTCATCCCACCAACCTTTATGGTTGCCCTTGGAGGACTCATGTCTGCACCCACAGGACACAAAACATTCTATGTGGTCGAACACGCTCCCCCAGACTGGAGGGGCACCCATGTTGCAGTGTTCACGATTCCTACTGCGCTCCTGGCAACTCTAGAGCCACCTAATCCTACATACACATTCACTCTTTAGAACAGCACAACTGGAGACCTTAGCCACCTTCTCCCCTGACCTGCCAGTGACAGGGTGGAAAACCAAGGGCATACACCAGGTGACCAACCTACTGGAGGGCAATAAGATTAGACCTTCAAAAGCAATTTTCCCTACCACAAAGAGATATGTACTTTTACCTCAGGATGAAAAATATATTACAATCGCTGGAGGAGGTCCTGATTGGCCAAAATGGCATTTGACCCCGCCCCTGTGCCGATTTTAGTCAATCCAATGATTTCCCTATGGGGGAAAAATCTGCCATTTTGATGTCACAAAGCTGGCGGAGCCAGCGCCAGCAGACCTGTGCAGCGCTGGAAATAAGGTGAGTTTTAAACTTTTATAGGGGGGTTGAGGAAGGGGGAAGCCACCTATATGTTTGTGTTCCTGACCCTACAGTTATCCTTTAAGTGGGAGCTGTCTCCAAATAAGGAGAGATCAAACATTCTCGATGACTAGCACCCGTAGGCTGCAAAGGAGCAGGCTATTTCTCCATATTTCAGAAACCTTTTCAAATATATTTTTCAGTATATTGAAATATCAAAAAGTATATATATAAAATATAAATATTAAAATATTTGTCAAAATATTAAATAGTTTTAAAAGGTTATCCAAAAATATAAAATCATTTGAAAAACATATCCAGAACATGAAATCATAGCCAAAAGTACTCATGCTGCCCTCCCCCCTTTAAAATAGCTTTTACTGTAGTTGTTTCACCCTGCCTGACAAAGTATTGCTGTGTGGCTATGCCTGCAGCATCTGCAGACACAGTTGGTAGAAGCTGAAAGGGCCCTATCAAGCTATTTTTTTTTTTCAATTTGACAATTTTTATTTTGTCATAAAACGTGTTTGGGGTACAGAAGGAAAAAAAAGGGGGAGGGCACACAGTTGAAGTACAGCGAGCATAGACATATCATATACCTATCTTATACAATCTTACAATAAGGAGCAAAGCTCAGTGTTCATACTTGTGGAAGTTCCTTCCCTAACCTTTTGACCTTGGTCATGCTCCTTGTCAGATTTGTCTTTCCCTCATAACCGTGGGATTAGTACTGTGTGGGGGAGTGGGATAACATGGGGTCGGGCAACTAGGGAAGAAAGGGGTAAGGAAAGGGGGAAATAGAGTACGGTAGCCCCATGTCTCTCTGTTTCTCCATCTTGGTCGTCTAATGGTGCTTGGCTTTCGCATCTAGTCCCCTAGACAACTATTTACAATGTGGGTGGTTGTTCCGCTAATGCCCCGTAATTCAGTTAACCTCAGCTGAGTTTACCCCTGTGTCTGCCTTCGTACCTTGGTGATGTGAGATATGGTCACTCTGCGCCCGAGCAGTGAGATATTAAGCGTGTTACTATTCCTTCTCTTGTTCATGGATTTGCCCTCTTTTTTTTTTTTGCTCCTCCTCTATCGTTATTTTTCTGACTCTGACTGTTCCCCCTCCTCCTCCCTTCTCAGGTATGGCTCCCATATGTTTCTGGCTTCCCTTATGTGGTTCGTTGGCTGCAGCAGTTGGCAAGTCTTCGTTTCGTATACTAGGTTTAAGGAGATCTGTTGGAGAAGGCTAGATCTCACCGGTGGTTGTGGCTGTTTCCATCCCCTGGCTATCAGTAGGTTGGCTGCTATCAATATGTGGTATGTTAGGCCGGCATATGTTTTTGGGAATGGGTCAATAGATATAAAGAGCAGGGCAGTTTCTGGCCTCAAATTGGTTTCTGTGCTTAGTGCTCCTCTTATCACCCCTTCAACTTCTTTCCAGTATCCCCTGATAGACTCACAGGTCCACCATATGTGGAGTAGTGTGTCCTCCTCTTTCAAACATCTCCAGCAGAGCCGCGAGGTGTTGGGAAATATGGTTGCTAGTCTGGTTGGCACCAAGTACCACCTATATTGAATCTTGCGCATTAGCTCTAGGTGGGATGCGCATCTGGATCTACCTTTATGGGCTATAAAGGCCTGTTGCCATTGCTCATCTGAGAATGTTGTGCTCAAATCCCTATGCCACGCCTCTCTGAATTTGTCTAACTTTGGTGGTGTCTGTTCAGTTGGGTTATTGAGTATTTCGTACATAAGTGAGAGCGGTCTCTTGGGCATTATCTTGGATTCACATGCCTTCTCTATGTATTGCGTATGGTTCGGGGTTGTCAGGTCAGTGGAATCTGTCAGTATTCCTTTTAGTTCTGGTAGGAAAATATAGCTCTGTTCGGTAAATCGTAACTAAGTTGCAAGTCTGGGAATTGTCTAATTTTCCCTTGATTATATAGGTGTCTAACTAACGTGCATCCACGCTCGGTCCATATGCGATGGTCAAATGTGGCATTTGCGATGTATACGCAGTATAATGGTGTGGCCAGCGCCCATTTATTTGTGTATCCTAACTGCGGTTTAACCATATCCCAATTTTTTAGTAGGAGTGTTGTAGTAGCGGGTGTATCAGGGGGTATGGGGCGATAACCGTGAGGGACCCAGAACAAGTATCTAAGGCCTTTGGGGCATGCCCACGCTGATTCCATCTCCACCCATTGTGGTGTGTTATGGGTTGTATGCGCCTGCAAGGCGGTGGTCACCAGTGCTGCTTTGTAGTATGTTTTCACCTCAGGTAAGCCCAGCCCTCCCTCCACTAGGGGTTTGGTGAGTATGCTTGTAGCTACTCTGACTTTCTTATATGCCCACACGAAGCTGGTGAGAGTTTTTTGTAAACGTCTCAGGTATTCGTTGGGTAGCGGGATCTGTAGCGTTCTAGTTAGGTATTGGAATTTCGGCAGCAGCATCATCTTTACTGCCGCCATTCTACCCACCCAGGACATAAACTTGCTATCCCAGTTCTTCAAGGTATCGATGAATTCATCTAGTAACCTCCCATAGTTTAGCTGTAAGAGTTTTTTGGGGTCTTTTGGGATCTTCAGCCCCAAGAAAGTGAGGTGGTCATCCCTCCAGTCTAGCGGGAATTACAGTTTCAAGTTGATGGTATCGTGCTATCCCAATCCCCATTGCTTGCGTTTTTGTCACGTTGAGTTTGTAGTACGATTGCTCCCCATAAAATTTGATTTCCCTCAACAGGTTTGGGAGTGACAGGTTTGGTTGGGTTAGAGTAAGTAGGATGTCATCCGCAAATAGGTTAGCTTTATATTCCCTTCCCCCTATCTCTAGGCCTTGTATTGCGGGATTTCCTCTAATTTTAATTGCTAATGGCTCCAGTGCCAGCACATAGAGCAGCGGGGACAGGGGGCATCCCTGTCGCCAGGGCCGGACTGGGAAAAAAATTCGGCCCGGGCATTTTTTTACCACAGCGGCCCACTAAGAAGGGGGCGGGGCAGAGAGGGTGTGTTTTGTCATCACTAATGACAAACACGCCCCCTCTCAAAGTGAGCATGTTGGTTCAATGCTCTTCCAGGGCAGACCATGCGCAGAGCTCTGCTGAAGAGCTCTAGCATGAGAAAAAAAGCCCTGTATTTGTTCTGCACAGCGCAAGCAAATTTAATAACATGCTTGCACTGTGTTTCCTTGCAACTTGTCTCTGGTGTCTCTATAAGTGGATACCAGGAGACAAAAATGCCAGGAAAGAGTATTGTGCATGTGTTTGGAGCCTGCTTGTGGTATTGTGTGTGTGCAGATTGAGCTGATTGTGGTGTGGTATTGTGTTATAAGGTCGGTTTTAGGCGTGTTGCGTTTTTGGTGTAATGTAATCCATATGTGGCTAGGGGCTGTAGAGAATGTGTATAGGGGATGTAGCAAGAGTGTGCATGCAGGCTATAGTGTGTGTGTGTGTGTATAAGTGATGTAGTGTTTGTAGAGAGTGTGTTTAGGAGTGTAGTATGTGTTTGCTTACAAGGAATCTAGTGTGTGTGTGTATATATATACATATATATATATATATATATATATAAATATGTTTGGAAGTATTGTGTATGTGTGTGGTGCAGTGTTGCGGGGGGGTTCTGTGTGTATGTGAGGGGTGCAGTATGTGTGTGTGAGGTGTGATGTGTGTGAGGGTGCTGTGTGTTTGGGTGCTGTGTGTGATTGATTTGTGTGAGGGTGCTGTGTGATGTGTGTGTGGGTGCTGTGTGTGTGGGTGCTGTGTGTGATGTGTGTGTGTGGGTGCTGTGTGTGATGTGTGTGTGAGTGCTGTGTGTGATGTGTGTGTGAGAGTGCTGTGTGTGATGTGTGTGTGAGAGTGCTGTGTGTGATGTGTGTGTGAGAGTGCTGTGTGTGATGTGTGTGTGAGAGTGCTGAGTGTGATGTGTGTGAGAGTGCTGAGTGTGATGTGTGTGAGTGCTGAGTGTGTGTGAGTGCTGAGTGTGATGTGTGTGAGTGCTGTGAGTGTGTGTGAGTGCTGAGTGCGATGTGTGTGAGTGCTGAGTGCGATGTGTGTGAGTGCTGAGTGTAATGTGTGTGAGAGTGCTGAGTGTAATGTGTGTGAGAGTGATGTGTGTAAGAGTGCAGATGTGAGAGTGCTGTGGATGATGTGTGTGAGTGCTGAGTGTGATGTGTGTGAGAGTACTGAGTGTGATGTGTGTGAGAGTGCTGGGAATGATATGTGTGAGAGAGCTGTGGATGATGTGTGTGAGTGCTGAGTGTGATGTGTGTGAGAGTGCTGAGTGTGATGTGTGTGAGAGTGCTGGGAATGATGTGTGTGAGTGCTGAGTGTGATGTGTGTGAGAGTGCTCTGTATACATGTTAGAAGGGATTGTGTGTGTGTGTGTGTGGGGTAAATAAAAAAAATAAAAACATAAGTAAGCATTATGTCCCCCCCTCCCTTCTTACCTTTTAGCCTGGGAGGGGGGGAACGGCACGCTGGTGAGTGGGAGGGGGGGACCGGCATGGTGCACCTTCCCTGGTGGTCCAGTGGTGAGTGAACTCTAGCCTGCGGGCTAGAGTTCACTCTCGTGAGATCCGTTCGTTGCCATGGCAACGCTCCGGATCTCGCTAGAGGAACCCGGCGGAGCTGCAAGATAGAGCTCCGCCGGGTTCCCTTGCTGGCAGGCTGGCTCCCTCCCTCTCTCCCCGCCGGCGGCCGCCTTTGACAGCATGTGGGCCGGTGAGGGAGATCTCTGATCTCCCCACCGGCCCTCCATGGAATACAGCGGGGCCGGCGCTCGGATAGTGACGGCCCTGCATAGACCGGCAGGGGAGATCCTGTGACCTTCCCTGCCGGCCTCGGCCCCATGGCCACCGCGGCCCACCGGGCATTTGCCCGGTGTGCCCGATGGCCAGTCCGGGCCTGCCTGTCGTGTACCCTTTGTAAGGCGGAAAGGCTCCGACAGGAACCCCGCATTCAGCACTCGTGCCTCGGGCTCACTGTAAAGGGCTCTAACAACTGCCACAAAGCTGTAGGGTATATCAAACCTACCCAGTACCTCTTGTAGGAACCCCCAGTGTAGGCGATCAAAAGCTTTTTCGGCGTCGAGGGAGACCAGCAGTCCCCCCCGCTGCCGAATCTGCAGGTAGTGAAGGATATTAACCACTTTCCTGGTATTATCTGCCCCCTGTCTCCCCTTTATGAAGCCCACCTGGTCGTCATGGATTATGTGTGGGAGGATTGCACTTAGTCTGTTAGCATACAATTTGGCGTACAGTTTTGCGTCAGTGTTGAGAAGGGAGATTGGTCGGAAGTTCTGCGGGATCGTCTGGGTTTTGGGAGCGTAACGATGTGAGCGGCTAGTGTTTCCTTAGGGAGTTCCCCCCTCTGGGTGGCCTCTGTAAATAATCTGGCTAAGTAAGGTGCAAGTGTGGTATTGAATTTTTTATAGTACTGGTTGTCAAATCCATCTGGTCCTGGGGATTTCCCCGCTGGGAGACCTTTAATTAACTCCTCGACTTCTAAAATTGTTATTGGTTTTGTAAGGTCTAGCTGCTGTTGCGTCGTGATCTTAGGTAATTGCACACCATCCAGGTAACCTCTAATGCTAGTGTTTGTCGGGTGACTAACCTTCGAGTCTTGTTGAATGTTGTATAGCGATGAGTAATATGTTGCGAACACATCGCTTATGCCTTTTGGGGTACGTATTTGTGTACCCGCTTGGTCTGTAATATAGGATATTTTTTGGTGTGCCTGTCTGGTTTTTATCCTTTGTGCTAACAATTTGCTCGCCTTATTCCCTTGTACATAGTGGGTTAGCTTAAGCTTCTGCATGTGGGTTGTAACGGAATGCAGTATATTAGTCCACGATATCCGTTGGTATCTTCAGGAAATCCACAGTCCGAGTAGAAAGCAAGGCAATATCCCCAATCCTCCCAATAACCGGACGAAACACAGTTTGGGAGTCAACTAACTCGGTTTATTCACAAGCAGCGTATTTATGCAGTTCCCCATGCAAGGGGTTTCCATACAGATATTCCAGGGGATTTCTCCCAACATGCATTGTGACTTTCCCAACAGGCATCGCTGCACGAGAAGGATACTCCCACTAAAATGGACGATTAAGTGGATTATCTCCTCGTGCAGCAAAACCGACAATTGACATTAAAATACATAATTCCCGTAATATTCGGTACTTTAGAATAACCGAACGTTCGGTAGATAGCTGGGGTCGGGGCGCACACTTTGTGAGAATACCGCTCCGATCCCAGCTGAATTGACCGAACGCCGCACATAATACATTTAAACATCAAGGTGAGTTTAAAAGTACCGAATAAGTACGGGACACATAATGTACCGAACGCGGTACTCCCGAACGCTCTGGAAGTCCAGCGGTGTTCGGATCACTGAGTAGCCGTTTTCAGTTCCAGGCTCTCGACGACCGAACACCGCTGCAGAGACAAAGGATCCAAGATGGCCGACCGCCGCATGGTCGGTAGTGGATCGACGGCCACCTAGGAGAGCCCTTAATTACCGATTGCAACAATGTTGCAATCGGTTAATTGGTGCCACACGACCTGTGAATGTGTGGTCTACCTGGGGAGTCCACATTCGTACGGCGAATGGCCAGGATAGCCGTGTTTCGTCGTACGAATGCTTTGTATGCTGGCGGCATACGGCTGCCAGCATGCGAACGGTCACAGTACAATACACATACAGTCAACGGGACACGTTATACATTCAGCCTACGGACAACCTGCAATGAATATAGTTCAGAAGTGGCTAGGTTTGCCACAATGCTCCCCCAGAACCAAGCCGGCATACACAGTCTGATCCCAACGGATCGGCTTGGGGATGTCCGGGAGAGTACTCACAGATCACTTCTCGAGTTCAGTCTGTCTGGATAACCCGTCAGCGTTACCGTTTTGTTTTCCTGGCCGGTAATGGATAGTAAAGTCAAAGGGCTGCAGCGCCAAGCTCCAGCGCAGCAGCCTGGCATTGTCTCCAGACACACGGTTTAGCCACACTAACGGGTTGTGATCTGTGAGTAAGGAAAAAGGTTGTCCGTACAGATATGGCTGCAACTTTTTAAGGGCCCACACCACGGCCAGGCATTCTTTCTCGATGGCGGCGTAGCTCACTTCCCGGGGTAGTAGCTTGCGGCTTAGATAGGCTACGGGGTGTTCTCCGCCATCGGCTCCCACTTGGCTCAGTACTGCCCCCAATCCAAACATGGAAGCGTCTGTGTGAACAAGAAATCTTTTAGTTGGATCAGGAGCAGTTAACACAGGAGCATTAGTGAGAGCAGTCTTGAGTTGTTGGAAGGCCTGCTCACACTCTGGGGCCCAGACAACCAGTCGGGGAAGGTTCTTTTTGGTCAGGTCCGTTAGGGGTTTGGCCAGGGTGCTATAGTCGGGGACAAACTTCCTGTAATAGCCTGCCGTCCCTAAGAACGCCAGCACCTGGGTCTTAGTCCTGGGGGTAGGCCACTTTGCTACGGCCTCAATCTTGGCTGGCTCAGGCCTCTGCTGCCCACATCCTACACGGTGGCCCAGATACTGTACCTCGGCCATACCTATGTGGCACTTGCTAGGTTTTAGGGTTAACCCAGCCTCCCCAATGCGATCTAGGATCGCCCCGATGTGGTGTAGGTGGTCTTCCCAGGTCTGGCTAAAGATGGCTATGTCATCTAGATAGGCACAGGCATACTCCTGAAAACCGTCCAGTAGCCGATCTACCATCCGCTGAAAGGTAGCCGGAGCGTTTTTCATCCCGAAAGGCATGACCTTGAATTGGTACAGGCCAAACGGGGTGACAAACGCCGACTTGGGGATGGCGTCATCGGCTAGAGGAATCTGCCAGTACCCCTTACACAAATCAATGGTAGTGAGGTACTGGCCCCGTGCCATCTTATCTAACAGCTCGTCTATCCGGGGCATCGGGTAGGCATCAGACACCGTTTTGTCATTTAGCCTCCGGTAGTCGACACAGAATCGGGTGGTGCCATCCTTTTTAGGTACCAGGACTACCGGCGATGCCCAGGGGCTATCGGAGGGTTCGATAACCCCTAGCTGCAGCATTTCGTCTAGTTCGGCTTTCATATGGGTACGGACTGATTCCGGAACCCTATATGGAGCCTGGCGCATAGGTAGCTGTCCCGGGGTCTCTACTCGGTGGGTGGCTAACGGAGTGTACCCAGGTAAATTGGAGAAGGTAGTCCCTTTGGCTACAATCAGCGCCTGTACCTGGGCACGCTCCTGGGGGCTTAGCCGCTCCCCCAGCTGGACTCCCCGGGAAGGCTCTATCTGTTCCTCGGGTTCTAGTAGGTCAGGTAAGGGTAGGTTCTCCTGATCCTCTAAGGAGGAGGCACAGATTGCCGTCACATCCTCGATCCTCTCATGGTAGGGTTTGAGCATGTTCACGTGGAGCATGCGTCTCTTCCCTACCCCTGAGCAGGGGCCGATCACATAGGTAGTGTCGCATCGCTGCTCCACTACCTGGTATGGGCCTTGCCAGATGGCCTGCAGCTTATCGGTGCGGACGGGCTTTAAGATCAAGACCTTCTGTCCCACCTGAAAGCTGCGGTCCCTGGCTCCTCTATCGTACCAGCGTCGCTGGCGTTGCTGGGCCGCCTGGAGGTTGGTGTGTACAGCCTGAGTTAGCGCCTCCAGACGGTCCCTGAACTCCAGGACGTATGATATGATAGGGGTTTCGTTAGTGGGACTCTCCCCCTCCCAGTGTTCCCTAATCAAATTCAAGGGTCCCCGCACCCTCCTCCCAAATAGTAGCTCAAACGGGGAGAATCCTGTTGACTCCTGGGGAACCTCTCTATAAGCAAAGAGTAAGTGAGGCAGAAACCTCTCCCAGTCTTTGTGGGTCTCCCCGAACGTCCGAAGCATCTGCTTCAGCGTCCCGTTGAACCGCTCACATAGCCCATTGGACTGGGGGTGGTAGGCGGAATTAACTATTGGCTTAATGCCACACACCTTCCACAGATGTTGGGTAACTTCGGCCGTAAATTGGGTACCTCGGTCTGAGATGATCTCTTGGGGAAACCCTACTCGGGAAAATACCTTCATTAAGGCTTCCGCTACGGTCTCAGCGTGGATATTAGAGAGAGCTACCGCTTCGGGGTACCTGGTGGCGTAGTCCACTATAGTTAGGATATATCTTTTGCCAGAGGGACTGGGTTTTGGCAAGGGCCCTACGATATCCACTGCTACTCGGCTGAAGGGTTCTGCAATGATGGGTAGGGGACATAGCCTGGCCTTGTGGCGATCCCCTCGTTTACCTACACGCTGGCAGACGTCGCAGGAAGTGCAATACTGGCGCACACACTTGAGAGATCCCGGGCCAGAAGAAGGCATGGGTCAAACGGTATCGGGTACGGGTCATCCCTAGGTGTCCTGACAAGGGAATGTCATGCGCAATTCTCAGCAGCTCCTGTCTATATTTCTGGGGTACCACTAGCTGTTTATTAGTTAAGGTGACAGACCCCCCCACATCTTTTGCCGTGACACGGTATAGCAACTCTTTCTCCCAGATGAACCGCTCCCCCTCTAGCCCTGCTTGGTCTGTTTGTGCCCGGTCCCTATATACTTGGAGGGTGGGATCGGTCTGGACTTCGGTCGCAAAAGTCATCGGGGTATCCCAGGACATGGGGGTCAGTTGGGGACCAGGGTCTCTTACCTGAGCCTCAGAGTGTATCGGTGTAGCCGTGGTGCGAGCCTGTTGTCGGGTGGTTACGGGGTGTGCCTCCTGGTACGGAGCCTGGGGAATAAAAGCGGAAGTCATTTGGCCCAAGTCATTCCCCAGCACAACATCTGCAGGTAAATTCTGCATCAGCCCCACTTCCACAGTTCCCTCTCCCACACCCCAATCCAAATGAACCTTGGCAGTGGGTAGCCGGTATACTGCTCCCCCTGCCACCCGTACTGCCACTGAGCCGCCAGTGTGGGTTGCGCCTGGTACCAAATGTGGTGCAACCAAAGTTAGAGTGGCTCCTGAATCCCGGAGTCCTTGTACCTCCTTCCCCTCCAGGGTTACTAGCTGACGGTGATGTTGTCGGTTGTCGGTGGCCCGGACCGACATTACCTCATGCAGCACCCCTAGAGGCTCCTCAATTTGAGCACTCAGCAATTCTTGGGTGGCGGGGGCTACCTGGTAATGGTGCGCAGCAGCCCTGGGTGCCAAATTTTGTCGCACCTGATTCCAAGCTTGCCGGCTCCTGTTTTGGGTGCACTCTCGAGAAATGTGCCCCCACTGTTTGCAGGTGTGACACTGAATGTTAGCCCGGCCGTTGTATCGGGAGGGGGGTGGTGGAGTATTCAGTGCTGGCCGGTGCAGGGGTACGGTGGGGCTGGTAGGGGTAAAATTATTGGGTGTCCCTGTAATCCGAGGGAGAGTCTTATTTTGGACACCGTGATGCCTCCTGGCATCAAAATGCTGATCCGCCAATTTAGCGGCTTCGGGTAGGGTGAGTGGTTTACGGTCCCTCACCCATTCTTGTGCTTCCGGGGACAAACCATTAAAAAACTGTTCCAGCAGCATTAACTGCCTCAACTCCTCCATGTTTGTAGCGTTGCTGGCCTGTATCCAGCCTAGTGAGGCTTGGTCCAGCTTGTGCGCCCATTCTGCATGTGAATCTTTCTCAGGCTTGCGCAAGCCCCGGAATTTCCGCCGGTACGCCTCTGGGGTAATAGCATACCTCTCTAAGATCGCCCTCTTTACCTTAGGGTAATCTTTGCTGTCCTCTCGGGGTACAGCACGGTAGGCTTCAGCTGCCCTACCCGATAATTTGCCTGCCAGCAGCGGCACCCATGTGGCGGGTTCCAAATCGTGCAAATCGCACAGCCGCTCAAAGTCCTGCAAATACCCATCGATTTCGTCCTTTTCTTCACAAAACGCTTTAAATGCGTGATGTAGGACTTTGGGCTTTACCTGTCCGTAGGTGGAGGCAGTAACAGACTCTGCCCTAGGCGGTGTTGCTGGTGTGCTGGTTGCCATCAGATAATCCTGTACATCCGATATCATCACGGTCATTATTTCCAGCGGTAGTGGTTGTGGTAGGAACGCCAACCTGGTCCGTAGCTCTTTTTGGAATGGGGTCTCTTCCATGGCTGGTGGGGGTGTAGCGCTGCGGGCTTGGTCTCCCTCCATCAGTTCTGCGATCAGCACAGCCTTAGATTTGTTGCTGGCTATCTTACCCCTGGCTTCCAATAGTTCTTTTAAAGTCTGTCGTTTCAGTATGGTATAATCAATCTCCATACGAATTGCCCTTGCTTTCCTTGTTCGGTAGTTCCAGTTTACACGCTGCTTTTCGGCTGTAAGGTTCGGATCCCACCGCTGCCACCAATTGTAACGGAATGCAGTATATTAGTCCACGATATCCGTTGGTATCTTCAGGAAATCCACAGTCCGAGTAGAAAGCAAGGCAATATCCCCAATCCTCCCAATAACCGGACGAAACACAGTTTGGGAGTCAACTAACTCGGTTTATTCACAAGCAGCGTATTTATGCAGTTCCCCATGCAAGGGGTTTCCATACAGATATTCCAGGGGATTTCTCCCAACATGCATTGTGACTTTCCCAACAGGCATCGCTGCACGAGAAGGATACTCCCACTAAAATGGACGATTAAGTGGATTATCCCCTCGTGCAGCAAAACCGACAATTGACATTAAAATACATAATTCCCGTAATATTCGGTACTTTAGAATAACCGAACGTTCGGTAGATAGCTGGGGTCGGGGCGCACACTTTGTGAGAATACCGCTCCGATCCCAGCTGAATTGACCGAACGCCGCACATAATACATTTAAACATCAAGGTGAGTTTAAAAGTACCGAATAAGTACGGGACACATAATGTACCGAACGCGGTACTCCCGAACGCTCTGGAAGTCCAGCGGTGTTCGGATCACTGAGTAGCCGTTTTCAGTTCCAGGCTCTCGACGACCGAACACCGCTGCAGAGACAAAGGATCCAAGATGGCCGACCGCCGCATGGTCGGTAGTGGATCGACGGCCACCTAGGAGAGCCCTTAATTACCGATTGCAACAATGTTGCAATCGGTTAATTGGTGCCACACGACCTGTGAATGTGTGGTCTACCTGGGGAGTCCACATTCGTACGGCGAATGGCCAGGATAGCCGTGTTTCGTCGTACGAATGCTTTGTATGCTGGCGGCATACGGCTGCCAGCATGCGAACGGTCACAGTACAATACACATACAGTCAACGGGACACGTTATACATTCAGCCTACGGACAACCTGCAATGAATATAGTTCAGAAGTGGCTAGGTTTGCCACATGGGTGTTGAGTGTTTCAAGTGCGTATTGGTGCATAAGTCTTGTAATCTGAGTTATCCTGTTTCTTGTCTCTGGGGAGGGGGTGTGTTGGTTGAGTCTGTTAAGGTTATATAGTTCTACCTGCCAGGTTCTGAGTTGTGCCTGCCTCGTCTTTTTCACATAGGCTGCCCTTCTGATCAGTAGGCCTCTTGCTACCGTTTTATGCGCTAGCCAGAGAGTGGAATCTGAGACATCCCCCTGTCATTGTGTTTGAAGTACGTATGAAGGTCCTCCGATAGGGTCTTTGCATACCCCTCGTCTCGCAGCAGTGAATTGTTTATTTTCCACGGGCTGCGGTTTTTAAAGTCATAGATATTTTTCAGCTCTATAGTTACCGGTGCGTGGTCTGACCACGTGATCTGCTGTATGTCACTATCAATGATTTGGTCTAGTGCCGAACCAGCTAGGAGGAACCCATCTATTTTAGAGTAAGTATTGTGTACCGCTGAAAAGTGGGTGTAAGCCCTCTCTGTGGGGTGCGTAACTCTCCAGGCGTCATAGAGATGCTGGTGATGGAGTAGCTTTGCTATAGCTCCACATTGCCTCTTCAGGGGGCGGTGTCGTTTGCTACATGAGTGCAATGTGGTATCTGTCTGCGGGTCAAAGATGTGGTTGAAGTCTCCTCCTATGATCGTGATTCCCATTTGCGCTGTGGCCGTCCTAGTTAAAATTTTGTGCAGAAAATTCCTTTGATTGGCATTTGGGGAGTACATATTCACAATGGTATATTGCATATCGTTAAACAGTCCTACTAGTATGAAATATCTGCCAGTCTGATCTACGTCCACAGTCTGCAGCGTGAATGCGACCGTTTTGCTTATGAGGATGGATACTCCTCTAGCTTTAATGGGCGCCGTGGCATGGAACTGGTGCGGGAAGTCTTTGGTTAATATTGCTGGATGGTCATTGTGTCGAAAATGAGTTTCCTGGAGGCATAGTATGTCTGCTCCCAGAGTTCTCACCTCTCTGGTGAGGAGATGGCGTTTTACCGGGGTATTGAGGCCTCTAACATTAAAGGTGCAGAGCTTCACGGTGGTTTGTGAGGTTTGCGTCTCTCATACCTGTGAAACTGGTCAATGTATGCGAGGGTCGCTGCCCTCCCCAGCTCTATCAAGCGGGGCAGTGAAACCCTCCGTGTATTCTCCATTATGCTAGTGGGGCTTGCAGAACTGTCTGGTGTTCTGTTGTCAGTAGGTGGGTGAGATTTCTCCAAGATGCCCGGGGCCGGGACACCCACTAACCCAATCCCCCCCTCCGGAGCACAATATTGAACAGGTAATGTACATACAATATAAAATTCAACATATAACAAAACCATAACAATAACAAAAGTATTTACAATGATATTCCTAAGAATTGTTCACGCCATTAATTCGGCGTGGCACTGCGTTGTCGTGCCTTGGGGGTAGAGGCGGAAGGCCTCCAGTCCTTTGGGAGCTATCTCCCACTACAGCTATAACTAGTGTTTGTTGGGATGTCCCAACTGATGGTCATAGCCCTGCAAATCTGCTATTATGATTTCTACATTTATACAATTGTACTTTGTCCGTATGTTCTAATTTTTTTATTTTTTTATTTATTGTGTTTTTTTTTTTATGTCTTTTATGTAATCCCTCAATCTAGGTGTAGGTGTAGGGTGAATGCGTGTCTCTCCCTCCAGCAAGCCGTCTATCTGTGGGCGGGTATATCTGGGTAATAACCTTCACCCTTGTGTAGTAGATGGCTGTTGTACGGGCAGTGATTGTGTCGTTCCCAAGCATATATACTAAAACGAGATCCCCTGCCCTCCCCTGTGCCCCATCATGAGCACTACAGTAACCCGGTGCAGTTTGCTTAGTGGTGTACGTTACCCAGCCCCCTGGTTGTTAGTCCTGCAACCTGTGATGCCGTAAGGCCTTAGCTCAGTCTCTCTGGAGTTATCTCCGTTTCGCCTTTTTCCAGTCCGGCGAAGCTCTGACGTTACTGCTCTCCCTCTCAGTCGTCGGTGTGGGTGCGATGTTCCAGTCGTTTAGAATGCGGCGGCCTTCCTCTGGGGATCCAATGGTTGTGGTCTTTCCCTCCCGTAGCACTAGGAGCTTGGTGGGATATCCCCATCGGTAAGGGAGGTGGTTGACTCGGAGCTGAATGGTGATATCTCTGAAGTCGCGCCGTCTCTTTAAGGTGTAAGAGGAGATATCTGAGTATATGGTTATCCCTCTGTAAGCTGCAGGCATTTCTTTCCGTTTTCTATTCGCATTCAGGATAACTTCCTTAGCATGAAAGTAATGCATTCTTAGCAGAGTATCTCTCAGCGTATCTGGTGGTAAGAATTTTGGTCTAGCGGTCCTATGGATCCTATCCAGCAGGAGCAGGTCCAGCGGTAGGTCAGGAGCAAGTGCTTTTAGTATGCCCGTGACATGGGCGTTAAGGTCCTCGTTTTTAACAGTCTCCGGTATTCCCCTTATGCGGAGGTTGTTGCGGCGTGCCCTGTCTTCCATGTCTGCTATTTTAAGGTCCTGGTCGTTTAGTCGTGCGACCAGGCCTTCTACAGTGTCTGCAAGTGTGTTGTGGGCCTCCGCCATTTCTGTGATTTGTTCCTCCGTCCTAGATGTGCGCTGGCCTATGTCTTGTAGTTCTGTTCTTAGAACTCTCATGGCACTGTCCATTTTCCCCACTATCTTATCTGACATTTCGTCTAGGAGTTTCCTGAGCGATCTGTGTGTCAGTGGGTTATCCTGCTCCCCCTGCTGGGTGTCCAGATCGCACTCCTCACCTGTGCCATCTTGGGCCTGCTCAGGCTGCTGCGGAGTCTTCCCCTGTCCCGACCTGGAGGCGAAGAAGTTCGACTTTTCTCCCCTGTCCCCTGCTCTCTTGCTTTTGGGGTGCGACATCGTGCTGTTATGCTGATCCAATTGCTCCGATCGGGCTTAAATTACTCCTTTCTAACCGTCGCGGCACGGAGCTCTGTCTACATGCGGCTGCTCCGGTTCGCGTCCAGGACACGCCCCCCTATCAAGCAATTTTAATGCCATCACGCTTGCACTGTTTGTGTTTAAGACTTGTCTGTGGTGTCTCCATAAGTGGGATTCCAAAGGACAAAAGGTTCAGGAAAAGGTACTGTGTATGTGTTTGAAGACTGCTTGTGGAATTGCATGTGTGTAGAGTGAGCTGATAGTAGTGTGGTGTTTTTGTGTTTCGGTTTCAGTTGTGTTTTGTTTGTGGTATAATATGTGTGGCTAGGGGCTGTATAAGGGTGTGTGTGTGTATAGGTGCTCAAGTGTGTGTGTGTGTATAGGAGCCATAGGGTATGTGTATAGGGGGCATAATGTGTGTATATGGGATGCAGCAAATGTGTACTTAGGCACTGTACTGTATATGTGTATATATTGTATATGTGTATATGTGTATACATTGCGTGTATAGGGGCTGTAGTGTGTGTGTTTAGGGAATGTAGTGTGTGTTTTATGTACAGGGTATCTAGTGTGTACATAGGCGATCCAGGGTGTGTATAGGGAATGTAGAGTGTATGTCAGTAATGTAGTGCATGTAGGTGGTGAAGTGTGTGCCTAAAGGCACTCTAGTATGTAACATTTATACAAATTAAATTCCAAACACCACAACAACTATGGCCCACTATAATGGTTATGGTGCCAGACTGCCATGTTGTATGGAAGGGCTTTTATTTATAATTTTTTCAATAGCCTCAGCTTTCCTTTAGCTATTCTTTTCAGGCAGAGACCTTTGAAGTCGGTTTATTTTCAGCTGTAGTGAACTTCATGTTAACCTGGCTATGTGGGGTATTTTCTAAGTAACAGCATTTTGAGTGTGACTGGAGGGAGCCACTCTGGCCTTTCAAGCCTTCATCTACTTTCGTTTTTTCTAGACAGCGACCTCAAAGTCGATTTATTTCTAGTGAGTTTAGTGAAGGCTTAGCTACGAGTGCTATTTTCCCTGTGACAGCTTTCCTAGAACTTTGCACAGTAACCAGTGGCAAATTCGTTTCAATATATTTTAATACAGTATTTAATTTGTGTTTATGTGCATTGCATAGCGTCATACATTCTAGGGATACACTACCCTCTCCTCCAGACCTGCGGGTCAGTTATGCTCACGTATTTTTGTTTTTTGTTGTTCATTTTTTACCCATTCAAGCAGCCGCCTGTATTCTGTTACCCTTCTTACCCATTTAATTGCAGAGCTTAATAGCTCCTTTTATTAGATTGTATGTGGTGTGTTTGTGTGTGTGTGTTACTTATGTTTCTTCCTTTTAATATACGTTAATAAATTGAGATTGTATATCTTTCCATACAAACCTGCAGGGACTTTATTGTGTCCTCTGGACTTCATGTCCACTTGCTACTTCAGTGTACTAGTTTGAAATTCCTAGGGTTACATAGTTACATAGCTGAAAAGAGCCTTCCTCACATTTGTTTTTTGCTGTTGATCCAAAAGAAGGCAAAAAAAAAAAAAACACCCAGTTTGAAGCACTTTTGCAACAAACTAGGAAACAAAATCCTTCTTGACCCCAGAATGGGAGTCAGATTTATCCTTGGATCAAGCAGCTTTTACCCTACATTGAAAAGATATATCCTTGAATATTCTGTTTTTGTAAGTATGCATCTAATTGCTGTTTGAACATCTGTATGGACTCTGATAAAACCACTTCTTCAAGCAGAGAATTCCACATCCTTATTGTTCTTACAGTAAAAAAACCTTTCCTTTGCCTTAGACGAAATCTTCTTTCTTCCAGTCTAAACGCATGACCTCGTATCCTATGTAAAGTCCGGTTTGTGAATAGATTTCCACACAATGGTTTGTATTGGCCCCGAATATATTTGTATAATGTTATCATATCCCTTCGAAGGGGACGTTTTTCTAAACTAAAGAAGTTTAAATTTGTTAACCTTTCTTCATAGCTGATATGTTCCATTCCTTTTATTAATTTTGTAGCCCACCTCTGCACCTTTTCTAGTGCCATGATATCCTTCTCTAGAACAGGTGCCCAAAATTGCACAGCATATTCAATATGTGGTCTTACCAGTGATTTATAAAGAGGCAAAATTATATTCTCATCTCGAGAATGAATGCCCTTTTTCATGCAAACCTTATATTTTATGATCTTTTTGAGGAAAGAATGTACACACACACAATGAAATTCTCTGACAGGCAGTTTCACTGGCCAATCCATACACACTTTCAGATACACATACCAACACACACTGGCAGAGACACACACTAACACAATATCACTGTTGCACATACACTCAGCAGAGGCACCAGTAAGGGAGATTTTCTGCTACCTACCGCTTGTGAAGTGTGCACGCCTATGAAACCATAGTATGACATTGTAACAAATGTAAAACACAATACAGGATTAGATAAATATAAAGTTAGCTATCGATATTAAACTACACATATATAGTGGGCTACTACATACTATATAACAATTTGGCCTCCATTTAATATTGTTGGATAAGCTTTTGAAATGATTTAATATTGTAGGATACATGTTTAAAATGATATTAATATAGCAGATTTGGTAAAATACATTAATATATAGAAAAAGAATCAGAATGTTACAAAATTAGCACATTTTTCACAACATTTATCCATTTTAAATTGTATCCAAAAATATTAAATCATTTGGAAAGCTTATCCAACAATATTAAGTTGAGGCCTTTATATACTTTTGTAGTAACAAAAAGCTGTGTATGACAGGGAACACTATCTGGATTTGAGCCAGTGGCTGCAAATTCTCAAACTTCCCCTGAGATTACCAGAAGGTTAATCAAATGGTGAAACTTTATTGAATTTCGCCTATTATGGTGGCTCATTCTATCTTCTATCTGGCTAGTGGTCTCACCTGCTCACTTTCCTGTTACACTATTCCTGTTTTGTAGCTTTACCAGTGTCTGCATACCTGCTATTACGAGCACGCACATTGTGCAGAAGCATTGCAGCCTTTTCCTGGTTTATTGATTTGAATCATGTTGATGAGATCTCATTTGTTTGCATTGACTTTGTTTGCCTTGATTCCTGCTTCTGTAGCAAGTATGTCTTTGGAGTTTGCTGCCTTATGTGTTGACCCTTAACCAATTTGCTGGTATGTCTCTATTTGTATTTATTAATTTGCCTACACCTTGTCACTTGCCCAGCATAATGGCTATGGTTGCCTAAATCCAGTTTCTCAACTCTTGAGTTGTGTGGATGGTTTGTCACAGGCATACTTCTGCCTCGGCTCTTTGCTATGCTATGGTACTGATAGCTCAAAAACAACATTTACTACAGAACTGCTGACCCAGCAAGTAAATACTTATGTTAACAGTGTACATTAAAAGATAGTAAAATGTTTCACTTCTGCTGGAAGAGACCCCATTTCTTTTTTTGTTTCTACCCTACATACCAGTCCAAAAAAGCTAGCCTGGCTGTCAAACTACTAGAAGGTATGCTTTGACATCTCTTTGATAAGCATACTCTCTTGTCCATAAGAAGCAGTGTGAGTCTCTGGCAATTTGGCAAAAAGTAGTAACACATATGTACAAAACATGCAAGTACCTGAGCAAGAACAGGAACATGAGGAGGAAACTGATCCTAAGGTAGTACATGGTATTGACCAGAGTAACGCATCTCTATCCCGTTGTTGGAGATGTCAACAGTAGTGATGTCGCGAACACAACATTTTCGGTTCGCGAACGGCGAACGCAAACTTCCGCAAATGTTCGCGAACCGGCGAACCGCTCGAACCGCCATAGACTTCAATGGGCAGGCGAATTTTAAATCCCACAGGCACAATAGTGATGGAAAAGTTGTTTCAAGGGGACTAATACCTGGACTGTGGCATGCCGGAGGGGGATCCATGGCAAAACTCCCATGAAAAATAACACAGTTGATGCACAGTCTGATTTTAATCCATAAAGGGCATAAATCACCTAACATTCCTGAATCACAATGGATATGGATTGACACCTGACATATGACATATTGACACCTTGACATATGGATTGACACCTGTCCTCAGAGACCCTGATACACACTGACACAGAGCAGAATAGGGACTGTTCCCCCTACATAGGGTCACTTGGCAGATATGGATTGACACCTATCCTAAGGATCCCTGATACACACTGACACAGAGCAGAATAAGGACTGTTCCCCCAACATGGGGTCACTTGGCAGATATGGATTGACACCTATCCTAAGGATCCCTGATACACACTGACACAGAGCAGAATATGGACTGTTCCCCCTACATAGGGTCACTTGGCAGATATGGATTGACACCTATCCTAAGGATCCCTGGTACACACTGACACAGAGCAGAATAGGGACTGCCCCCCCTATATAAGGTCACTTGGCAGATATGGATTGACACCTATCCTAATGATCCCTGATACACACTGACACAGAGCAGAATAGGGACTGTTCCCCCTACATAGGGTCACTTGGCAGATATGGATTGATACCTATCCAAAGGATACCTGATACACACTGACAGAGAGCAGAATAGGGACTGTTCCCCCTACATAGGGTCACTTGGCAGATATGGATTGACACCTGTCCTCAGGGACCCTGATACACACTGACACAGAGCAGAATAGGGACTGTTCCCCCTACATAGGGTCACTTGGCAGATATGGATTGATACCTATCCTAAGGATCCCTGATACACACTGACACAGAGCAGAATAGGGACTGTTCCCCCTACATGATCTGCCATATCACTTGGCAGATATGGATTGACACCAATCCTAATGATCCCTGATACACACTGACACAGAGCAGAATAGGGACTGTTCCCCCTACATAGGGTCACTTGGCAGATATGGATTGACACCTATCCTAAGGATCCCTGATACACACTGACACAGAGCAGAATAGGGACTGTTCCCCTTACATAGGGTCACTTGGCAGATATGGATTGACACCTATCCAAAGGATACCTGATACACACTGACACAGAGCAGAATAGGGACTGTTCCCCCTACATAGGGTCACTTGGCAGATATGGATTGACACCTATCCTAAGGATCCCTGATACACACTGACACAGAGCAGAATAGGGACTGTTCCCCCTACATAGGGTCACTTGGCAGATATGGATTGACACCTATCCTAAGGATCCCTGATACACACTGACACAGAGCAGAATAGGGACTGTTCCCCCTACATAGGGTCACTTGGCAGATATGGATTGACACCTGTCTTCAGAGACCCTGATACACACTGACACAGAGCAGAATAGGGACTGTTCCCCCTACATAGGGTCACTTGGCAGATATGGATTGACACCTATCCTAAGGATCCCTGATACACACTGACACAGAGCAGAATAGGGACTGTTCCCCCTACATAGGGTCACTTGGCAGATATGGATTGACACCTGTCCTCAGAGACCCTGATACACACTGACACAGAGCAGAATAGGGACTGTCCCCCCTACATAGGGTCACTTGGCAGATATGGATTGACACCTGTCCTCAGAGACCCTGATACACACTGACACAGAGCAGAATAGGGACTGTTCCCCCAACATGGGGTCACTTGGCAGATATGAATTGACACCTATCCTAAGGATCCCTGATACACACTGACACAGAGCAGAATAGGGACTGTTCCCCCTACATAGGGTCACTTGGCAGATATGGATTGACACCTGTCCTCATGGACCCTGATACACACTGGGGGGGGGGACATACTGTCCTCCCTCCGCCCCCACCCCTGCGTGGTGGGTGGGGGCCATAAAAATAATGAGGGGGGACCTACTGTCCTCCCCTCGGCCCACACCGCTGCGTGGTGGGTGGGGGCCATATATCACAATGGGGGAGGACCTACTGTCCTCCCCCCGCCCCCACCCCTGCGCGGTGGGTGGGGGCCATAAAAATAATGACATGGGGGGACCTGCTGTCCTCCCCCCTGGCCCCCACCCCTGTGCGGTGGGTGGGGGCCATAAATCACAATGGGGGGAGGACCTACTGTCCTCCCCCCGCCCCCACCCCTGCGTGGTGGGTGGGGGCCATAAAAATAATGAGGGGGGGACCTACTGTCCTCCCCCCGGCCCCCACCCCTGCGCGGTGGGTGGGGGCCATAAATCACAATGGAGGAGGACCTACTGTCCTCTCCCGCCCCCACCCCTGTGTTGTGGGTGGGGGCCATAAAAATAATGAGGGGGGACCTACTGTCCTCCCCCCCGGCCCCCACCCCTGAGCGGTGGGTTGGGGCCCTAAAAAAAACAATAAGGGGGGACCTACTGTCCCACCCCTGAGTGGTGGGTGGGGGCCCTAAATAAAAATTTCCCCCCCCAATCAAATGTGACTATGGGTCCCCAAGCCCCTAGTCACCCACCCCCACCCCCAAAAAAGTTACCCCCTACCTACCCCCCTCACCCTAAAAAATAGTGAAGGGGGAATAAAATAACTAACCTGCAAAGAAAAATTCAACTTACCATTTGACGTCTTCTTTTTTCTAAAATCTTCTTTTTTCAGCCCCCAAAAAAGGCCAAATAAAAAGCCATAAGAACCTCTGCAATGTAAAAAAAAAAAAAAAAAAAACGAGAGCAAAAAAAAAAAATCGATCTTCACCCATGGAGGGCTCCGTGCAGACTGAGCTCTGCAGGGTGGGGGTAGGCTTATAAAGCCTTGCCACGCCCTGCAATTAGGCTAAGAACACTCTGATTGGCTGTTTTAAGCCGATCAGAGTGCTCTTTGTTATTTTACACAGCGTGGGAAAATTCCAAAGAACTTTCCCATGCTGTGTAAAATGACACAGAGCACTCTGATTGGTTAGATTCCAAGCCCACCAATCACAGTGCTCTGTGTCATTTTACACAGCGTGGTAAAGTTCTTTGGAATTTAAACCAGCCAATCAAAATGTTCTTAGCCTAATTGCAGGGCGTGGCAAGGCTTTATAAGCCTTCCCCGCCCTGCAGAGCTCAGTCTGCGCGGGGCCCTCCATGGGTGAAGATGGATTATTATTTTTTGCGCTCGTTTTTTTTTTTTTTTTAAATTGCGTCGGTTCTTATGGCTTTTTAATTGGCCTTTTTTGGGGCTGAAAAAAGAAGATTTTAGAAAAAAGAAGACGTCAAATGGTAAGTTAAATTTTTCTTAACAGGTTAGTTATTTTATTCCCCCCTCACTATTTTTTAGGGTGAGGGGAGTAGGTAGGGGGTAACTTCTTTTGGGGTGGGGGGGGGTGGTTGACTAGGGGCTTGGGGACCCGTAGTCACCTTTGATTGGGGGGGATTTTTATTTAGGGACTCCACCCACCACTCAGGGGTGGGGGCTGGGGGGGGCTGTAGGTCCCCCCCTTATTTATTTTTTTAGGGCCCCCACCCACCGCTCAGGGGTGGGGGCAAGGGGGGGAGGACAGTAGGTCCCCCCCTTATTTTTTTTTAGGGCCCCACCCACTGCTCATGAGTGGGGGCCAGGGGGGGGAGGACAGTAGGTTCCCCCCTCATAATTTTTATGGCCCCCACCCACCGCGCAGGGTTGTGGGCGGGGGGGGGGAGGACAGTAGGTTCCCCCCCAGTGTGTATCAGGGTCCCTGATGACAGGTGTCAATGCATATCTGCCAAGTGACCCTATGTAGGGGGAACAGTCCCTATTCTGCTCTGTGTCAGTGTGTATCAGGGATGCTTAGGATAGGTGTCAATCCATATCTGCCAAGTTACCCTATGTAGGGGGAACAGTCCCTATTCTGCTCTGTGTCAGTGTCTGGGGGGAGTATCTGCATTAATACAGAGTGTCTGGAGGGAGTATCTGCAGTAACACAGGGTGTCTGGAGGGAGTATCTGCAGTAACACAGGGTGTCTGGAGAGAGTATCTGCAGTAACACAGAGTGTCTGGAGGGAGTATCTGCAGTAACACAGGGTGTCTGGGGGAGTATCTGCAGTAACACAGAGTGCCTGGAGGGAGTATCTGCAGTAACACAGGGTGTCTGGAGGGAGTATCTGCAGTAACACAGGGTGTCTGGAGGGAGTATCTGCAGTAACACAGGGTGTCTGGAGGGAGTATCTGCAGTAACACAGGGTGTCTGCGGGGAGTATCTGCAGTCATACAGAGTGTCTGGAGGGAGTATCTGCAGTAACACAGAGTGTCTGGAGGGAGTATATGCAGTAATACAGAGTGTCTGGAGGGAGTATCTGCAGTAACACAGTGTGTCTGGAGGGAGTATCTTCAGTAACACAGAGTGTCTGGAGGGAGTATCTGCAGTAACACAGAGTGTCTGGAGGGAGTATCTGCAGTAACACAGAGTGTCTGGAGGGAGTATCTGCAGTAACACAGGGTGTCTGGAGGGAGTATCTGCAGTCATACAGAGTGTCTGGAAGGAGTATCTGCAGTAACACAGGGTGTCTGGAGGGAGTATCTGCAGTAACACAGAGTGTCTGGAGCGAGTATCTGCAGTAACACAGGGTGTCAGGAGGGAGTATCTGCAGTAACACAGAGTGTCTGAAGGGAGTATCTGCAGTAACACAGGGTGTCTGGAGGGCAGGGGAGGGCTGGCAGCCTTAGGCCTGGGGGGCAAATCCAGTCAAGTGGCCCATTGCACCAAGAGGAGAGTAAAAACACCTTTCCCATGTGATTGAAAGTGTGTGTGTGTGGGGGGGGGGGGGGGGGGGGAGCAGTCACCTAAACAGACAATCAATGACAGGCACACACACTTGCTGATTTGGCACACACTAAAAAACACACACTCACTGACAGGCACACGCACACACTCACTGACAGGCACACAGACACACACAGAAAGACACATTGTTACAGGCATACTGACTCAGACAGACAGACATACTGACACACACAGGCATACTGGCTGACACAGACATACTGACACACACACATAGATACATACTGGTACTCACACAGACACACACAGAAACACACACTGTTACAGGCATACTGACTCAGACAGACAGACATACTGACACACACACACAGGCATACTGGCTGACACACACACAGACAAACTGGCACACACACAGAGACATACTTGCACACACATAGACAGACATACTTGCAGACACACAGACAGACATACTGACACACACACAGACAGACATACTGGCACACACATAGACAGACACACTGATGCGCACACACACAGACATACTGACATACTAACGCACACACAGACATACTGACATACTGACGCACACACACACAGACATACTGACATACTGACTGACACAGACATACTGACACACACAGACATACTCATACACACACACCCAAACTTTACACTTTCAAAACCAGTGGACAGGTGCTGTAGTGGGGGACAGGGGTGGTAGTGGAGGGTATAAGCTGTAATTGGGGGTTTAGGAAATGTACGGGGGGATAGGGGCTGAAGCAAGTTGATGGCTACAATTTGGGAAAGGGGCTGTGGTGTGGGTAATATGGGTTGCAATTGGGGATGTTATGGGGCTGTGGTGGGGGCATGGGGCTGTGGTGGGGGGCATGGGGCTGAGGAAGGGGGCAGGAGCTGAGAGGGGGGAAAGGAGCAGGGAAAGGGTGGGACAGGGGCTGACCAAGGGGACAGGGGCTGACCAAGGGGACAGGGGCTGACTAAGGGGACAGGGGCTGACTAAGGGGACAGGGGCTGACTAGGGGGACAGGGGCTGAGGAGGGGGGGCAGGGGCTGAGGTAGGGGACAGGGGCTGAGGAGGGGGAACAGGAGCTGAGGAGGGGGAACAGGAGCTGAGGTAGGGGACAGGGGCTGAGGTAGGAGCTGACTAAGGGGACAGGATCTGACGAAGGGGAGTTGTGGACAGGGGCTGAGGTGTGGACAGGGGCTGAGGTTGGGACAGGGCCTGACTAAAGCTGAGGTGGGGACAGGGGCTGAGATGGGGACAGGGGCTGAGGAGGGGACAGGGGCTGAGGTGGGGACAGGGGCTGAGGTGGGGACAGGGGCTGACTAAGGGACAGGGGCTGACTAAGGGACAGGGGCTGACTAAGGGGACAGGGGCTGACTAAGGGGACAGGGGCTGAGGTGGGGACAGGGGCTGAGGAGGGGGTACAGGGGCTGAGGAGGAGGGACAGGGGCTGACTAAGGGGACAGGGCTGAGGAAGGGTGACAGGGGCTGAGCTAGGGGACAGGGACTGAGGAGAGGACAGGGGCTGAGGAGGGGGCAAGAGCTGACTAAGGGGACAGGACTGAGGAGGGGACAGGGCTGAGGAGGGGGCAAGAGCTGACTAAGGGGACAGGACTGAGGAGGGGACAGGGCTGAGGAGGGGAATAAAAAAAAAGTGTATTTCCCCCCTCCCTGAGTCTTACCTTAGGCCAGGGAGGGGTGGACAGCAGCCAACAGGAGCAGCAACCAGCAGCAGCCAGTGAAGTCGTCCTCTCCTGATGATGTCAGGAGGAGGGGGCGTGACTTCCTCTGCTCTTCTCCCAGACTCCCCAGCGGTCCTGTGAGAAGAGCAGTGGAAGTCACGCCCCCTCCTCCTGACATCATCAGGAGAGGCCGGCCGACTCCACTGACTGCAGACTGCTGGAAGAGTGAGGTAAGTTGAAAAATCTGACTCCTCAGCCAGAAGCAGGGGATTCAGATTTTTCATTTTTTTGCTGGGTGTGGGCGGCCCTGGGTTTAGGGCGGCCTGGGGGGCAATTGCCCCCCTGCCCCCTTCCCAGCCCGCCCCTGCTGGAGGGAGTATCTGCAGTAACACAGGGTGTCTGGCGGGAGTATCTGCAGTAACACAGGGTGTCTGGAGGGAGTATCTGCAGTAACACAGAGTGTCTGGGGGGAGTATCTGCAGTAATACAGAGTGTCTGGGGGGGTATCTGCAGTAATACAGAGTGTCTGGGGGGAGTATCTGCTTGTAACATTTATATGCACTAAAAACTAAAACTAAATAAAATTTAAAAAAAATTGAAAAAAATGGTTGCAGCTTCCGAATGAATCTAAATTGGATGCTGTCCAGTAGGTGGAAGGGTCTGCTAGAGAGGGTGTGCTGCTGATTGGCTGTAATGTGTCTGCTGACTGTGAGGTACAGGGTCAATGGTTACTTAATGATAAAGAATAGGGGGCGGACCGAACATCGCATGTGTTCGCCCGCGGCGGCGAACGCGAACATGCTATATTCGCCAGCGAACCAATCGGGACATCACTAGTCAACAGTCTAGGGGAGACATTCTCCACATTTTATTGGCATGCCAATGCTACAACCTTTCTGGAGAGAGATGATCCACCCAATCCAAACAACCACACACAAAATTATCAGGATCTCCAAAGGGAGTCCTGCTAGACACCCTATCCATAGACGTAGAAATCAAAATCGCTAGCTCTCCATATTCTCACAGCAGCAAAGACAGCAATTGCACAGAAGTGGAAATCATAGAAGCACCCCCCTCCCCCCCCCCCCCCCCCCCCATATCTCAACAAGTTAAAAACAAAGAAATGTCACATTGAATTTAAGGAATGTATAGGGACATTTGACAAGATCTGGTCCAACTGGCAATGAAGCGCCAAATCAAGACACAAGGAAGCCAGACTCTCCATACCTCCTTCCCCACACCCTCCCTCCTTCCTCCCTTTCCTACCCCCTACTTTTGTTTTCCCTTTATTGTTTTTCTGCATTTGTTTTGACCACTGTGGTTGATGTTCATTGATTACAAGATACTTAACACATTGTATGAACATACTCTGAAGTGCTGCTATTCTCTAGCTCTCGTAATACTGGTTTTGCCATGCAACTGTATTTTCTGTAACCTGAAATTGGAAACAAAATTGAATAAAAATAAAACACATAAACTCCCCATACACCCCTAACTGCCCCCCCCCCCCACCTTCCTGTTGCAACTTGACTAAGAGAGTGAATCAACCAAGCAAAAGCTTCTCATTCTGTATCATTATATAACTCATACCTAAAATGCATGCATATATGACATGTGTGTGTTAATGCTGCAAAATTACAAAATAAAGAATTAAAAAAAAAACACAAAAAAAAACAGTGCAAGTATGAGTTGGGCAGGAGGGGGTAACAGCCTATGGTTTATTTTGGGGGAGTATGGTCATTACATTGACAGAGAGTCATACTATTCAATCAGAACCAGAGACTGGAGCAACAGCTTATAGGATGTGCTTATAAAAAGTGCAGAAATAAGGCAAAGGATTCATACCAAAAATATATAAGAAACAGAGAATTTTCCTGTTTTGCTGACCATCCCCAATGTGAAGCTTTGCTCCGTGATGGTAAAACCCTAAAGTGACAATTTGCAGCCTTCTATTTGCCTTTCTGTTAAGAACAATTGGTTCATGTGAGCGAAACCTCAGATTTCAATATTCCTTTCAAACAAGATTATATTCCCATGGTTTAAACACTATCGTTATCGTAATGTATTACAATATATACAACATAAAATAAAAAGCAAAACATTGGTACTCAGACAAACCGGAACAAAAGACCAATTATGACGGAGGAAATCCGTGACATGTATCAATACCAAGGATTCTGACTGTACTAGCATAACTGTGGCAATGTATACTGTTTATTATGTATTTGTCAAGCGCTTTATTCATAAATAAAGTATTTAAAAAAAAAAAAAACAAGATTATATTCTGCAAAAAAAGTGCTTCAAAGTAGGAATACATGCATCAAAAGATAACATAGTGATAAACCATATATTCTCTAATCCATTCTTATACTGTTTATGAATCTGACCTAAAGGAAATTACTTCAGCTGAGATCACAGAAACATAGACCGAACTCCAATAGAATATTCTGAATATTATCTGTGAGTTTGGAAGGGCATCAGTGGTGGGGGACACTTAAGTCTGTCTGTGCATTATTTTGGCTTTGATTCTGATGTAGAATAATGCCATACCATGTACTTTATTAAAAGACATCTGTGCATTTATGACACAAACAAACCAATGCCATCATGGCACTTATACACACATATGTTACGGATGCTCAGGAATTATGCAAGCCAGTCCACAGGCCTTAACATTTATATAAACCCCTAACATGCTTGAGTGCGTTGCCATGTGATTTTTTTCTATGATCCAAATAGTGCATTCTCTTTTTACTACCTCTTGACTTGTTCTTGACCGTACTGCTCTGTGATCACACTGACATGAGCTGGCTAATTAATTCTGTGTATCTCAATACCTCCTTGACCTCAGCTTGTTTATTTGACTATTTGCTATTTCACCTTCTTTAAGCATAGCATTAAGTCCGGCTTTTTCTATATCTCTGCATAGCATGTGGTTCAAGCTCTGCCTGTTGGTTCTCCTACAATCCCTTGACTGTTTTTTCTACATCAATAGATTAAAACCCATAACCAGATTTCCAGTGTACTAATAGCAGCAACTACCAAGAGGTCTATCAGAAGTATAAGCTTCAACAAGATTTCCCTTACCTACAGCTTTCTCTAGCTTTGTGGCTACAAATCTCATCTTCTCATCTACCTTTTCCTCTGTGATTGTAATTGTCAATCTTTATGTACCCAGTGTTTCAGCATTCTGTGAAGTAGCTTTACATTTGTATTGTTTCTGTAAATTACCCGGATTATTATGGACTCCATTAATGTTGCCATTTCTTTAGAGTATGTTTTTATTAAAGCATTCATGCACACCACAATACTGGGGTGTTTTCTTTTATATTTATTAATACAAAATACTAATGTACATGTGTCAAAAAATTACTTTCACTCTCAATACATATTAATATTTATATACAAAATCTAGGTATGAATCTATACATGATAGACTATTTTATCACACAAAATCTCCCTTCCAATTTCAATAACTGTGACACTGATAACAAAATCCCTAATATTTTTGCCTTGCTCACTGGGGTAATGCTTTCCTTCGAACATCCCTTCTTCAAAACGATGTGTGTGCGTATGTGCATGTGTGTATTTATAACACTGTACACAGAGAGAGTATACTTTTTTTATACCTCACAAGTGTCCCTGTTTAGGAGGAATAGTCCTTTTTGGGGGCTCACATTTCTCTTCTCATGTTTTCTTTCCTAATGTCCCTCTTATCTTGGTGCTCTATATTGTTGTATCTTGCGCCTACAACAGCAATAATATGTACAGTACTGTGTCTTTAAACTACAATAAATGTGATTAGAAATCAGTCTGTGTAAATAAGATACATTGCCCTTGCTCGATATTATATTTTAGATGCATAAATTGTTATTAGTAAGTTCCATTAAATTTCTCAGAACAGTGTCTTGTCAGATCTTTTCACTTGCCCATTTCTCCTGCTTCCAACACATGAAATTTAAGAACTGATTGTTCACTTGCTGCCTAATATATCCCACCCCTTGACTGATGATTGCAACGATATAATCAATTTTATTCACTTCAGCTGCCAGTGGTTTTAATGTTGAGGCTGATCAGTGTATAGGGACAGTTCTTTTTTCTTGCACTCATACTGTAATTGGAAGTGAAAGGACACACTTACTGAATGCATCCATATCTTTAATAATATTTTATTTTGCTAACGTACTGCCTGACATCTTCTGCCATGTCAGATTGACGGTTAAAGTAGCTCCTCAGAAACTAAGCGCATTACAGCTTATCAGCCCCATTCCCTTTCTTGCCTTGGAAGCACCCTAACATTACTTTGGACTGAGTTCTATTACCATTGCCAAATGTTTTCAGCAATCAAGTTATCTGGGGCATGTGAGCATATTCAAAGTGGTGAGATGGCAGATTTGTTCCTGTTTTCATTTGGGCCCTATTCCTCCTCCCCCCGGACTGGTGGAGGTCATCCTGGTTCCCGCTGGAGTAATTCAATGGTTCATTCAAAAGCTACAAGAACCCAGATTGACTAATGATCTCTCAATCTACAAGGTACACTCTGTCCATCGCTACATACCTAGGCTGAAATCTTTAATAGAAATGTCCCTTGTGCACAGGCCACACCCTCAGAGGGTCATTAGTCATCGCCATTGAGTGCACCCTACAAGGTCTTCCCAGTATAATGATTAAGGTGCAAGGAGCAGCTGAATAAGTGGCCAATGTATGCAGGCTCCTGTTGAAGTGTAGGGCAAGTGGAATGGACTGAATAATCGTTGAAATTGTGACAAGAGTAGGAGTTCTCACCTCATTATCTTAAATTCCAGAAATATGAAATCTATATCTCTCAAATTGGTGCTTTATTATGACATCTGGACCTCTAGGCCATGATTACATTCCAGCTGATACATATTATCTGCAGTTTATCGGCTTCTTATGAGCATTTAATTGGTTCAGACGGATTTAAATCCAACAGATAATGGCGTATACTGTTTAGAGATAGATATTATAATAATGTCTTTAGGTAGCATTTAAAAGATGAGAGGCTAAGGGAAAGTCTGACAACACGGGGAAATGCGTTCCAGAGGGTTGGTGCACATGAGAGAAATTCTGTAGTCTTGCATGGGAAGAGGTGGTAAGAGAAGATGCAAGGAATAGGTCATTGTTAGATCTTAGGGGGAGGGCTGGAGAATATGTGTTTATTAGTGAAGACAGTATCAGTGTTAGTAAGGGCTTTGTATGTCAGAGTGAGAATCTTGAATGTAATTTTGCTATAAATGGTGAGCCAGTGAAGAAACTCACAGAGAAGTGAAGCAGATAAATAGCAATGGGTAAGATAGATAAGCCTATAAGCCAGGCAGAGGCCTTTAATATAGACTGAAGAGTAGAGATTCTGGAGAGAGTAAGGCCAGTTGGTTATTGCAGAAGTGAAGAAATAACAAGGGAGTGGATGAGTTGCTTAGAAGTATCATCATTCAGAAACTGACATATTTTTGAAATATTGAGTAGGTGGTTGCAGCGGGATAATGAAACCATTTGGATGAGGGGTGTGAAGTAAAGATTGGAGTTAAATGGCAGCAGACTTGGGGTGAAGGGAAGTCGTGATGTGGTCAACAGAGATAAAAACAACAGAAATTGTAGTAGAGCTAGAGGGAGGTATTAGAAGTTGGACTAATTGATTGCTAGGTGGCGATTATTGTATTTGCAATATTACTAAATGGAATATATATTTTTGATTCTTGCATTTTGTCATTGAGCACTGTTTAGCAGTCCCTGCCATATTTGTTTGTTGTTGTTTTTTCAAATGTAAATTTTTGTACAAAGTTTTCTTAAATAAGCAAACATTTAGTATTCAATTCTTTTTTTTTTGCGCACTCCATATTTTCATATATTTGTTTTCCTTATAGGGCTTTATTATTATTATTATTATTATTATGATATTTATAGAGCGCCGTCAAATTCCGCAGCGCTTTACAATGGTGGACGAACAGACATGTAGTTGTAACCAGACAAGTTGGACACACAGGAACAGAGGGGTTGAGGGCCCTGCTCAATGAGCTTACATGCTAGAGGGAGTGGGGTAAAATGACACAAAAAGGTAAGGATAGTATTAGACTAGTGACAGTTGCAGAAGAGGAATCAGTTGGGAGCTATTAACAGTTTAACTGATACGCTTTTATGAAGAAGTGGGTTTTTATCGATTTTTTGAAGGAGTGGAGACTGGGTGAGCATCTAACAGAGGAGGGAAGTGAGTTCCACAGGAACGGTGCAGCCCTCGAGAAATCTTGAAGGCGAGCATTAGAGGTGGGAGTACGGACAGAAGATAGACAAAAGTCCTCAGCAGATCGTAAGGGCCTTAGTCGCATCTGGCATTAAGTAGGGGCGGATGCGCGCAATGTTTTTGAGATGGAAATTACAGGATTTGGCAATAGATTGAACATGAGGCTTGAAGGAGAGGTCGGAGTCAAAGAGAACACCTAGGCAGCGAGCCTGCGTGGTGGAACTGATGGTAGCACCGTTGACTTGGAGGGAGACAGACACAGGAGTAACAACACTTGAGGGAGGAAAGACCAGAATTTCAGTTTTGGTCAAGTTTAGTTTAAGGAAGTGGGCAGCCATCCAGTTAGAAACAGCAGAGAGGCAGTCAGAGACACTAGTCAAGAGAGACGGGGAGAGATCAGGAGAGGACAGGTAGATTTGCGTGTCATCTGCATAGAAATGATATTGGAAGCCAAAAGAGCTAATGAGTTTGCCAAGGGAGGCAGTATACATGGAGAACAGTAGGGGACCAAGGACTGAACCTTGGGGGACACCAACAGAGAGGAGTTGGGGAGAAGAAGCAGAGCCAGAGAAAGAAACACTGAGAGGTAGGAGGAGCACCAGGAGAGGGCAATATCTTGTAGACCGATATTGCAGAGGATGAGAAGAAGCTGTTGATGATCAACAGTGTCAAAAGCCGCAGACAGGTCAAGGAGAATTAGGATAGAGTAGTGACCACGAGATTTTGCAGCAAGTAGATCATTGGATACTTTGGTCAGTGCCGTTTCCACAGAGTGCTTAGCGCGGAAACCAGACTGAAGCGGGTCTAGCAGAGAGTTGGACTCAAGGAAGTCTGTCAATCTCGCATACACAATTCTTTCAAGGATCTTGGATGCAAAAGGCAGTAGCGAGATAGGACGATAGTTGGATGGGGAGTTAGGGTCAAGATTGGGCTTCTTTAGAATTGGGGTTGCATGTTTGAAGGGCGATGGAAATATACCATAGGAGAGAGAGAGATTGAGAATTTTAGTGAGAGGTGGAGAAAGAGAATAAGACAGAGTACGGATGAGATGCAAGGGAATTGGATCTAGGGAGCAGGTGGTGGGGCGGGAGGACTGGAGCAGAGCAGAAACCTCTTCTAATGTAGCGGGTGCCAATGAACATAGAACAGCAGAGGGAGTGAAGTTAGGGGAAGTATTGTAAGTATTGTAAGGGACTTTCCCACACAATGTAATCTTAATCAGAGAACTCTGATTGATTGGCTTGTAAGCCAACCAATCAGAGTGCTCTGACAAGTAGGTTTGACTTCTCTTAAAACCTTGCAGGTGGACAACTAGCTATTACAATTAAAGCCCCCGACCAATGTGCATGGGTCAGGGCTAGATGGGCAATAGGTTTCAACCATTATTTTAATAAAGGCATCCACATGCTGACCATGGGTGAGGGCAGGGTAGACACTAAGTTCCCTTCATTTATTATTTAATTAATTTCCCCCAGTGTGGGGGCAGGGGAAACACTTTGATGTCCATTTTTTTATATATATATATATATAATAGCATGGAGGAGAGGGTAGAGTGATCTGTCCACAACTCATTATTTTGTTCAAAGCCCCTACTTGAGTCCCCAGGTGTTTGTTAATATTGATTGCTGCCCAGTCACTAGTTTATTATTACTGTGAGCACTCACTGACTGTTCGCTGTTTAGTAGACTTGCCTGCACTTGTGGCATGGCTAGTGGGGGCATGTGGGAGATGTAAAACAGCAAATGTATCTGTGTGGGTTTGGTTTTTTTTGAGCAGCTGATCCATTTATCAAATTCTTTTGCTTTAAATTTGACTTGTATTAAATCAAGCTGAAATTCGATTGGAAAAAAAATGTCTGAAAACAGTTAATATCTATCAACTGTTTACAGTGATATAATTAATTTGAGGCCCTAGTTTGCTTTGAAATGTTGCACTGTGACCATTATTAGGATGTATATGTCAGGGTACCTGTAGTCTCTACCCCTGAGACGGGTAGAGACTTAGACGTTTTTCCATCCAGACAGCATGATTCTCCAGTTCCTCGCGGTCCCCTCGCGCATGTAAACGCCGGCCGCGAGAGAACTATGCCTTTTTGTAACGTGACGCTCAATAGTCGACGTCATGACGCTATTCTAGCCCGACCTGTCAGTCAAACCTCGGACACGAATCAGGTCTCGGCAGAGGCGTGATTAGTCTCTAGAACCAGGGTATTTAAGGGAGCTCTCAGCATTTGCTCATTGCCCTGTCGTGGTTCTAGCCAGCCTAGTCACACAGTGCTCTTGTATACTCCTGTCTTTTGGTTCTGACCTGGCTTTGTTATTACTTACCTGTCTTCTCTGTTATCCTTGACCCGGCTTGTCTCTCGCTTACCTGTCTTCTCGTTCCCTCGACCTCGGCTTGTCCCTGACCATTCTATACGTAGTATTACGTTAAGACGGCCATTCTAAGGTCCGGTATACGTATCTGCTACTCTTTGTACTCTGCGTGTTGGATCCCTGTCCCGATCCTGACATTACGACAGGGCCAATGGATCCTGCAGGTACAAACTGTCAGCTTGGTTCTCCTGATCCTAGGTTTGACGCCATGGATCATAGAATGGATCAGATGGCACTAGCACTACAAGCGTTACTATCACGTCCTAATAATTCACCTGAGGAGATGCGTAACACCCCTATTCCTCCTGTGAGTTCAGGGCTAGAGGTAGCCACTGTAGGTGCTTCTTCCCGAGTTACCCCACCTGTACGTTATGCTGGTTCTCCTGAAAGGTGTCGTGGCTTTTTGAACCAGATCAGTATCCATTTCGAGCTACAACCCCGTTCCTACCCTACTGATAGGGCAAAGGTGGGATTTATTATCACCTTACTCATTGAGAAGGCTCTGAGATGGGCTAATCCGTTGTGGGAGAATGATAATCCGTTAGTCTATAACTATAATGCCTTTGTAGCTGCTTTTAGAAGAACTTTTGACCCCCCTGGCAGAAAGGTCAATGCAGCTAGATTACTGTTGCGCCTTAGACAAGAGAACCGAACACTTGTGGATTACGCACTAGAGTTCAGGTCTTTGGCGGCAGAGGTTAAGTGGAATGAACAGGCTTATATAGACGTATTTTTAAACGGATTATCCGATGTAATACTTGACGAGGTAGCGACGAGAGAGCTTCCCGAGAATTTGGAGGACTTAATTTCCTTTATCTCTCGCATTGACGAACGTCTAAGAGAGAGGCAGAACACTCCCGATAGAACCGGTAGACCTTCCTTTAGACTAGCTCCTTCATTTCAAAATCCTGAAACCAAAACTCCACAGTTTCCAGAACCTATGCAGATAGGCCTTACTCGCCTCTCAGAAGAGGAGAGACAGTACAGGAGAAGGGAAGGACTGTGTATGTATTGTGGAGTCAGAGGTCACTTACGTTTGAATTGTCTCAATCGCCCGGGAAACGCTCGCACCTAAGTTTCTCTAGAGGACAGGCCTTGGGTGTTTCTATTTTGTCCTCTACTCATAACTACAAAGAACACAGGCTTTTATTACCCGTCTCTTTAACTTGGGAGAAGGGAACTTTAGAGACTGTGGCATTGATAGACTCCGGAGCTGCTGAGAGCTTTATCGACCAAGTTTTTCTCACCAAACACGCTATCCCATCCCAGTTAAGGAAGACACCTTTGGCTGTTGAGGCCATAGATGGTAGACCTTTAGTTGAGCCTGTGATTTTCCGGGAGACTACACCTCTTAACTTAACTACTGGTATTCTACACAAGGAGGAGATATCTCTACTACTCATTTCATCTCCTTCTGTTCCCATAGTCCTGGGATACTCCTGGCTGAAGAGACATAACCCCATTATAGATTGGAAATCAGGGGAAATAGTCTCGTGGGGTCAGGGTTGTCAAGAGAGATGTTTAAAGAGAGTGTCACCCCTTTGTATTGTTAACACACTTAATAACTCTACCGACTCTACCAAAGTACAGATACCGTCCTTGTATCTAGATTTAAAGGCGGTATTTGACAAAGGAAAGGCTGATACCTTACCACCACACAGGCCTTTTGATTGCAAAATTAATTTACTTCCTGATACTATGCCTCCCAGGGGCCATGTATACCCTTTGTCTACGAATGAGAACTTAGTCTTAGAGGAGTATATTCGTGAAAACCTAGACAAAGGGTTCATTAGGAGATCCTCCTCCCCTGCTGGGGCTGGATTTTTTTTTGTTAAAAAGAAGGATGGTTCTTTAAGACCTTGCATTGACTACCGAGGTTTGAACAAGATAACCATTAGAAATGCCTATCCGATCCCCTTGATCACCGAGCTTTTTGATCGATTAAAGGGTTCCAAGATTTTCACTAAGTTAGACCTCAGAGGTGCTTATAACTTGGTGAGAATTCAGCAGGGACACGAGTGGAAGACTGCGTTCAATACTCGTTATGGGCACTATGAGTATACTGTAATGCCTTTTGGTCTCTGTAATGCCCCGGCGGTATTTCAGGATCTAATTAATGAAGTTCTTAGGGAGTTTCAACATGACTGTGTTATTGTATACCTCGATGATATACTTATACATTCCAGGGAGATTGAGACTCACCACGGACAGGTCAGAAGGGTTTTGCACAAACTTCTTCAACATGGCTTGTACTGCAAATTAGAGAAATGTAGCTTTGACCAATCCCCGACTACCTTTCTTGGTTACGTGATTTCTGGAGAGGGGTTTGAAATGGATCCGGAGAAACTCCAATCCATTTTAGATTGGCCTTTACCTAAGGGTCTCAAGGCCATTCAGAGATTTATTGGTTTCTCTAATTATTACAGACGTTTCATTAAGGGTTACTCCTCTATTATTGCTCCTATCACCAATATGACCAGACAAGGGGCTGACACTAAGAATTGGTCTACTGAAGCACTTCTGGCTTTTAAGACTCTCAAGGAGCTGTTTGCTTCCGCACCAATTTTAGTTCACCCTGATACTACTCTGCCTTTTCTACTCGAAGTTGACGCTTCTGAGACGGGTATAGGTGCCATCCTGTCCCAAAGGTTGGGTGTGGATAAACCATTACATCCATGTGGGTATTTTTCCAAAAAATTATCGGGTACTGAGAGCAGATATGACATTGGTGACAGGGAACTCCTAGCGGTTATCATGGCTTTAAAGGAGTGGAGACATCTATTGGAGGGGACTTTGCATCCTGTTACCATTTTGACGGATCATAAAAACTTATCCTATATTGGGGAGGCTAAACGATTATCATCGAGACAGGCCCGTTGGTCTATATTCCTCACTCACTTCAATTACATACTCACATATAGGCCTGGTTCTAAGAATTCTAAAGCTGATGCCTTGTCTCGCCAACATGAACCTTCTGCCATATCTGAGCCGGTTTTATCCTCTATAGTACCTAAGTGTAACATCATCGCTAACACAACTCTCAAAATCCATTCTCCGCTTCTGGATCAGATCAGGAACTTGCAGCATCTGGCACCTAGACTGACTCCTGCGTCTAGACACTTTGTTCCTCCTGAACTCCAACTGGAGCTCTTACAGTGTCTTCACGAGAGTAAGGTGGCTGGTCATCCGGGCGTTCGCAAAACATTTTCCTTGATCTCTAAGGATTTCTGGTGGCCTTCTTTACGGAGGGATATTAAGTATTTTATCGGAGCCTGTGAGGTCTGTACTAAGACTAAACTACCTCATTCGCTTCCTTGTGGTCTCTTACATCCCCTGGAAGTTCCAGAAAAACCTTGGTCCTGTTTGGCGATGGATTTTATTGTGGATTTGCCTGTTCCGAAAAAGCACACTATTCTCACAGTGGTGGATAGGTTTACCAAGATGGCTCATTTCGTGCCTTTACCTAAACTTCCGACTTCACCTGAATTAGCGGAGATTTTTGCTAAAGAGATCTTTCGCTTACATGGGATACCTTCCGAGATTACTTCTGATAGAGGTTCCCAGTTTGTTTCACGTTTCTGGAGATCATTCTGTTCTCAACTAGGCATTAAATTGAATTTTTCTTCTGCTTATCACCCTCAGTCTAACGGAGCCGCTGAACGTACCAATCAAAAGATTGAACAATATCTGCGTTGTTTTGTTTCTGAACACCAGGACGATTGGGTCGGTCTGATTCCTTGGGCAGAGTTCGCACACAATAATCTTGTTTGCGATTCAACTCGCTCTAGCCCCTTTTTCATGAATTATGGTTTTCATCCTTCCATTCTTCCGTCGGTTCCTTCTTCCCAGGGGGTACCGTCGGTTGATACTCATGTTGCCAATCTGAAGAAGTTGTGGGATCAGACTCGACAAATTCTCCTACATAATTCTATACTGTATAAAAAACACGCTGACAAACGCAGAAGGCCGGCTCCTAGTTTTGTCCCTGGTGATAGGTATGGTTGAGTACTAGAAACATTCGTTTGAAAGTACCGTCTATGAAATTCGCTCCTCGCTACATTGGACCCTATAGGATCCTGAATCGAATTAATCCTGTTGCGTATCGCCTAGCGCTCCCCTCTGCCTTACGTATTCCTAATTCCTTTCATGTTTCCTTGCTAAAACCCCTGATCTGTAACAGATTCTCCTCCAAGGTCTCCTCTCCTCACTCTGTTCAGGTTGAGGGTCAGGAGGAGTACGAAATCAACTCCATCATCGATTCTCGAATCTCCCGGGGGAAAATTCAATACCTGGTTGACTGGAAGGGATATGGTCCAGAAGAGAGGACCTGGGTACCACAGGAGGATGTCCATGCTCCTCGTCTTCGCAGGGCTTTTCATTCCCGCTTTCCATCTTGTCCCGGTTCCTTCCGCCCGGTGGGCGTTTCTGAGAGGGGGGGTACTGTCAGGGTACCTGTAGTCTCTACCCCTGAGACGGGTAGAGACTTAGACGTTTTTCCATCCAGACGGCATGATTCTCCCGTTCCTCGCGGTCCCCTCGCGCATGTAAACGCCGGCCGCGAGAGAACTATGCCTTTTTGTAACGTGACGCTCAATAGTCGACGTCATGACGCTATTCTAGCCCGACCTGTCAGTCAAACCTCGGACACGAATCAGGTCTCGGCAGAGGTGTGATTAGTCTCTAGAACCAGGGTATTTAAGGGAGCTCTCAGCATTTGCTCATTGCCCTGTCGTGGTTCTAGCCAGCCTAGTCACACAGTGCTCTTGTATACTCCTGTCTTTTGGTTCTGACCCGGCTTTGTTATTACTTACCTGTCTTCTCTGTTATCCTTGACCCGGCTTGTCTCTCGCTTACCTGTCTTCTCGTTCCCTCGACCTCGGCTTGTCCCTGACCATTCTATACGTAGTATTACGTTAAGTCCGGCCATTCTAAGGTCCGGTATACGTATCTGCTACTCTTTGTACTCTGCGTGTTGGATCCCTGTCCCGATCCTGACAGTATACACTTCGTTTAAAGTGTCATTTTGGGAGTTGTAGAATGATTTTGTACTTAAGTTATTAAAAGTCATAGGCTCAGCCTTTATAGTGACACGGTTGCTCTGTGCCGGATAACGACTATTCTGTCACCAGAGAGGAAGAAAAAGTAAACAAAGGAATGGATCACTAGAGCTTACAAACTACAGTGAATGGTGATGAAATCAATAAAAAAAATGGTGACATATTGAGCTGAGTGATTATTCTAGAATGCTGGATGAATCTACTCTGCCTCACTGTCACTTGGTAAAGGACTAACTAGGCTCTACACTCTGTCACTTGGAAAATAAGGATCCTTTGAATACAAACAAATTGTGTTAGATATGTAGATATGTTCTGACTATGCGGTAGAAATGGTAACAGATGTCTCTTGAGTTTCAGAGTGGATTGATGGCTGTTGAATCTCTGTCATTCATGGTCAGCTAATAATGTTGAAACACACAGCTGATTTATTAGGATATGTTGATTGTTTCTTAGTGTCTGTTACTTGTATGTAGGCATTAATTGATTCTACACAAACTATTATAGAGTCATACACTCATTGAAATTCACTTAGCAGATAAAGTAAACATCAATTTGACATTCAAAGTTTATTCACTAAATGTCAGGTTTAGTTACCATGTTAACAACAATTTGGGGAAGGGGGATGGGTGATTGAGAGCTAATGTAGTAGACAGGTCCCTAACGTGTGATGTTATATTACAGCTCTCATAGTGGCAGAACATTTACCTATTTCCCAAGGTGAAAAAGAATGGGTTTTTACTTTAGAATTATAAAATCTAGAGAAAGATATATAAAGGGACATTATAGGCACCCAGACCACTTAATCTCAATGAAGTAGTCTGGGTGCCATGTCCACCGTTTTAACCCGGCAGTTGAAAACATTGCTGTTCTACAGAAAAGCAATGCTTTCATTGCAGGGTTTAAGTGGCTCTTGTGGCTGTCATTCAGACAGTCACTAGAGGCGCTTAGGCAAAAATAGCAACTTAAAACTGCTATTTATCTCAGATGGTCTCAGAGAGAGACCATCTGATTGGCGCAGCATGGCATTTTGCAGCGCTAACCCCTCAATGCTTTCCTATGGAAATACATTGGATTGACTGAGATGATTGACTTAGCATTGACTTAATGCTTTATTGTTCCTTTAATAGTGACTTCAGTTCATACAATACACTGATACACATTTTCTTGCAGAAATATCCACACTAACATTTTACCTTTTAACTGACAGAAGTACAAGACAAAAAAAAAAGAATGAGATAATTGGAATGACAAACGAAGAATGATGTTGCTGAAAAAAGAACATGGAAATAAAGACTGGAAAAAAATGTCAACTGCAAGTTCAATGTTGCAAACATCCTTTTTGCTGCATTTGATAAAAAAAAATGTGAAAACACAAAACAACGTGAATTCAGTTTGTTACACAAAAGCAAACTAAAATTTACTGTTTCTCTTATTACTTTTGTAGCTCACCTTAACTTTTTTCAGTTCCATGATTTATTTATTTATTTATAAAATATTTTACCAGGAAAGATACATTGAGATTTCTCTTGTTTTCAAGTGTCCTGGGTCCACAAAACATTGCATTGATACAATAGGGTACAATAAAATACAAAAACAATATTAATACACAATATATACAAAATGTAACATAGAACAGGTAGGAAATATATAATCAACCATGACACGTGCATTCTGTTTTGAGGTATGTAGAGAGGGATCTCTTAAAGGATTTTAGGCTTGGGGAAGATTTGAAAGTGTGCGGGAGGTCGTTCCACAATTGCAGTGCTCTGTAGGAGAAGGAGGATCGGACAGCTTTCTTTTTGTATTGAGGTAGACTAAATAAAGTGCTGGTGCTGTATCGGAGGTTATAGGAGGTGGGAACAGCCGAGGAGAGCATTCTGCTCAGGTAGGGCAGGAGATTCCCAGAAAAGCTCTTAAACACAAGGCTGGAAAGATGAAAGGTGCGTCTGGATTCCAGCGACAGCCAGTTTAGTTCTTTTAGCATGTCTCAATGCTGGGTCCTGTAATTACATTGTAGCACGAATATCAGTTTCTAACTGAAATTTATGGGGGAAAAAAAGCACTCTGTTGTGATAAGAAGAATAACTTACATGATTATTTACTAATGCGATAATTCAAAGAGAATTTAAAATTTAAGGCTAGAAAGGCTGAACTGAAAGCATAGCTGATTTTTTTTTCCAGTTTGGGTAATTTAAACTTAAATTTGAAATCCACTTTGAATTCTCACTTTAGTGAATTACCAGGTTTGTGTATTTGCCTTGATCGGAGGCATTTCTAGCGTGAGAATAGTTAAGAAAATATGGACTCTGGAAATAGAGTTAGGAAGCTCCAGATTTATAGATGATGTATGTATAATTATGTTTTACTTTTTTAACATCTTAGAGAGTCAGTAATGCAAGGCTTATATTAAAGAGGCATATATCTATTAAGTTCATTTATGATGGCTAGATGATTGGGTCAGAGTGTCTTCAAAATGGCAAGTATTGTGGGGTGTTCCCAATATGCAGTGGTTAGTACCTGCCAAAAATAGTGCAAGGAAGAACAACCGTTGAACCAGCGTCAGGGTCACGGGCGCCAAAGGCTCATTGATGCCTATGGGGAGTGAAGGCTAGCCTGTCTTGTCCGATCTCACAGACGACCTACTGTAGCTCAGATTGCTGAAAAAAACTAATGCTGGACATGACAGAGAGCTGCCAGAACGCACAGTGCATTGCAGTTTGCTGTGTATTGGGCTGCAGACCAGTCAGAGTGCCCATGGCAGGGCTCCTGTCCATTGACGAAAACGCCTTCAATAAGGAAATGAGTGTCAGAACTGCGCCACGAAGCAATGGAAAAAGCTTGCCTGGTTTGATGAATCATATCTTCTTTAAAGCAGATAGCAGAGATTTATGGGATATAGTGTTCCGTCTGCAAATTTCTATATTCTTACTGGTTGATAATCTTATATAATTAGAATTGTTATACAGATTTCTGATCCTTTGAAACTGCAGATAAAACCTAAGGATCCTCATATAACACAAAAAGTAACAACCCGCTGGCATACCATTACAAACATTTGAATAGCACAAATGACAATACGTGCACGAAGCTGAATAGAATGATTGGCAGATCCCAAATGCTTATTGCACTTAAGATGTCAAACACAAAACACCTTTGGAGGCTAATCATTTGACATACATTTGAGTTGCAAATTTAATGAAAACACTGATCTGTTTAATAGAGATTGTAATGAAAGTGTTCATTTTATGTCTGATGTTCTATGCCATTGTTGAAAACAATATGCTGTAGTAGAATATGATGGACATGCACACCGCATATTGTGCAGCAAAAAACACATTTGTGATAGGGGCATAAAAGCAGAGGCAAGAGTGTAAGGAGAGTATGAAGGTGTAGCAAAGGTGTAAGAAGAGGGCAAGTCGGTTGAGGTGTGCCGGAACCGACCTAGCAGTAGGCCTGTAGATAAAGAGGGCTCACCCAGTAAGGAGTAAAAGAAAAATATTAGAGGGAGAGGAGGGTGGGGTCAAGTAACAGTAAGGAACGAACGGGACAGGTGGAGGTGAGTAGTGGGCTTCAATAGGGGACCATGCCCCTCCCACAACTGTAGGCCAAGCCTTCACATTTGTGATAGGGGCATAAAAGCAGAGGCAAGAGTGTAAGGAGAAAATACAAACAAAAAATGATTTGCAAAGACAATGCAAAACAACCCTCGTGGCTATCAAACAGGGGAAAAATATAAAATGTATAAATACCCCAATTAGGAAGTGCGAAGACTCCTCAATGTCTTCAAATATCGAAAATGTAAAACACTAAAAAGCACAACCTAAAATAATACAAAGGGAGACCAAATAGTGCAGACAAAAAAATAAAAACACATAACACTAAAAGACTAAAATGCACTCACAAACAAAAGGTGTAAAGAGGCAGGGTATAAACGGTCTTCTTTAAGATGCTTCTTCTCTTCTCAGTGGAGAGATGGAGGCTTAAAATAAAACAGAAAGGCAGACCATAGTGTATAACTGTATAGTATTACAATGTGGCTTTATTGGATACACTTACAATGTAACAGAAGTTAAAAGGCTCTTCAAATCAGACTCAATGTCTTCCACCAAAGCAAAAATTCGCCATCAGAATGTAAAAAAAAGTATGGAGACAAAAAGGAGATGAAGAAATCCACAGTAAAAAAATTAATATAAAATAAAGCCTGCCGCCCTACGCGTTTCGTCAAAATGACTTCATCAGGGGCTTGCAGCAACAGAATACACATAATACATACATGAATACACTTAAATACCCTGCCTTAAAACATAATCAGCCAATCCGAATAGTTTCTTCAGCTGAACACATCTGCACACAATCTCCTCCGTCGGATTTCATCCACTTTTCGCGCTTTCAAACGGCGTGTGCGTTCCAAGCCTCATTCTCGTATTACCGGAAGTCCCATTTAGTCCGTGTTTGAAACGCATATGCGTTCCACGCTCACCGGAAGGCGGAAGCAAAAATGAAGCAGAACGCAGCAGTGTAACAAATCCTCCCGGACCGGAAACACAAAGAGAAATGGGAGGCAAAAAAGCTTAAAATAAAACAGAAAGGCAGACCATAGTGTATAACTGTATAGTATTAAAATGTGGCTTTATTGGATACACTTACACTGTAACAGAAGTTAAAAGGCTCTTCAAATCAGACTCAATGTCTTCCACCAAAGCAAAAATTCGCCATCAGAATGTAAAAAAAAGTATGGAGACAAAAAGGAGATGAAGAAATCCACAGTAAAAAAATTAATATAAAATAAAGCCTGCCGCCCTACGCGTTTCTTCAAAATGACTTCATCAGGGGCTTGCAGCAACAGAATACACATAATACATACATGAATACACTTAAATACCCTGCCTTAAAAGTGGAACGCTTTTTTGCCTCCCATTTCTCTTTGTGTTTCCGGTCCGGGAGGATTTGTTACACTGCTGCGTTCTGCTTCATTTTTGCTTCCGCCTTCCGGTGAGCGTGGAACGCATATGCGTTTCAAACACGGACTAAATGGGACTTCCGGTAATACGAGAATGAGGCTTGGAACGCACACGCCGTTTGAAAGCGCGAAAAGTGGATGAAATCCGACGGAGGAGATTGTGTGCAGATGTGTTCAGCTGAAGAAACTATTCGGATTGGCTGATTATGTTTTAAGGCAGGGTATTTAAGTGTATTCATGTATGTATTATGTGTATTCTGTTGCTGCAAGCCCCTGATGAAGTCATTTTGACGAAACGCGTAGGGCGGCAGGCTTTATTTTATATAAATTTTTTTACTGTGGATTTCTTCATCTCCTTTTTGTCTCCATACTTTTTTTTTACATTCTGATGGCGAATTTTTGCTTTGGTGGAAGACATTGAGTCTGATTTGAAGAGCCTTTTAACTTCTGTTACATTGTAAGTGTATCCAATAAAGCCACATTTTAATACTATACAGTTATACACTATGGTCTGCCTTTCTGTTTTATTTTAAGCCTCCATCTCTCCACTGAGAAGAGAAGAAGCATCTTAAAGAAGACCGTTTATACCCTGCCTCTTTACACCTTTTGTTTGTGAGTGCATTTTAGTCTTTTAGTGTTATGTGTTTTTATTTTTTTGTCTGCACTATTTGGTCTCCCTTTGTATTATTTTAGGTTGTGCTTTTTAGTGTTTTACAAGAGTGTAAGGAGAGTATGAAGGTGTAGCAAAGGTGTAAGAAGAGGGCAAGTCGGTTGAGGTGTGCCGGAACCGACGTAGCAGTAGGCCTGTTGATAAAGAGGGCAAAAATAGATACAGACTAGAATTTATTACAATCAAAAACAAAAAAAAAACGCATGTATTACATAGACATAGTATGAAAAGCGTGTCTGAGTTCTTGTACTGGTTGTGGTATGTACAAAGAGTATGCAGAGGACTTCCAGCGACCTAGAGTTTTGATTATATGTACAGGTATGTTCTTGCTAGAGGCCGTGGAAGCCGCCCCTATTCTGAAAGAGTGGCCAGAATAGTCAGAAGGGTTAAGACCTAGCCTTGTGATCAATGATCGGACATAAGTCATAAATTTAGTTGTGGTAAGGACTGACCCATGTAAAGTTAACAGTGGTTGGGAAGCTTGTATATTATAAGTCAGTAGAAAGGTGTCTGAGATCTTAACCAGGCACCATTTGTTACGTGTTGGGTAATAGGGTATGTTAACGTCTTGACCATCCTGTGTAGTTTTAGTGTGGGGAAGTGTTAATACATAATAGTCTCCCAATTTAACTAGATGAGACTTCCTGAAGCAATATTGTAGGTTGGTCGTGGTAGTTGTGGTAAATTCACGGGGTCTAAGAAAGCCGTAGAAAGCCAGGTAAATTGCAGTTTTAATAACGTGGTCGGTGCGAGGATCAAACGGACCCGCATCTAAAAGGTCTGAAAGAGAGTGTAGTAATTGGATGTCAATGGGTAACCTCCTATGTGTTGGGGCATGACCGGTTTTCTGCATGCCTCTAAGAATAGATTTGATTTGGTATGAAGACATGAAGCTGTGTTTGTTGGGGAATAGAAGCAACGTGTGGTGTTGTATACCTGCTAGGTACAATTTGATGGTACTATGTGATAGTGCGAGTTTAAGGTGGCAAAAGGAAGCAAAACCTACCACAGTCGACATTGCAAAAGAATCAGTAACACCATATGCCAATACAAACTTCTTAAACAAGGAGAAAGCCCTGTCATAAGCCCTGCGCGTATTAGTGGACAAAGACAGTCTGGCAAGATGACGGCCGTGGGACAACAAGGCGTTCAGTCCATGATCAGCTCTCGAAACAGAGGGGCAGCAGTGGCAGTGGGGGAGGCTGTAGACAGAGCTGCACGGAAGGCCTGAAATTGAAACCGAGACAGCCTGTCAGCAGCGATATTTGTGACACCTGGCACATGAATACAAGTCAGAAAGAAATGATGACTAGCCGCCAGCCATGTCAATTTCCTGAGGAACCTCATAATAACAAGAGAGGAAGAACGCCCTTTATTAATGATGTGGCACGAGGCCTGGTTGTCCGAGAAACAGCGAACCGAACAACCCGACCATGCCCGACCCCAAACCACAGCGGCCGCTACAATGGGGTAAATTTCAAATAGAGCGGAGGTAGTGGAAAAACCCTCGATGTCCAGGACCTCCACTGGCCAAGCACCCCAAAGCCACTCAGAACCGTAAATGGCAGAGAAGCCGGTAGTGGCAGCTGCATCCGTCCATAGTGTGGGTGATGCCTCCGACATTTCGGGAAGGAACATACTCTTCCCATTCCAGGAGAGCAAGAACCTCCACCACATAAGCATATCCGCCGTGGCATGGTCATCGAGCGTGATCCGGCTATCATCGTGAGGGAGAGAGGGAAACAGGGAAAGCAGGCGAGATATAAACGCCCGACCCTGTGGGATAATCCTCATAGCGAAATTTAACGACCCTAGCAAAGACTGTAAATCCCTCCGGCAGCAAGACCTGGTGCAAATATAATCATCAATGCACGAGAGTATGTGAACTATTTTGTCCTTAGGTAGACTGGCCTGCATGGCAACCGTATCAAGCTGAATGCCCAGGAAAGTAATGAAGGTGTCTGGACCTTCTGTTTTGTCTACGGACAACGGAACACCCAACAATTCAAAAAGGGCAGAGGCCTCCTTCAGACTATGCGGGGGGAACTTGTTCTCCTCAATCATAAGGAAGTCGTCCAGGTAGTGGAGGACTGTGGGACACCTATTAACATTAAGGAGCAACCAGCATAGGGTCTCAGCAAAGATGTCAAACAGTTTCGGGCTACTTTTGGAACTGAAAGTAAGCTGAGAGAAAAAGTAATACTGGCCCTTCCATTTAACACCATGCAGGTGCCAGAGCATAGGGTGTATCGGCAAGAGCTTGAAAGCATTGACAATGTCAGTTTTACTAAGCCAAGCACCCACCCCGGCTTTAAGGATGGCTGAAATGGCATTATCAATCGTGGCATATTGAAGCGAAAATTCCTCGGACGGAATTAAGGAATTTAAACTAGGAATTGCTGCCGAATGGGGGGCGGAGAGATCGACTATCAACCTCTGCTTCATGGAGGACTTACCGGTCACAATACCAATAGGGTTAGTCCTCCATGCAGTAAAAGGCGAAGCCTGGAAAGGACCTAAATGAAAAACCCCAGCGACCTCCTGTTGTATGAGAGAGTCAACCGCCTCTGGGTGAGTCAGAGCCGATTGCAGGTTTTTACACTCAAAGATACCGGACGGCATATGTATGATGCCTGTATGGAAACCCTCAGAAAAAACTGAGACCAAAAAATCAACCAAGTGCCTGGGTGGGTGAGAGGACAACATGGCTGACAAGGCAGACACAGTAACAGAGGTCAAGTAGGGTTTGGGAAACAATTTATTGGGGCACATGGTGAGCGCATGAGCCCGGAAGCACTTTGAACAAACATGCAGAAGCCTACAGGCGCTAAAACTGCAGGTACCAGCATTAAAAAAACGATTAAAAAACACAGGCACCTTCTAAGACAAGATGACCTTCTTAAAGAAACACTACCGGCACAGCCTAAAATTGTCTTTAGAGGTGCACCAAATTTTAGATCTATTTTTACCAATAACTACACTAGAGAAGTTACAAATACGCAATCTACTTTTTTAAATGGAATGACGGGTTTTTATAAGTGCAAACACTGCATTGTATGCAAAAGTACTAATCCCGCTATCCATTCTAAAGTTACTAGTTTTAAATCCAATGTAACTAATAAGAGTTATATTATCAAAGATTTTATTGCATGCCACACTACCAATGTTATCTACCTATTGGAGTGCCCATGTGGCCTCCAAAATGTTGGTATGACTACCAGATGCCTTAAAACGAGACTAGCAGAACACTGCCGAATTATAAAAAATGGATATGCCAATCACTCTGTATCAAAACATTTTGAAAAACACAATCGGGATCCAAAATTTCTTAAATGTATTGGAATAAAAAAATGCAAAGTCCCCTGGAGAGGTGGCAATATTAAGAACATTTTAGGTAGAAACGAGATGGAATGGGTATTTAACCTACAGACTCTAGCCCCCCAAGGCTTAAATGTAGACTTTGATTTATTCAATTTTTTATGAAACTCAATTAATATACTGTTTATCTGCTTCATTGTGGTCATTTTGGGGCTATCCTATTCATAGTTGTTACCTACGGCATTATAGTCTAGGATACCTCCAATTTGACCACATAGTAGATATTTTTATTCTTATATTTTTATTCTTATATTTTTATTCTTATGTCTTATTTTATTCTTTTCTATATATGCATGTTTTTACATATGTTTATATATATCATCTGTTGCCCCTTGAGATATTTTGGTTTTAGAATTTCTCTGTATAGGATGCTTAATAATATGCTGCTATTACATTTTTTACTATTGTGATGATCATTAATAATACTGCTACTGTATATACATTCTTTTATCACTGTGATGACTATTCATAATGCTACTACTGTATATACTTCCTATGTTTGCCACCAATAAGCTAATTGTCATGTACTACTCTTATTCTCCCAGTAATAAGCTTATTATCTTTTGCCTTTTCATATATGCCCAAATAAGGTTACTTTCATTTATAACCCATTTAACTGTTATGTACTACTCTTAAAAAAAATTAAATACAAATAAATAAATTAAAATAGTGTAACCAAAAGTAAAAACAAATAAAGAAATTATTAATTACTAATTATAGTAATATTATTATATAAACTGACCCTTTAAGAGACAAGTAGAATAAAATCAACAAAATAAAAAAATAAAAAAACATGATGTGAATATCATGTACACATATATTTATTATGTCAGGCACGTTTCAATGTAGTTTGATTTCATTATATAGAATTGGAAAGGATGTAATAAGAAAACCACCAGCAGGGGTCGGGTAGCAAACATACCAAACCAACCACTTGGAGAGGAGACAGCACAGCGACGGAAAACGAAAAAGCCGAAAGCACAGCAGAAGGGAAAGAGGAACGTTCGCGGGAAAAAGGAGCCCGAAACCCACAGCAAGAGAACGTAAGTAGAAAGAAGAAAAACTCCCGAACGGCAAAACCCGTTCGGGAGAACCAGCCGAAATTCGAGAAAACAGAGATGGGGACGAACCCACGCCGTGAGGACGCCGATGGAGTGTGACCATGGCGCGACAGCAGGGTAAGTAACTTACGGCACCGTGGAGCCGAGAAGACATGCGGCGGACGGCTGCGAGCCACAGGAGAGCCGGAACTGGGACAACACAGCAGAGACAACGCGGAGGACGCCGGAACGAGAGCCACGAGGAACAGGGACAAGAGTGAGGAAGAAAAGCGACCGGAACCAGCGTCAAGTAACGGTAAGGAACGAACGGGACAGGTGGAGGTGAGTAGTGGGCTTAAATAGGGGACCATGCCCCTCCCACAACTGTAGGCCAAGCCTTCACATTCGTGAAATATCACTGAGAAAATTACAAAAAACAGTCACATTTTATTTGAATAATAATGATAAACTCTGTTTCAGCAGTGGAGTATTCACATTTGCAGGGGACCCTTTGAACACTGCTATTGTATGCATAAAATACATTATTTCATATGTGTGCAAACTGTCCAGTCTGAAATTTTGGAAGTTGTCCTCAGAATAATGAACTGTGTAATTTGAGATGAAAACATTTCAGAAAAAAGAGAAATACAAATTAAGCTTACACATTTGGGATTGTTTCTAATGCTGATGGTAAATTTCAGTCATAAACTAGTGTACCAACCAGCAGTAATCTCCTTCTAAAAAATGCCATAAAGATTTCAAGGTTCACCCCTGCCTTTAAATGGACACTCCACTGCCCAAATACCAAATAAATAAAAAAAAATCACTGTTTAGTAGTGTGACGAGAGCAGTCTCGCCACATTGCTTGGAGAAGCCTGGTTGCCCGCCTGTTGCCTTTGGACTATGGACCAGACTTTTAAACAAGTTATTTTTCCCTGCAGAAAGGCTTATTCGTGCCTTTCTGCCGGGGTGTTCGGTAGATTTTATCTACCGAACAAACTACCGAAGGAGCGACCACCCGGGAGCTGGAGTGTGACGCCAATTGACCACCCTGAAGCTGCGGTTAACCGCAGGTTAATTGACGAATGCAGGGTAGTCTTTGTTCGTTTACCAAACACGTGGCGGCGGCCATTTTAAAAGTCCCATAGGTCAGCGGTGTTCGGCACTTAAACTATGGAACTAAAAACGGACACTTACTTGCACGAACACCGCTGAGCCGTCCGCCGCCTGGTTCTATTTCGTACCGATCTAACGAACACATGTCCATTCGGTATTTTATGTGAATGTGTTAACCCATATAGCTATGCCATGGAGCCCATTCGTGTAATTAAAGACTTTGGCTCCATGGCAATTAAACTGTGTGTATAAGTTCTGAGCGCTATTCGGTAGTTTTGAAATGTCTGTGTATTATGTGTAAAATGTGACTTTATGTATTTTAAAGTATTTTACTGTTTTTGTGTCCCCACGTGTGTAATGGAGTTTTGCCTTTGTCTTGGGAGATAATTTAATTACTTCTCAATTATCTCCAGGGCAGAGGAGAGGAAACCAAGATACATTGTGGGGAAGTGTTGTGACTGTATGTCCTTAAATGCTACTTGTCTGTCCGTTGTTACAGTCTTCCATCTGGTCCCCCAGGGGAGTGTCCACCAGGTGGGAGACCTGCATAAATACAAGAGCCCTCAATAAACAGACCACTGCTTGACTCTCAACACGGAGCCTTGTCTCGTTCTTGGGGGATTTACTGAATGCTGTTAGAGACTGATTGCCAGGAGTGTAAGCTGATTGTCTGCTTTTCCTGTTCGTCTGCTAGCAGCTATTTGTGAGGTCCTGGTTCGGGAGTTTGGAGTGCTACCTTATTCCTTTGTATGCAGTTCGGGAGTTTGGTGCATTCACTTGTATTCAATTCGGGAGTTTGGTGTTTTACTGAAGCTGCCTTTATATCTGAAAGGGGAATAACGCCTAAACGGATTTTAACCCCTGGTCTGCTGAAACGGTCCGTTACAAGTAGAAATATCCAAAATGAAAACTTGCATGCATTCAATGCAGCGCAATGAGAAGTCTTTGCAATCCAGGTGCTCTGAGCAATTGCTGCTTCTTGAGTTTAGCTCCAGTGAACTAACCAAACCAGGACGCAATAGGGCTTGTTTATGCTTGAAAGCCAGGGGGTGTAACCAGGTTAATTTATAAAAGTGTCAATTTCTATTGAAATCTGCACTTTTTGAAAAATGTAAAAAATAAAATAGGACACACTCTTTACACATTATAGAGACACTATAGTCATCAGAACAACTATAGCTTAATGTTCTGGTGTATACTGCCTGTCCCTGCAGGAATGTTAATGTAAAAGCAGCCTTTTCAGAGAAAAGGACACCTCTAGGGGCTCTGAATGGAAATGCTGCATGAGGCACTGAATGTTCTCCATAGAGATGCATTAATTCAATGAGGAAAATGACTGATTCAATGATTGGCGCAGTGCAGCATTTGCCATGCTTGCCACCTTTTAATGCTAAAGCAAATTTGATTATCTCAGCCAGGGATGCAGATCTGGGGCAGAGCTAGCCATGACAGACTTGCGTGGCGCTGGAAAAATGTGAGCAAACTTACCTTTTACATTACTTACAGGAGGGCCAGTACCTAAATAGTGTTATCACAGCTGTAGTGACAGAAATGCATATTTGTATTCCTGTCACTAGTGTTCCTTTAAGCTTTCCAATAAGCTGAAATGCATTAGGGGTCTGAAGAGTCCATTTAACATCTGCACAATACTAACATCTGCTGCAACTGACACTGAAGAACCATATCGTCACGGCCCCTGGTGCTTGTATCGGCTTGGCCGAGTCTGATCAGTGGAGCCGCGCAATTACTGTATCTGCACCCAAGTGAGCAGAGCGGTCGCGCCATAAAGTGGAAAAACTTACCTGGAATGCAGCGGATTGCCGCTCGATCCTCATCCCCGATAGTGCTCAGCCGGTGCGGTGATCTTAGGGACGCCGGCAACTGTGGTCCCGTAAATTATAATAAATATTCTATTGTCCTTAGCAAAAATGGCACTTACATGCGTGTGACATTACATCATTGATGCACACACACGTTTTGGGGTCAAAAGTCATGATTTAACCACAGAGAGGCATATTTAAGGCCTGAATAGCCTTTTGTCGTGGTTTCCACATGTTGGTTGTCTGAGAGTGCATTCCTGTTCATTGATATTTCTGGTATTTGACTTTGGCTTGTATTCGACTTTCCCTACTTCTGGTATCCTGACTTTTGGCTAGTATTATGTTTAGTGTCTGTTTCTGTTGCCTTGACTTTGGATTGTTTATTAACTATTCTCTTTCATTAAGTCGGGCATTGTAAGGCCCGGTATACGTTATTTGTGTTTACATAGTTCTGCGTGTTGGGTCATATAGTAGTCGTGACACATATGACACTTACCATTTCTTAAATTTGAAAATAGTGCATGCAACAATTAAAGGGACACTGTAAGAACTAAAAACGACTTCAACCCCTGACATTGTTCTTCTATTTTACATTAAGTCCCTCCAGCTCCAGTGCCTGTGGCATTTTCAAAAGAGGAACCAGTTGTGAATGTTTTAATGCTACACAAGAGTCCCCAACAGCTTATCCCCCCACTGCTTGGGCAAATGAAGAACATTAGCCTAATCAGCAGCAGGCAGTTGAGAAAAAGCTGTATTTTGTGTTTTTGGAGGGTTGTTTGGCGAGACAACTAACAAGAGGAACCTGGTGTGAAGTTTGAGTGTTGAGATATTATCTTTTTGTTGTGGTTGCAACTTAAAGTGAACATGTCTTGACAGATGTAGGTTTGCGGTTTGTTACCTATCATGTTATACAATTAAGTGTTTCTTCCCTTAATACTATTAAAAGCCCATATTCTACTTAAATCCCATTACTCCTGCCTCCTGGTGTGAGCATCCATTAGACTAATTTCAAGCAGGAGAGATTCTCAGAAGAGGGTTTCCCTGTTAATAGACATGTAGAGCACAGCCTTCGTATCTCTGTGCCGATTGGCACAGACTGAACTGACTGACAAGAGAGGGGAAGGGCTGTTATTCAACCTCTGATTATAGGGAAGTCTAGACAAAGAAAATAGTTGTTCCTCTTGGCCACTCACAATATTGCAGTAATAATAGTACCTTGTATCAAATCTTCCATCAAGGGTTTAAATCTTCTTTTTCCAGATCACCGTGTGTCTTTTGTGTTGGTATATCGTCATTCGCTCGAAAAGGACATTAAAATGTTAGTGCAAATAGGCAATGCAGTATAAAGCAATTTATTAAACTTACATTCAAGTTAAAAACAGCATGTGTAGTAATACAAAGTCACCACTAGTCATCTGACGCATTTAGTCCGGTTTCTGTTCGTACTTAAACCTGCCAAAATGAGTTAGACGACTAGTTGTGACTTTGTATTACTACACCGGCTGTTTTTAAATAAACCACCTTTTCGATCCTTGTGGGGGAGTCAGTAACCTAAACGGTGACTAGGACACTAAAGAGTCAGGAAAACCCATTTGTATTCCTAGCGCTATAGTTCTCCTTTAAGTACTTGTGGATGAATGTCATCTCCATAGCTGCATTCCCTTACACATTGCTCTTTTCTCCTATTGTCACTTCCCCCTTCCTCATATTCCCTATTATCCCTATATGCTCACCATAGCCATACCACTTTCTATAAACTAAGTGCGATCTTTCCCATTTCCATAGTCATATCATGCCCTTTCTTACTATATATACAATGAACTCCTACACAGTGTATCCCTTTACCTTGGCCTCACAGCTATATGTTCCACCTGAACAGCCATGTCCTTATTTTCATACCCACAAGTATATTTGCATGTCTATACCTCACTGCATTTTCCCCCTCTCTAGACCCAAAGTTGTTTTACATCTTCTCAGTCTTGGGATTAGTCTGATATGCCTTGGAATTGGTTCTCTCTGTAATGGGACAAGTGAGCAAAAACTTTTTGAGACCTGAGCAGGTAATTACTAAACGGCAAGCTACTGAGTTTCTCTAAGCTTTTGTCTGTTCTCAGAGTTCTCTTATTCTCTGTTTTTGTTGCAGTGTATTAACTTGGCTCTCCCCGAGTTCGAAAGGTTAACCCAGACGTGGACATCATGCTCACTATTCCTAAAGGGATATCAGCTATAGCTCACTGACGAGGCCCAAAGAAGGCTGAAAAGATCGTCCAAGGTTGCTCTATCTCTCGTGCAGAGAAAACATTTTGGTTCTGGACTGCCCTTATGGGTGGGATTATTCTGATATGCCTTGGAACTGGTTCTAGCTACTGATATCCTCTAAGCTTTTCTCAGAGTTCTCATATTCTCTGTTTTTGTTGCATTCTCCTCAGTTTTACAGTCATTTTTCCCATCCTAGCCTCAGAGGCCTACTGATGAGCCTATGACCCTATCTGTGATTGACATAAGTACCCTAATAGAGCTCAGTATCCGCCGGGCCAGGGCCGGACTGGCCCACCGGGATACCGGGGAATTTCCCGGTGGGCCGGTGGACTTGGGGCCGGCAGTGCAGCATTTGACACATTTTTCCCTCCTGTGAGGTTTTGTGTGAGGCTGGGGCAGACAATTACCGAAGTGGCTGCTAAACAGGCAGAGATGGCAGCCAGCTGCAGCAAGGAGAAGAGAGAATCTCTCTCACATTGCCAGCTCCTCTCCACGGCCTGTCTGGTAAGGATCCAGCCCCTGCACTGGAGCTCCGCCCACCAGCCTCAGCCTGGTGAACTTCCACACAGGAAAAGGAAGTACAGAAAGCACCTGAACAGGATCCACACTGCTAGTGACAGGTAATTGTATGATTGATACTGAGAGAGAGAGAGAGAGAGTGTGAGAGAGAGAGTGTAGATGAGAGAGTGTGAGAGACAGAGAGAGAGAGTGAGAGAGAGTGTGAGAGACAGAGAGAGTGAGAGAGATAGTGTGAGAGAGAGAGTGAGAGTGTGAGAGTGAGAGAGAGAGTGTGAGAGAGAGAGAGAGAGAGTGAGAGTGTGAGAGTGAGAGAGAGAGTGTGAGAGAGAGAGTGAGAGTGTGAGTGAGAGAGTGAGAGAGAGAGAGTGTGAGAGAGAGAGAAAGTGAGAGAGAGTGTGAGAGACTGAGAGAGAGTGTGAGAGAGAGAGTGTTAGAGAGAGTGAAAGTGAGAGACTGAGAGAGAGAGTGTGAGTGTTAGAGAGAGAGTGTTAGAGAGAGAGAGTGTGTGAGTGAGAGAGTGTGAGAGACAGAGAGAGTGAGAGAGAGTGTGAGAGAGAGAGTGTGAGAGAGAGAGTGTGAGAGAGAGTGAGAGTGAGAGAGAGATAGTGAGAGAGAGATAGTGAGAGAGAGAGTGAGAGAGAGAGTGTGAGAGACTGAGAGAGAGTGTGAGAGAGAGAGTGTTAGAGAGAGTGAAAGTGAGAGAGAGAGAGTGAGAGACTGAGAGTGAGAGACTGAGAGAGAGAGTGCGAGAGAGAGAGAGAGAGTGAGAGAGAGAGAGAGTGAGAGAGAGAGTGAGTGAGAGATAGTGAGAGAGTGAGAGTGAGAGAGATAGAGAGACTGAGAGAGAGAGAGAGTGAGAGAGAGTGTGAGAGAGAGAGAGTGTGAGAGAGAGAGAGTGTTAGAGAGAGTGAAAGTGTGAGAGAGAGAGTGAGAGACGGAGAGAGAGAGAGTGAGAGAGAGATAGTGAGAGTGAGTGAGAGAGTGTGACTGAGAGAGTGTGAGTGAGAGAGTGAGTGAGAGATAGTGAGAGAGAGAGTGTGTGAGTGAGAGAGAGTGAGAGAGAGTGTGTGAGTGAGAGAGAGTGAGAGAGAGAGTGTGTGAGTAAGAGAGTGAGAGAGAGAGTGTGTGAGTGAGAGAGAGTGAGAGAGAGAGTGTGAGTGAGAGAGTGAGAGAGAGAGTGTGTGAGTGAGAGAGAGTGAGAGAGAGAGTGTGTGAGTGAGAGAGAGTGTGTGAGTGAGAGAGAGTGAGAGAGAGAGTGTGTGAGTGAGAGAGTGTGAGAGAGAGTGAGAGTGTGAGAGAGTAAGAGAGTGTGAGAGTGTGAGTGTGAGAGAGGGAGAGAGTGTGTGTGTGTGCATCAGTGAGCTTGTAGTGTGCATCAGTGAGCTTGTGGTGTGTATCAGTGAGCTTGTAGTGTGCTTGTGTATATCAGTGAGCTTGTGGTGTGCATCAGTGAGCTTGTGGTGTGCATCAGTGAGCTTGTAGTGTGCTTGTGTATATCAGTGAGCTTGTGGTGTGCTTGTGTGTGTATCAGTGAGCTTGTGGTGTGCTTGTGTGTGTATCAGTGAGGTTGTAGTGTGCATCAGTGAGCTTGTAGTGTGCTTGTGTATATCAGTGAGCTTCTATTGTGCATCAGTGAGCTTCTAGTGTGCATCAGTGAGCTTCTAGTGTGCATCAGTGAGCTTGTGGTGTGCTTGTGTATCAGTGAGCTTGTGGTGTGCTTGTGTGTATATATCCGTGAGCTTGTGGTGTGCATCAGTGAGCTTGTAGTGTGCTTGTGTATATCAGTGAGCTTGTGGTGTGCTTGTGTGTGTATCAGTGAGCTTGTGGTGTGCTTGTGTGTGTATCAGTGAGCTTGTAGTGTGCATCAGTGAGCTTGTAGTGTGCTTGTGTATATCAGTGAGCTTCTATTGTGCATCAGTGAGCTTCTAGTGTGCATCAGTGAGCTTCTAGTGTGCATCAGTGAGCTTGTGGTGTACTTGTGTATCAGTGAGCTTGTGGTGTGCTTGTGTGTATATATCCGTGAGCTTGTGGTGTGTTTGTGTGTATCAGTGAGCTTGTAGTGTGCTTGTGTATATCAGTGAGCTTGTAGTGTTCATCAGTGAGCTTGTGGTGTGCTTGTTTGTTTGTCAGTGAGCTTGTGGTGTGCTTGTGTGTATCAGTGAGCTTGTATGTGCATCAGTGAGCTTGTGGTGTACTTGTGTGTATCAGTGAGCTTGTAGTGTGCTTGTGTATATCAGTGAGCTTGTAGTGTGCATCAGTGAGCTTGTGGTGTGCTTGTGTGTTTGTCAGTGAGCTTGTAGTGTGCTTGTGTATCAGTGAGCTTGTAGTGTGCTTGTGTGTGTATCAGTGAGCTTGTAATGTGCTTGTGTGTGTATCAGAGAGCTTCTGTGTGTCAGTAAGCTTGTGTGGGTCAGAGCACTTCTGTGTTTGTCATTATCAAGCTGTGTTGGTCAGAGACGTTGTGTGTGTGGTGAGCTTGTCTGTAGTTAGGTTGTGTTTGTCACTGAGTTTGTCTCTAGTGTGCTTGAGTGAATGTCAGTGAATTTGTGTACAGCAGTAAGCTTGTCTGTAGTGAGCTTGTGCATGTGTCAGAGAGCTTTTGTGTTTATCGGTGAGCTTGTCTGTAGTGAGCTCTTTTGTGTCAGTGAGCTTTTCTATAGTCAGTGTGTGTGTGTGTGCCATTGAACTAGTGTGATTTATTAATGTGGGATATTCTTTTAATATATATATATATTTTCAGAAATTATACAATTGACACATTGATGCCGATATGCTGATATTGGCATGGAGTGTTTCCCTGCTTAAAGAATTGTCTCCAAGCAGAGCCAGTCACAACGGACAGGGAGCGTCCTGGAGGGTGGTGGTTATAGCACTGTAACACCCATGGATCATCTAGAGCGAGGGGCTGCAGGTAAGACAAAAGTCTTCTTCAAAGTGCATACATATAAACAATACAAGCATACTATGTGACACAATGAATTAGAGGGCTGAAATAATTTTTTTCCAGGGCTGCTTTCTGTTCCCAGTCCGGCCCTGTCCGCCTCTATGTAGATAGGAAGATAGGACTTTATATAACCCTGTGAGTAGTCAGAAAATTAATTACCGTATGCAGGGCCGGACTGGGGATACAAAGCAGCCCTGGAAAAAAAAAAATCTATGCCAGCCCCATAAGTCATTGCGCCATATATTGCCGTATGTAATATGTAAGGCAATGTCTTGCCACCCCAGATGGTTGAGTAATATACCCATGACACAAACACACACATATATATATATATATATATATATATATATATATATATATATATATAGCATATATATATACACATTAAGCATACTCACATGCAGTGTTTACATTGCTTCCTAGTGACACCTCTAGTGACAGTCACTCAGACAGTCACTAGAGGTGCTTCCTGTGTCAGTGCTGCACAGCGTGATTGCACAGTGTGCAGCACCTACTATCAGGGCCTTTGCAGCCAATCCTGTGGCAGAGCATTGGATTGGCTCAGATCATCATGCTTGATGATCTCAGCCATAGAGGCAGGGCCAGTCGAGGGGAGACCAGCACGGCGTGGGGAGAAAAAAAAAGGTGAGTAAAAACACTTTTTAAATACACACAGACACACAGATACACCATGGCACAGACACACACACCATGACACAGACACACACAATTACACAGACACACACACAATGACACAGACACACAATGACACAGACACACACCATGACACAGACACACACACCATGACACAGACACACACACCATGACACAGACATACACACCATGACACAGACACACACAATGACACAGACACACACCATGACACAAACACACACACACACACCATGACACAAACACACACACACAATGACACAGACACACACCATGACACAAACACACACACACACAATGACACAAACACACACACACACCATGACACAGACACACACACCGTGACACATACACACACACCATGACACATACACCATGACACAGGCACACACACCATGACACATACACACACCATGACACAGACACACACACACCATGACACATACACACACACCATGACACAGACACACACACCATGACACAGACACACACACACAATGACACATACACACATACCCTCACACTGACAGAATTACACATTTTACCTGTGGGTGACCGGCTGGGTGGGCTAGTGGCCGCAGGGGGAGGTCTTCTGGCGGCCGCTGGCTGGGGGAGGTCTTCTGGCGGCCGCTGGCTGGAGGAGGTCTGCTGGCCGCTGGCTGGGGAGGTCTGCTGGCGGCCGCTGGCTGGGGGAGGTCTGCTGGTGGCCGCAGGGGAGCAGTCTGTTCTGTCTCTGCTCCCCCGCCCTCTCGCGCTAGAAAGAGACCGGCGCCGGAATATGACATCATATTCCGGCCCCGGTCTCATTAAGCTGCGCGCGAGGGCGGGGGAGCAGAGACAGAACAGCCTGCTCTCCCTGCGGCCGCCAGCAGACCTCCCCCAGCCAGCGGCCAGCAGACCTCCCCCAGCCAGCGGCCAGCAGACCTCCCCCAGCCAGCAGACCTCCCCCAGCCAGCGGCCAGCAGACCAAGCTGTCTGCCCGGCCCCAGGTGCCGACGGCCCACCGGGAAATTTCCCGGTATCCCGGTGGGCCAGTCTGGCCCTGACCGTATGATATGAGTGGTCAATTATAACAAATGGGATAATAGATCATGAATTTCTAATTCAGTTTTTCCAGAAAATACCTCAATCTTGTAAGGTGTAATATAAAGGATTAATTATTATTTATTAAAGTGTATTCATATCACTTTGTATGTGTGATATTTATTTTCTTCTTCGTTAATGATTTAGTACCTGCTCAGTGCTTTTTGGAAAGATGTTATAGTATTACATGTCATCTTAGTTTTGCAAGCTAAACATTGGCAAATACTTTTTTTACTGTTTTGTTTTTAACTGTGGTCTACATCCGGACAGTTTATTTTCAGCCCGTCACAATTTACTGTTTAAATAAAGTTCTAATAACTGCAGCAATGCAGTTTATTGGAAACCATGTATGTAAGTTTTTGAGAGCACTAACATTACATGTGATCAGAATGTGGTTTTCACCACTTCCCCAGTCATATGTATACTCATCTAAAAATACCTATAGAATTTATGTTTGCTAATGTCAGTTAAAAACTGTATGCATAACAACATTAATTACTATTTGAGTCATTCCTACACTTAAAATTGTTACATAACAGAAGAAAATACAGTATCAATTCCAGTGAATACTAAAGCAACAAAAACCTCCTGCCTTAAAGGAACACTATAGAATTAGGAATACAAACCTGTATTCCTTACACCAGGGGTTAGCCACCTATGGCATGTGTGCCATGCATAGCACCCTATGTGCCCATGCACAGCATTTAAGCCTGCCAGAACCAAACATGCTCTGTCCTATCAGGAGTCCCACTGGGACTTCAGATATCTGCTAGAGCAAACTGAGCGGTGATTGCAGGTGGTGACAGACAATCCTCAAATTACGCATTGCAGCACTTACAGGGAAGTGATCTCAGATCCCAGCACTTGTGAATGGGAATGCATTATGCAGTTATCGCAGCTCCTGCCCTTGACCTGTACCTAGCAAACCCCATCCCCACTGACCCCTGGGAAGCCACTCACACTGCTAGATAGACACAGAGCAACAGAATAAGCCTCCCGCCCACACATATAATACAAAAAGTACACACACAGTTCCCACAAACACATCACTACTGACAATCCACATACAAACACACAACCCCAAAAACAGCCTCTCATATGCAGTACAACAAGCAGCAACACACGTACACACATCAACCAAACACACAATGTGACATTTCATATACACACACAATTTCACAAGCAGCCATCATACACAGCCAACATTCATAGATATCATTACAATACCACAAACTACTCACAAGCATATACAATATAACAGCCCACATAGAATATAATGCTACAAAACAACTTCAAAACTTAAAACAAGCATATGGCAACACACACACCTCAATTTAAAAAAATAGGACCGGCACACCAAGAAACGTCAAGACCTTGTTTAGGTACAGCACTACTAAAGGGTTGCCTAACCCTGCCTTACACTACAGTGTCCTAGTGCATGGTTAGATTTAGGCCCCACCCCATTTTCACCTTCAGAAAATAAAGAAAACATTTGTACTTACTTTTTTGCAGTGTTAAAACTCCCTCTGTGCGGCTTCTCACTCTGCACCTGACAACACCATTGTGGAGGCGTTGTTTCATGGGAAAGTGGTTTGCATGTGTAGCAAGCACCACGAGTGTCCAATCAAATGCTTCACACACATATTTACACACAGAAAACAGTGACACACACATACACACAGAGGACACTGACACACATTTACATACAGAAAACACTGACACACACACACATTTACACACAGAGGACAATGACACACAAACATTTACACACAAAGTTAACTGACACACAAACACTCACTCACTGACAGACACTTGCTCACTGGTTGACACACACTGACAGACACACTTACTGACACACATTCACTGACAGATACACTTACTGACAGATACATTCACTGACAGACACACACGCTCACTGACAGACTCACTCACTGATTTTACACACACTGACAGGCATACTTACTGATTTGACACACACTGACAGACAAACTCTCACACACACACACACACACACACTGATTGGACACACACTAACAGACACACACATATTCACTGACAAACATACACACTGACAGACACAGTTACAGACGTACACACTGACAGACACATTCTTTCACACACACATTATTACTTTTTTAATTATTTTTATTTAGTCTACCCACGAGAGCAGGAAGGATTCCTTTCCCTGGGGTTCAGTGCACTGCTGTACTGTCATCTTCATGCTCTTCCAGCATTGCTCTCTCGCGTACTGTTTACTGATGCCGGGGTCAGAGTAACGTCACAATGAGACTTCTGCCATCACTGCAAGGCATGCAAGGGAGCAGTGCTGGAAGATCACTCTCCCCCAGCCGGCCACCTCCTGGGGGCGCTAGGGAGGCCAGCCGGCCATCTCTTGGCATACTGCCTTAATGTGGTGCACTTAACCCCTTGGGTGCACCTACCGCAGGTTGAGAAACTAGGCTCTATGTACAGAAAAATTAGAGAAATTCCTTGTAAAACTTTTTATAAATTACAAAAAAAACTAATGAGACCAAAATGGTTGAGTTGAAAAAAGACTATAATTTGGCTGTCTTGGAATTTCATATCCAAATCAATCCTTTTCGCCTACATTTCGCAAGTCTGTTGCCATCTCACATTTTATTTAATTGAGACTGCCTGTTGTATACAATTTGTGATTTGGGGCATGGAAGCTGTTTCCAGAATGCAAGCTGTCTTTGTAGTTCTGTGCATTGTGACTTTAATATGATTCAGATTTCCTGAAAGTTTGTAAAATTTGTTTAAACAAATTCTTCCAGCACAATCACCCCTCTAGTAAAATCTGTCCTGACAATGTTTAGATAAAGATGTAAATTATCTGCTAAAAAACAGTGCATCCAACAAATGGTGGTAATGTTTGCTTAGGAAATTCTGTGCTGAACTAAGCATTGACAAGCTTCAACGGAGGAACATTCCAGAGCTAGCCAGCCAGTTTTATCAAGTTAGTATCAACAAAAGCAAACTGTAATTGTCTCTGCTTCCTGACACTTGGAAACAGGCTTTACACATACAATGAAATACATGCACTGAAAGAACATTCTCTAAAAAAGAAGTATTTACGCAAAGAGCTAGGTTAGCGAGGTGTCCCAGGAAAAAGAATTTCACATGTTTAGTGTCAATAGAATAATAAACTCTTAGAATCTATGTCAGAAAACCTAGATAGGTATCGTATATTTAAATTTACAAATTACAAGTGCTAACCTGAATTATCTAGCCATTTGCTGAAATGTCCCAGGCATGTAGGATAGTGTTTGATATGAGTCCATCACAGATTTTAGTAAGTTAAACATGAAGCGGTCTGCTGAATTGTGCCCTGGGGAAAAGAGGATTATACGAGGTTGATAAAACAATTTACTAAACCATTCAAAATCCTCTAGTAATCATGTTTTACATTAGGGTTTAAATAGAAATATCATTTTATTTGTTGTGGATAAATGAACTGCTTGGGTGCAAAATAAATTTAGATGTAAAGTATTATTTAATATAGCAAACAAAAATGTTAATTTGTCGCACCATTATTCAACTTTAATGATACTTAAAAGGTAGGAGAGAATCTATCTCGTAGGGACGGGCTTACTGAGACACATTATTTTGTCTCAACAGATACAAAAAATGGTAATTATTATTATTTTATTATTTATATTTGCCAGCAAATTCCATAGCGCTTTACTGAAGGCCTCGACTTAATGCCTTTGGATACGCTATTAAAATTATTTAAGATTTTTTAAAATATTTTTTAATTTTTTATATATTGCTATATTTTTTATACATATGATATATTTCAATAATATCAATAATAATATTTTAGAACATACACATTTTAAAAGTTTATCCAAAAATATTAAATCATTTGAAAAATGATTAAATCGAGGCCTTCATTCACATTTTTTGTATCTGTTGCGACAAAATAATGTATGCTTAAACAAACACACATGCATTCTTCCTTATCAATACATATATTGACAAATACTCCCATTTAAACATAAAATCATACATAAATAAATACACAAGAACACACACTCCCTCAGCCTTTCATATACATTTATTATACAGTATGAATACACTATCTCCCCTCACAAACATATACAAATAACAAACACACATCCAGGTTATTTACCAAAATGAATTTAAAATATAAGGAAACAGTAGCTGGACTTAAAATATTTTCCAGTTCAGCTATTTGGACTTTTTAATTATTTTTTAATTCATTATAAATTCTCACTTTAGTAAATAATCCCTAATCTCTTTTGAAAAAATATCAAGGTTAAGAATGATTTCATTCACCACAGCATCAATGAAATACCACTGTAGCAGACTTCTCTAGTGGCATCAATTTCTCCATAGTACTTGGGCCAAATGTCAGTGGGAATATGAAGAAAACAAGCATCATGTAATGATGATGGTATCTGTTTGGTTTAGAGGTGACTCTAATTATGCGAGATAGGTGGCCTCCTAAGGCTTTGCGGACCCTAACTTGCCTTAGGGCAGATTGATCCATCGGGGCCTTGGTCAGTGACCAAGGGCCAGACACCGGGAGGGGGCCTGGCAGGCTTGCCCTGTATGCTGCTGTGTAAAGGGCCCCTCCACTCAGTCTGCACCAGGGGAGAACCCAGCGCTTCTGGCCTGAGGCTCCGCTGGGTGCAGAGTTGCAGACGATGTGGTTGAGGAATCACAAGCTCAGCCAATCAGAGTTTTGCCGTGGATTATCACAGCAACGCTTTCTCACGCTTTGTCACTTCAAATGCTTCAAAACCCACATGATCTGTAGCTCTGCACCAGACCACCAGGGAATTGATTTTTTTTTTTTTCTTGATTTTTTTAAAAACAGGTATTTCAGTATGGGGAGGCTAGTTACTAAAACACAGCCTCCCCACACACTATGAACCCCACACAATGTCACCCTTCCCATACACTATCACCACTACCCCCACACACACTGTAAATCCCCACACACACTGTAAACCCCCATACAAACTGTCATAACTCCCCACACACACTGCCACTTCCCCACACACTGTCATGCCCTCAAACACTGTCACACTCCCCACACACTGTCACCTCCCCAAACAGTGTCACTGTCCCACACACTATTACCCTCCCACACACTGTCACCTTCCCACACACACAGTCACTTTCCCTCACACTGTCACCCCAACCACACACTATCAACACCCTCTAACTAACCACAATTACATTAACCACTCCTATTCCTGTCACCCCCGCCACACAGTGTTATTCCTCCCACACACTATCACCCTCCTGCACATTGTCATCCTCCCACACAATGTCACCTTCCCAAACAGTGTCACTCCCCACGTGCCCCCTCACACTGTCACACAGTGTCATCTGTCCACAAACTGACAGTCCTCACACACTGTGACCCGACCCACTGCACACAGTCACCCCCATTCACCTAGCCATACATACATGAACCCAACCTAATACTGTCACACCCCTACACTGTGTCATGTCTCCCACACACTATTACCCTCTCACACACACTGTGACCCCCACACACACACTGACATCCCCTTCATCCAGCCATACTTACATTAATCCTTACTAATCCTGTCAACTCCCATACACTGCCACCTTCCCACACTCTGTCACATTCCCCACACATTGTCACGCTGTCCATATACTGTCACCCTCCCCCACACACGTTGTCATCCCTCCCACCATATCCTTGAATACTCAATTTTTGCTAAAAAAAAAATAAATCAAAGCAGACATTGATTAAATAAATCAAAACAAACTATACATGATGCGAAAGATGTAATAAAACAACATATTTAGGCAGACAATAACCAATTTTATTGTTCTGTAAATAACTCAGTCATAGGTGAAATCTCCTTTAAATGGTGACCTACTACTAATGAACACGTTAACAGAGAGCTGTTTGTATTGATCCTGTATATAGTTGTATCATGCTGTCATATCCCCTCTGAGATTACTTATTTGCAAAGTCAACAATTCCAAGACTTCTAGTTTTTCATGATAACTAAAATATATATTTCCCCTTATTCATGCTTCAAGAACTGCATATTCAAGGTTGATCTTACCAATTATATTTTCATCATGTGAATTTATACCCATTTTCATGCATGACAATTCCTTACTGCCCTTGCAATTACTGACTGGCATTGCACATTGACTATCCAGTCTCCTAATTTATCTAGAAACATAGAATGTGACAGCAGATAATAACAATTCGGTCCATCTAGCCTTTACATGTTTCTATCATACTACCTCTGCCTCGTCTTTCCTCCAAGCTATACATGTTAAGATCCTTTAACCTTTCCTGGTTAGTTTTAACCTGTAATCCATGAACCCGTTTAGTAGTCCTTCTCTGAACTCTTTCCAGAGTACCAATATCCTTCTAAAGATAGGCGTACAATACTCCAAGTGAGGTCTCACAAGTGTTCTATACAATGGCATGAGCACTTTCCTCTTTCTACTGCCAATACCTCTCCCTGTACAACCAAGCATTCTGCTAGCATTTCTTGCTGCTTTATTACATTGTCTAACTACCTTTAAGTCATCTGAAATAATTACTCCCAAATCCCTTTCCTCAGATTAAACAGATTAAAGTGACATGGACTAAGACCAGAACTGAGAATTGAGGGACTACCCTTACACCTTAGTTCTACTAGAACATGTTTAATTTAAGGAGCACTTTAATATTAAAAAAAATACATATTGATTCATCTATTAGTTAGAGTGTGAGTTTTAGGGTTGAGATCCAGGATAACTATTCCCAGCACCCATTCAGTCTACCATTGAGCAGTCACTCTGTCTCCAGTACTTCTCATACAGTAGCAACGGGGACCTAGAACACATGCATTGAATTCATTGTTTGTCTATAAGAAGAATCAAGGCCAATAGGTGACATAATGTTGGCCATAAGAAAGAACCTCTAGTGGCTCTCAAAACATTGTTTCTCAGATATAGCAATGTACAACATTGTCTGAAAAAAGGGTCTATGCACCGAAACCACTTGCCTAGTCTTAGAGTGTCCATTTAACCACAAATCTCTTTTCTCTCTCTTTAAGCTAGTGTGCAATCCAAACATTAGACTTTGAATCTAATTCAGCTGTGTTTCTTTTATGCAATAACCTTTTCTGAGGAACTACAGGGAGTGCAGAATTATTAGGCAAGTTGTATTTTTGAGGATTAATTTTATTATTGAACAACAACCATGTTCTCAATGAACCCAAAAAACTCATTGATATCAAAGCTGAATATTTTTGGAAGTAGTTTAGTTTGTTTTGAGTTTTAGCTATTTTAGGGGGATATCTGTGTGTGCAGGTGACTATTATACATAATTATTAGGCAACTTAACAAAAACAAATATATACCCATTTCAATTATTTATTTTTACCAGTGAAACCAATATAACATCTCAACATTCACAAATATACATTTCTGACATTCAAAAACAAAACAAAAACAAATCAGTGACCAATATAGCCACCTTTCTTTGCAAGGACACTCAAAAGCCTGCCATCCATGGATTCTGTCAGTGTTTTGATCTGTTCACCATCAACATTGCGTGCAGAAGCAACCACAGCCTCCCAGACACTGTTCAGAGAGGTGTACTGTTTTCCCTCCTTGTAAATCTCACATTTGATGATGGACCACAGGTTCTCAATGAGGTTCAGATCAGGTGAACAAGGAGGCCATGTCATTAGATTTTCTTCTTTTATACCCTTTCTTGCCAGCCACGCTGTGGAGTACTTGGACGCGTGTGATGGAGCATTGTCCTGCATGAAAATCATGTTTTTCTTGAAGGATGCAGACTTCTTCCTGTACCACTGCTTGAAGAAGGTGTCTTCCAGAAACTGGCAGTAGGACTGGGAGTTGAGCTTGACTCCATCCTCAACCCGAAAAGGCCCCACAAGCTCATCTTTGATGATACCAGCCCAAACCAGTACTCCACCTCCACCTTGCTGGCGTCTGAGTCGGACTGGAGCTCTCTGTCCTTTACCAATCCAGCCACGGGCCCATCCATTTGGCCCATCAAGACTCACTCTCATTTCATCAGTCCATAAAACCTTAGAAAAATCAGTCTTGAGATATTTCTTGGCCCAGTCTTGACGTTTCAGCTTGTGTGTCTTGTTCAGTGGTGGTCGTCTTTCAGCCTTTCTTACCTTGGCCATGTCTCTGAGTATCGCACACCTTGTGCTTTTGGGCACTCCAGTGATGTTGCAGCTCTGAAATATGGCCAAACTGGTGGCAAGTGGCATCTTGGCAGCTGCACGCTTGACTTTTCTCAGTTCATGGGCAGTTATTTTGCGCCTTGGTTTTTCCACACGCTTCTTGCGACCCTGTTGACTATTTTGAATGAAACGCTTGATTGTTCGATGATCACGCTTCAGAAGCTTTGCAATTTTAAGAGTGCTGCATCCCTCTGCAAGATATCTCACTATTTTTGACTTTTCTGAGCCTGTCAAGTCCTTCTTTTGACCCATTTTGCCAAAGGAAAGGAAGTTGCCTAATAATTATGCACACCTGATATAGGGTGTTGATGTCATTAGACCACACCCCTTCTCATTACAGAGATGCACATCACCTAATATGCTTAATTGGTAGTAGGCTTTCGAGCCTATACAGCTTGGAGTAAGACAACATGCATAAAGAGGATGATGTGGTCAAAATACTAATTTGCCTAATAATTCTGCACTCCCTGTATATTAAATGTCTTAACAAAATCCAAGTAGATCACATGCATTGCAACTTCCTGATCTATATTCCTACTGATTTCTTCATATAACACAATTATGTAGTTTGACATGATCTGTCTTTCACAAAACCGTGTTGATTCCTACTAGTGACATTGCTGTAAGCACAACATCTGTTTTTTTTCCCCAATCCTGGTATGATTGCTGAAAGAACATGATCCAGAAAGACTATAACACAGGTTTTGCAGTTCCTATGTGTCACGTGTGTCACTCAAGAAAACCACCATAAAGGCACTGAGCACTGGCATGCACCGCAATGCATCAATGCATCACAACTTGAAATAATAGACGAATACTGTGCAGTTAGCTTGCTTGGTGCCTAGCTTGCTCCATCTGCAGTTCCTGTTTGAATGGGACTTAAACCAGGACCAATCTAGAAATCCCCAGGGAAAGCTCCAGATGGTGCTCAGTTATTTGGATGCCCATGTGTATTTGAAGTCAAATTCCTTGCCTGCATTCCTGCACCAGTATCCTGGTATCCTGGTATCCTGAACATTTATCTACATCACTTGCTATGTCCATCAAACCAAACCTGACTGCGAGATTGTGTTAACAATTAGTGGATCATATTTCCATTACTCTCATACTACCTACCATGCTATTTTCCTGCATTGGGCTCCAGTTCCACTATAACCAACATCCGGGAACATCAAAACGTAAAGTGAAAAAATTTAAATAATCAAAAAAGCTTTTTTTAAATTAACCTTTATTGATGTTAAAACTACTATAAAATAATTGTGAATAAAAGTGGAAAAGTATAAACTATGAATATCATTGCAGTAATAATAATAATAATACAAATAATAATAATAATAATAATATTATGACATTTTACAAGAAATAATGTGGAATATGTGTATACTATATTCAGAGATTACCCATGCCAATATTCCTGTTACAAGATTTATAATGAAATAGTGTGTATAATATTTAAGAGCTTATGAGTAAAACAAAAACAATTATCTAAGGATATCTTTGTAGTGGCTTGCATAAATAATAAATGCACAATATAACATGTTTTAAGTCTGTCACATAAAATAGTAAAATAATTCAGTAAACCACTAAAATTATTATATTTTTATTTTTAAAAAATGTTAATTAAATGCAGAATTACAATAACGATAAACCTAATAAACCGAGTATAAATGTTTCAAAGCTCATTGTGAAACTGTCAGTTCTGGGGTACATGCAGAGAAGATCCACTCAGTTGGAAAATACTCTGTAAGTTAGAGTGGGTGTAACCAGATTGACAGCACTTGACATCCTTAAACTTGAACATCATTAAATCAATGTACTGGATAGTACACATGCTATAATGGCTTTAATCAAATTATAGTATTAAAGTAGCATGTTTCACTCACTTAAATCCATATTGGAAAATACCCATTGATTTACAAGCATTTTTGTTCCCTCTGATTCATGTCATAAAGTTAGTTTTAATATTGGTTTTAAAAAATATTGTCAGAATTACCTAGCCATTTCACATTCCAAATAGTCTTGAATGAAGGCTGAAATATTTTTTAATGTAATTTACAGTATACTTTAAACTTTTTGTTGTGGTTACCTATTGTATACATGTCTTCTATAACTGAATTTGTTGTGAAAACACAAGTTAAAGGGTTACATCAAGCAGTGATTTGAAGTGCTCATGGTGCCAGGGGTCTATATGTGCAAGATTTCACTACGAAAATCTGCAGATTCAGAGTTTAACCTTTCTGTTGTCATATAACTTCACTTAATGGCAAGACTTGGCTGTCATATTGCTCTGATTGGTTGGTTCACTAGCCAACAAACCAGAGAGCTCTTGGTCATATTGCAAAGCTTGGGTAAGTTTCCTTTGTTTTGCAATACCTATCATAGCATGGTAAGCTAATAAAAGGGCTTTCACCCTTATCTAGGGCTACACTATTCCTATGGAACACCCTTCCCCTCTCTGTTAGACTTTCAGTCAATCTCCACGCCTTCAAAAAATCTTTGAAAACGTACTTCTTTAGGAAAGCATATAAATTAAACTGTGAACAGCTTTCCCTCCCCTCACCCTGATTCCCCTCCTGCAACTGTCATCAAAACAAAACAATAAGTCCTCAATGAATATTATCCTAGCAACCTACTTGTCTACCCTACCCTTATCTTTTGTGTCACTATACCTCACTCCCTCTAGCAGAGGCGGCTCTGGACTTTATGAGGATATAGGGGGAACTCAAACATGAGGACCCACTAACAAAAAAGTGAAAAAAATAGAGTTGCAATACATGCACACTGTCACATATACACATTGATGCACAGTTTACCTGTGTATGTGCCTGAGAGTGTGTCTGACAGAGAGTATCCTTGTGTGTGTGTGTGTGTGTGTGTGTGTGTGTGTGTGAATGTATGTCTCTGTGAGCATGTTTGCGTTTTTGTCTGGGACCATATGTGTATGTGTATGGGGTAGCTGCTTGAAGTGTTTATGGGGGTCTGCCTGTAGTCTTTGTGCATTGCATTTATGGAAAAGCTATGTTTCCCGACTGTGTGTGTATGATGAATGTCTTCAGCTGGTGGCAGGGAGAGTGTGACAGAGCAAAGGGAGTAAATGGACAGGGTGGGGGGTGAGAAAGAATGAGGAACAGGTAGTATGACATCGTTTGATGAGGGAGTGTGACAGGGCGAGTGGAGGTAAGTGTGTCAGGGCAATTGTGGCATGGTAGGAGGGACGTGCGTGACAGGATTAAGGGGGGCTAATGTGACAGGGTGAGTGTGGCAGAGTGAGGGCAGGTGAGTTTGGAGGGGGTGAGATTTTGTGAGGGAGGGTGATGGTGGGAGGGAGAGAGGGTGTGAGGGTGAGAAGGAGGGAGGGGGTGATGGTGAGAGGGAGGGAGGGGGTGATGGTGAGAGGGAGGGGGTAATGGTGAGAGGGAGCGGAGTTGATGGTGAGAGGGAGAGGGGGAGGGGGTGATGGTGAGAGGGAGAGGTGGGTGATGGTGTGAGAGAGAGGGGGTTAAGGTGAGAGGAAGAGGGGGTGATGGTGAGAGGGAGAGGGGGTGATGGTGAGAGGGAGAAGGGGATGATGGTGAGAGGGAGGGTGGGTGATGGTGTGAGGGAGAGGGGGTTAAGGTGAGAGGGAGAGGGGGTGATGGTGTGAGAGGAAGGGGGGGTGATGGTGAGAGGGAGAGGGGGTGATGAGAGGGAGAGGGGGTGATGTGAGAGGGAGAGGGGGTGATGGTGTGAGGGAAGGAGGGTGATGGTGAGAGGGGGAGGGGGTGATGGTGAGAGGGAGAGGTGGGTGATGGTGTGAGGGAGAGGGGGTTAAGGTGAGAGGAAGAGGGGGTGATGGTGACAGGGAGAGGGGGTGATGGTGAGAGGGGGTGATGGTGAGAGGGAGAGGGGGTGATGAGAGGGAGAGGGGGTGATGGTGTGAGGGAAGGAGGGTGATGGTGAGAGGGAGAGGGTGATGGTGTAAAGGGGGGTGGTGTGAGGGGAGTGATGTGAGAGGGAGAGGGTGATAGTGAGAGGGAGAGGGGGTGATGGTGAGAGGTAGAGGGGTGATGAGAGGGAGAGGGGGTGATGAGAGGGAGAGGGGGTGATGAGAGGGAGAGGGGTGATGAGAGGAAGAGTGGGGTGATGAGAGGGAGAGTGAGGTGATGGTGAGAGGAATGGGGTAATGGTGTGAGGGGAGTGTGATGTGAGAGGAAGGGGGTGATGGTGTGAGGGGGGTTGATGGTGTGAGGGAGGGGTGTGATGGTGAGAGGGAGAGGGGGTGATGGTGAGGGAGAGGGGAGTGATGGTGAGAGGGTGAGGGGGTGATGTGAGAGGGAGGGGGTGATGTGAGAGGGATGGGGGAGTGATGGTGAGAGGGGGGTGATGGGGAAGACTAAATACCTTTATTTATTCCCCGGTGGTCCAGTGTGGGCTGCCTGGTGATGGTGAGAGGGGGGTGATGGTGAGAGGGAGGGAGTGATGGTGTCAGGGCTCCGCGGGCAGCGGTGAGGGGAGGCTGCAATCCGCTCGCAGCACTCACCCTCGGTCCGTCGCTGCCCGCGGTCCCCCCTCCTCTTACCGTTCGGCGAGCGGCGTCCTCTCCTCTTGACACGCCGCTCGCGTCCTCTCCTCCTCCTTCCCCCAGCGGCAGCATGTCTAACGCTGCACGCTGGGAGCCGGCAAGCATATCAATACGCCGGGGTCACTCACGTGACCCGGCGTTAAAGCGACAGTACAAAAATCACAGTGGGGGGTATAGATACCCCCCACGTGTGTTTGTTAATTCTGATTGGAAGTTATCCAATCAGAATTAAGGCTAGGATATTTATACTTACCTTTCCTGCCTCTCAGTGCCCTGTTGTGGTCTTTGCTTTATGTATTGATACTGAACGTGTGCTTTCTGGTTACGTACTCTCTGGCTTGTTATACTGACTTTGTGACTTTCTCCTACCCTTTGACCTCGGCTTGTTTATCGTTATTCTGTTTTCTGGTTCCCCTTACTCGGCTTATCTCCTGACTATTCTGTGTGTGCTTAGCCCGGCCACTCTAAGGTCCAGTACTGCACACTTTCTGTGTGTGTGTCTGTGTGTGTGTTAGCGTGTTGGGTTCCCCGAATCGTGACATTACAAGAGGGCCATAATGGAACCTGCTGACATACCACAGCTCCTAGTTAACCAGGAGGCTATAATGGATGGCTTGGACCACCGTATGGATCAGTTTGCTCAGGCTTTGCAGACCATACTGGCTCGTACTGCACACCTGCAGCCTGCCGTCCAGGAGGCGGTTGCTGCTGTGCCCGAACCCATTGCCACTCCAGTACCCGTTCCTGCTCATGTAGTCCATATGACACCGCCACAGCGCTATAGTGGTGACCCACCATTGTGTCGTGGTTTCCTCAATCAAATTGACATCCATTTGGTGATGAATCCACGTTCCTATCCCACCGACAGATCCAAAATTGCCTTTTTGATAAACCACCTGTCTGGGAGAGCTTTAGCATGGGCAAACCCCATGTGGGAAAATATGTCTCTGTAACGGACCGTTTCAGCATAAAAGGGGAAAAATCAGTTTAGGCGATAATCCCCTTTTCTGGATACAGGCACAGCTACTGCAGAACACCACACTCCCGATCTAGATACGAAATAACACTCCGAACTGGAACAGCTGAACAAGAAAAGCATACAATCGGCTTACACTCTTGGCAGTCAGCTTACAATCCAATCCCCCCCAAGAACGAGACGACACTTCATTTTGAGGGTTAAGCAGGAACTCAAGACTGGGGCACCCAGTCTGGCTTTTATTACCAACAAGTACATACAGGACACTCCCAGGGGGAGGATGAAATTAACCAATCACAGGGATGTACCTCCCACACATTTCCTCCCCTTAGATTAACACTTAACACAATTATACTGTACACCTTTTTCCCCAATTCCTGGATGTACCCCAAATACATATGCTACACCTCCAAAACAGGTATCCCCTGATAGCCCTTATTCAGGGGACAACATATGCAAGAATCAGCCCATTCGGATAAATGGTTCAGGAGTTATGGAACTTTAAAGTATTGACCGACCGCATGGGTAAAGTATCCGAAATCAGTTCCATGCATTTTGGCCCTGCGGTCGGTCACAAACAAGGGAATGAAAACAGACGAATTGCCTGTGTTATAGAGCCTGGAGAGGGTTTGAATGAATTCCCTTGTTTGTGGGGTTCTTTCTACCGAACGGGGGGTCATTCGGTAGTTTCCATACGAATTTCTGGAAGTATGGAGGTCTCAGCGGTGTTTGCCTAGTCAAGTGTCCGATTTCAGTTCCAGACACTCGACGGCAAAACACCGCTGTTCGGTAGTTAAAGATGGCCGCCGCCACGTGTTGGTTTCCTGAATGGCGGCCACCCAGAGGACAAAGACCACACTGCACTGATTGCCAATTACCCGTTTGCAACATTGTTGCAAACGGTAATTGGAGGCACACTTAGTCCTGGGTGGTCTGGTTGTTCGGTAGTTTCCTCAATACAAGGAATGGAGTGATTCTACCGAACAATCAGATGAAGGCTGCATATATATATAACCCAGGTTAACTGCATACATAACTACATATACAATATACAGGCAGTACAATAGGATAGGCTTCACAGTCTTAAAGGGACAGTAGTCCCAAAATGTCCATTGCTGATTTTAAAGGGCCAGTAGCAGCAATATAAATTAGTACATGCCCAAACATAGTCTTTAAAGCGCAATATGTCCAGGGGCCATAGTCAGCGGGCAGGAGGCTAGCAGCCAGGCTTCTCCAGCTCACAGTGGCGAAGTTGGTTTCGCTACAATTCTCCCCTTTACCAATTAGACTAACAGGGTATCTGACCTCCTGCCGGTCAGTGCCCTGGTTAGTCCAGCAACCCACCCACAGAACAGAAGTAGTAGAGCAGCCCACCCATAATAAACAGTTACCACACCTGGGTGAGGGAGAATTTTGTCCAAGTTCAGGTGCCTCCCCACGGCTGGGTGAGAGACTGATAGGCTGCCTTGGTGGGTTGCTGAGGGGGCAGAGACCAGCGGTACTCTGTCCTGTTGCCAGCACTACCACGGGAGTAGTCTGGTGGGAGCCTGGCTGCTGGAGACCGACTGTCTCCCCTTTAGATATATCGCTCTGTGGCTGGGGGACAGGACCGACCGTCCCTACTCCTGGGGCTGTAAGTGCAGAGACTACGGTCCCATCTGCACAGATGTGGGGCTTAACATCTCCCCTTGGTGGGTTAGGCTGCCGCTGGAGAGAGGGTGTAACAAGCTCCTCTCTCTGGACGTTAAACTGCCGCTGGGGAGGGGGTTTAGCAGGCTCCTCTCCCTGCCACTCTCTCTGCTGGTGGAAAGGGGGACCAACTGTCTCCCCTTTCATTCTCTTGTCCGGCTGCTGGGGTGCGAGACTGACTGTCTCTGCTCCCTGCAGGACACACTGCCGCTGGGGAGGATGGACGACACCATCAGCTCCCTGGGGTACACACTGCCGCTGGGGAGGGAGGACGCTGCTCTCCTCTCCCTTCACTTCACACTGCCTTCTTGGCATATCACGTTGCTGCTGGGGGGCAGGAACAACTACCTCTGCCCCCTGTAACTCAGCCTGCCGCTGGGGAGGAAGGACTGCACCTTCGGCTCCCTTGGACACACACGGCTGCTGGGGAGGATGGACGACACCATCAGCTCCCTGGGGCACACATTGCCGCTGGGGAGGGAGGACGCTGCTCTCCTCTCCCTTCACTTCACACTGCCTTCTTGGCATATCACTTTGCTGCTGGGGGGCAGGAACAACAACCTCTGCCCCCTGTAACTCAGCCTGCCGCTGGGGAGGAAGGACGGCACCTTCGGCTCCCTTGGACACACACGGCTGCTGGGGAGGATGGACGACACCATCAGCTCCCTGGGGCACACATTGCCGCTGGGGAGGGAGGACGCTGCTCTCCTCTCCCTTCACTTCACACTGCCTTCTTGGCATATCACATTGCTGCTGGGGGGCAGGAACAACAACCTCTGCCCCCTGTAACTCAGCCTGCCGCTGGGGAGGAAGGACTGCACCTTCGGCTCCCTTGGACACACACGGCTGCTGGGGAGGATGGACGACACCATCAGCTCCCTGGGGCACACATTGCCGCTGGGGAGGGAGGACGCTGCTCTCCTCTCCCTTCACTTCACACTGCCTTCTTGGCATATCACTTTGCTGCTGGGGGGCAGGAACAACAACCTCTGCCCCCTGTAACTCAGCCTGCCGCTGGGAAGGGAGGACGACACCATCCGCTCCCTGGGTTACACACTGCCGCTGGGGAGGATGGACGACACCTTCTGCTCCCTGGGACACACACTGCTGTTGGGGATCTGGGCCGGAATTTAATAGTTCTACATAGTCCATCTCCAGCCCTTGTTCCATGGCAGCGAAACGGCGGAGGTCTCGTCCCAGTCCAATAGATCTCGGGCCCTGTAACATCTCACTCCGGTAATGCACGATAGCCCAGTACCGTGACTCTGCTGGACTGCCGAAGTCGGCGTCTTCTGTTAGGGCCTTCCACAACAGGCCAGGGCTAGTGTAGTGATCCCCCTCCGGCTGGATGCCCTCTGCCCTCCACGTCTCTGGCTGGACAGTGCACCACCACAGTGCCCGGTATGAGACGTCCAGGCTCAGTTCCCTTTCCACGAGGTACTCAAGTTGTCTTACCCGCTCCCCTCCGGGTTGGTCCCCCAGAAGCGGCATCCGCCAGGCCATTTGTTCCTCCAACAGGTATGCGGCACCAGGAAAGCGCTGCTGCCGTTGATACTGGACTTCTTCCCGGGCATCATACCATAATCTTATCCGAGCATTATCTCTCCATTCTAATTCACTCTCTTCCTCAGGTGTGTGTGTTGCCCAGGTGTGCGTGTTGCCCATTTTCCCAAAATCCTTCGTAGATAGGGGCGCTGTACGGGTACTGGCGTTGCCCTCACTTTGTAATCCAGGAATAGTGTTGTCTGTAGCTGTCCCTCTGGTTGTAGGAACGATCCCGCCGCTTGCCACCAATTGTAACGGACCGTTTCAGCATAAAAGGGGAAAAATCAGTTTAGGCGATAATCCCCTTTTCTGGATACAGGCACAGCTACTGCAGAACACCACACTCCCGATCTAGATACGAAATAACACTCCGAACTGGAACAGCTGAACAAGAAAAGCATACAATCGGCTTACACTCTTGGCAGTCAGCTTACAATCCAATCCCCCCCAAGAACGAGACGACACTTCATTTTGAGGGTTAAGCAGGAACTCAAGACTGGGGCACCCAGTCTGGCTTTTATTACCAACAAGTACATACAGGACACTCCCAGGGGGAGGATGAAATTAACCAATCACAGGGATGTACCTCCCACACATTTCCTCCCCTTAGATTAACACTTAACACAATTATACTGTACACCTTTTTCCCCAATTCCTGGATGTACCCCAAATACATATGCTACACCTCCAAAACAGGTATCCCCTGATAGCCCTTATTCAGGGGACAACATATGCAAGAATCAGCCCATTCGGATAAATGGTTCAGGAGTTATGGAACTTTAAAGTATTGACCGACCGCATGGGTAAAGTATCCGAAATCAGTTCCATGCATTTTGGCCCTGCGGTCGGTCACAAACAAGGGAATGAAAACAGACGAATTGCCTGTGTTATAGAGCCTGGAGAGGGTTTGAATGAATTCCCTTGTTTGTGGGGTTCTTTCTACCGAACGGGGGGTCATTCGGTAGTTTCCATACGAATTTCTGGAAGTATGGAGGTCTCAGCGGTGTTTGCCTAGTCAAGTGTCCGATTTCAGTTCCAGACACTCGACGGCAAAACACCGCTGTTCGGTAGTTAAAGATGGCCGCCGCCACGTGTTGGTTTCCTGAATGGCGGCCACCCAGAGGACAAAGACCACACTGCACTGATTGCCAATTACCCGTTTGCAACATTGTTGCAAACGGTAATTGGAGGCACACTTAGTCCTGGGTGGTCTGGTTGTTCGGTAGTTTCCTCAATACAAGGAATGGAGTGATTCTACCGAACAATCAGATGAAGGCTGCATATATATATAACCCAGGTTAACTGCATACATAACTACATATACAATATACAGGCAGTACAATAGGATAGGCTTCACAGTCTTAAAGGGACAGTAGTCCCAAAATGTCCATTGCTGATTTTAAAGGGCCAGTAGCAGCAATATAAATTAGTACATGCCCAAACATAGTCTTTAAAGCGCAATATGTCCAGGGGCCATAGTCAGCGGGCAGGAGGCTAGCAGCCAGGCTTCTCCAGCTCACAGTGGCGAAGTTGGTTTCGCTACAGTCTCCTATGTCCTTTGCAGATTTTTTGTCAGCATTCAAACGCATGTTTGATCAACCCGGTAGGGTTGCCTCTGCTGGCAAAGCTCTGCTTAGGGTTCGACAGGGTAACAGATCTGTAGCGGATTATACTATCGAATTCCGCACTCTAGCAGCTGAAGTGGTTTGGAATAACGACGCCCTCGTAACAGCCTTTCAGGAGGGTTTGGCCGCTTACATACTGGATGAGATAGCATCCAGGGAACTGCCTGTCCTTCTAGATGATATTATAGACTATGTAATCCTTATTGATAACCGCATTAGAGAGAGACGTAGTCAAAGACGGCTGGATACACGGGTGTTACCTGCTCTACCCAGTACTGCATTACTAGCGTTACCCGCTCCTAGGCAACCATCCCCCGAACCCATGCAATTGGGTGCTACGGGGTTAACTGAGGCTGAAAGAACGTATCGTAGAAGGGAGGGGTTATGTCTCTATTGTGGAAAGAGGGGGCACCACTGTAATACATGCCCTAAATTACAGGGAAACTCCAGCACCTAAGGCCTAGAGAGGGGTCGGCCTCGGGTGTTATGACTTTGTCCCCTCATGTGTCCATCTCCAGACCATTTATTACGGTCTCTCTTTTGGTCAATAAAACCACCATAACAACTAAAGCCTTGATCGATTCAGGTGCGGCTGACAACCTTATGGATGAGACCTTTGCCAGAACCGCAGCCTTGACTTTGATCCAAAAGGCCACACCCTTGGCCGTTGAGGCCATAGATGGTAGACCACTTGAGAGACCTCTGGTGACCCATGAAACCCAAGATATAGAGATGTCTGTGGGTGCTTTACACAAGGAAAGGTTAACCTTCCAAATAATTGACTCCCCTACTGCTTCCATTGTTCTGGGTTTTCCCTGGTTAGTGAAACACAACCCAGTACTTGATTGGGGTTGTTTAGACATACTCTCCTGGGGGGAATCTTGTCAACGAGACTGTATGGCCCAAGTACGTCCCGTTTGTTTACTTAACGTGCCCACGGCTAAACCGCTTTCTGTTTCTGTCCCTTCTGTGTATGCAGACCTTGCTTTGGTTTTCGAAAAAAGGGAGGCAGATAAGCTACCCCCACACCGTGAGTATGACTGTGCCATAAACCTATTACCGGGTACTATGCCTCCTAGGGGTAAGGTCTACCCTCTTTCTGAGAAAGAAAACCAGGTCATGGAGGAGTACATACGGGAGGCCTTAAGTAAAGGTTTTATTAGAAGGTCCTCCTCTCCTGCCGGGGCTGGTTTCTTTTTTGTAGCAAAAAAGGAGGGCGATTTGAGACCGTGTATAGACTACAGAGCCCTAAACAATATAACGATTAAAAATGCCTATCCGATCCCCCTCATTACCGAATTGTTTGATCGTGTCAAAGGTTCTAGATATTTTACCAAACTAGACCTCAGGGGGGCTTATAACCTTGTTCGTATTAAGGAGAACGATGAATGGAAAACGGCGTTCAATACGCGTAGTGGGCATTACGAGTATCTGGTCATGCCTTTTGGATTGTGTAATGCTCCTGCCGTTTTTCAGGATCTCATAAACGATGTCCTTAGAGATCTACTGCATGTCTGTGCTGTAGTCTACCTTGATGACATACTTGTATATTCTCCAGATTTGAAGACACATCATACTCATGTTAGGATGGTGCTTAAGAGGTTGTTGCAGAACGGTCTTTATTGTAAATTAGAAAAATGCTTATTCGACCAAACTTCTGTACAATTCCTGGGTTATGTTATTTCTGAACAAGGATTCAGCATGGATCCTTCTAAATTGGAAGCCATATTGTCCTGGCCCCTTCCCCAAGGTCTTAAGGCAATACAGCGATTTATAGGGTTTGCCAATTATTATAGAAAGTTCGTTAAAAACTTCTCATCCATTATTTCCCCTATCACTAAACTGACAAAAAAGGGTTTACACCCCAGGGTTTGGAATCCTAATACTATTGTGGCCTTCGAAACTCTAAAAAAGGCATTTGCCACTGCCCCTGTGTTACACCATCCTGATCCTTCCCTTCCCTTTGTACTGGAAGTAGACGCCTCTGAATCAGGTATAGGAGCAGTGTTGTCACAAAGACAATCATATGACGAACCCCTCCTTCCCTGTGGTTACTTTTCTAAACGCTTGTCAGAGTCTGAAAAGAATTACGACGTCGGGAACAGGGAATTATTGGCTATAGTGATGGCGTTTAAGGAATGGAGGTACTTGTTAGAAGGAGCTAGACACAAGATTCTGGTTATAACCGATCATAAAAATCTATCCTATATCGCAGATGCTAAGAGGTTATCCTTCCGTCAGGCTAGATGGTCTTTATTTCTCTCACGTTTTCAGTACATAATCACATACAGGCCTGGTTATCGAAATGTCAAGGCTGATGCTATCTCCCGCCAGTACGAACCTGTAGATTCTGTTACCTCCACTCCTGAGCCCATTGTACCCACAACTAATATAATAGCTACTACCCGTTTGGTTATCTCGTCTCTTTTTCTTGATGGTATCAAGTCATACCAATCTCAAGCACCCTCTGAGACTCCTATTGGTAAGCTGTACGTGAAAGTAAAAGACAGAAAGAAGTTGTTAACTTTATTTCACACCGCCAAAACGGCTGGTCATCCAGGGGTTACCAAGACTTACAAGGGTCTTTTCCAACAGTTTTGGTGGCCCTCACTCAAAAAAGACGTGGTAGATTATGTGCAGGCTTGCCGTGTCTGTACACAGTGTAAGTCACCTAATGTTAAACCCCTGGGACTCCTTATGCCCCTATCTGTACCCAAGAAGCCATGGACACACTTATCCATGGACTTTATTGTGGATCTTCCTTCATCTGATGGGCAGACAGTAATTTTGACTGTAACGGATAGGTTCTTCAAAATGGCGCACTTCATTCCACTTAAGAAGCTACCTTCTGCGGTTCAGTTGGCTCAGGTGTTTGCCAAAGAAGTGTTCCGCTTGCATGGTATACCACAAGATATCGTATCTGACAGGGGCCCTCAGTTTGTCTCTCGGTTTTGGAGAGGCTTTTGTGCTGAGATGGGGGTCTCCTTATCGTTTACTTCCTCCTATCATCCGCAATCTAATGGAGCTGCCGAACGAGCAAATCAGTCTGTGGAGTTGTATCTACGCTGTTTCACGAATGCACACCAGGACAACTGGTCCCGTCTCCTTCCCTGGGCTGAGTTTGCCAGGAACACTGTGTCTCATTCTTCTACTGGCTTAAGTCCTTTTATGGTGGCTTATGGGTTCCAACCCGCTGTCCTTCCCGGTGTGTTCTACGACAAGGGAATGCCCGCTTTGGACGAGCACCTCGCCTCCTTACAGAAGATGTGGGATCAGGTCCATGCTGCTCTTTGTCGTGCTGCTGCTACTCAAAAGAGGTTTGCTGATCGTCGTAGGTGTGCGGCTCCTTCTTATGCTCCGGGTGATAGGGTTTGGTTGTCCTCCAGGAATCTCCGCCTTAGGGTTCCCTCGATGAAGTTCACGCCCAAGTTCCTTGGTCCCTATAAGGTGTTGCGTAGGGTGAATCCTGTATCCTACTCCCTGGCCTTGCCCCCTTTCATGCGCATACCTAACACCTTTCACACCTCCCTTTTGAAGCCCTTGCTATGTAATCGGTTCTCTGGGTCTCTCAGGCGTTCCGATGCCCTCTGCGCGGTCTCTAGTGACGTTTATGAGGTGGCTGCTCTCCTTGATTCTCGTTTCTCTCGAGGTCAGTTGCAGTATCTGGTTGATTGGAAGGGTTACGGCCCGGAGGAGCGATCGTGGGTTTCTGTCTCTGACTTGGACGCACCCTTTTTGATCCGCTCCTTTCATGCGCGGTTTCCTTTGAGGCCTTCGGCTTCCCGCCCTCCGGGCGGTCCTCAAGGGGGGGGTTATGTCAGGGCTCCGCGGGCAGCGGTGAGGGGAGGCTGCAATCCGCTCGCAGCACTCACCCTCGGTCCGTCGCTGCCCGGTCCCCCCTCCTCTTACCGTTCGGCGAGCGGCGTCCTCTCCTCTTGACACGCCGCTCGCGTCCTCTCCTCCTCCTTCCCCCAGCGGCAGCATGTCTAACGCTGCACGCTGGGAGCCGGCAAGCATATCAATACGCCGGGGTCACTCACGTGACCCGGCGTTAAAGCGACAGTACAAAAATCACAGTGGGGGGTATAGATACCCCCCACGTGTGTTTGTTAATTCTGATTGGAAGTTATCCAATCAGAATTAAGGCTAGGATATTTATACTTACCTTTCCTGCCTCTCAGTGCCCTGTTGTGGTCTTTGCTTTATGTATTGATACTGAACGTGTGCTTTCTGGTTACGTACTCTCTGGCTTGTTATACTGACTTTGTGACTTTCTCCTACCCTTTGACCTCGGCTTGTTTATCGTTATTCTGTTTTCTGGTTCCCCTTACTCGGCTTATCTCCTGACTATTCTGTGTGTGCTTAGCCCGGCCACTCTAAGGTCCAGTACTGCACACTTTCTGTGTGTGTGTCTGTGTGTGTGTTAGCGTGTTGGGTTCCCCGAATCGTGACATTACAAGAGGGCCATAATGGAACCTGCTGACATACCACAGCTCCTAGTTAACCAGGAGGCTATAATGGATGGCTTGGACCACCGTATGGATCAGTTTGCTCAGGCTTTGCAGACCATACTGGCTCGTACTGCACACCTGCAGCCTGCCGTCCAGGAGGCGGTTGCTGCTGTGCCCGAACCCATTGCCACTCCAGTACCCGTTCCTGCTCATGTAGTCCATATGACACCGCCACAGCGCTATAGTGGTGACCCACCATTGTGTCGTGGTTTCCTCAATCAAATTGACATCCATTTGGTGATGAATCCACGTTCCTATCCCACCGACAGATCCAAAATTGCCTTTTTGATAAACCACCTGTCTGGGAGAGCTTTAGCATGGGCAAACCCCATGTGGGAAAATATGTCTCCTATGTCCTTTGCAGATTTTTTGTCAGCATTCAAACGCACGTTTGATCAACCCGGTAGGGTTGCCTCTGCTGGCAAAGCTCTGCTTAGGGTTCGACAGGGTAACAGATCTGTAGCGGATTATACTATCGAATTCCGCACTCTAGCAGCTGAAGTGGTTTGGAATAACGACGCCCTCGTAACAGCCTTTCAGGAGGGTTTGGCCGCTTACATACTGGATGAGATAGCATCCAGGGAACTGCCTGTCCTTCTAGATGATATTATAGACTATGTAATCCTTATTGATAACCGCATTAGAGAGAGACGTAGTCAAAGACGGCTGGATACACGGGTGTTACCTGCTCTACCCAGTACTGCATTACTAGCGTTACCCGCTCCTAGGCAACCATCCCCCGAACCCATGCAATTGGGTGCTACGGGGTTAACTGAGGCTGAAAGAACGTATCGTAGAAGGGAGGGGTTATGTCTCTATTGTGGAAAGAGGGGGCACCACTGTAATACATGCCCTAAATTACAGGGAAACTCCAGCACCTAAGGCCTAGAGAGGGGTCGGCCTCGGGTGTTATGACTTTGTCCCCTCATGTGTCCATCTCCAGACCATTTATTATGGTATAGATACCCCCCACGTGTGTTTGTTAATTCTGATTGGAAGTTATCCAATCAGAATTAAGGCTAGGATATTTATACTTACCTTTCCTGCCTCTCAGTGCCCTGTTGTGGTCTTTGCTTTATGTATTGATACTGAACGTGTGCTTTCTGGTTACGTACTCTCTGGCTTGTTATACTGACTTTGTGACTTTCTCCTACCCTTTGACCTCGGCTTGTTTATCGTTATTCTGTTTTCTGGTTCCCCTTACTCGGCTTATCTCCTGACTATTCTGTGTGTGCTTAGCCTGGCCACTCTAAGGTCCGGTACTGCACACTTTCTGTGTGTGTGTCTGTGTGTGTGTTAGCGTGTTGGGTTCCCCGAATCGTGACAGATGGAGTGAGGGAGGGGGGTGATATGAGAGGGAGGGTGGTGATGGTGAGAGGGGGGTGATGGGGGAGACTAAATACCTTTATTTATTCCCCGGTGGTCCAGTGTGGGCTGCCTGTTGGACCGGTGGGCTCCCTCGTGGTCTGGTGGCCATTACATCCGGTCTGCAGCTCCGCAGAGCTGCAGACCATGTATCTTACGAGACCCTTCAGAGCGTTGCCACATTGCCTTACAAGACGCCGGGCCCCCTCCTGGTGTCAGGTCCTTGGTCACTTACTGAGGACCAGACACAGTCTACCCTAAGGCGGTTTAGTGCAGCCAGCGCGAGACCTTAGGTGGCCGTCTAAACCACCTAATTATAGAGCTGCCTGTGCCCTCTAGCATGTAAGCTCATTGAACAAGGCCCTCAAACGCTCTGTTCCTGTGTGTCCAACTTTTCTGGTTACAAATACGTGTCTGTTAGTCCACCCATTGTACAGCACTACGGAACTTATTGGCGCTTTATAAATAATAATAATAATAATTTTGCTGTGAGCCCTCCATGGTTGAAGATGGATTATTAGTTCTTCCTACATGGTTTTAATTTTGCTGCAGGTTTTTTTTTTTTTTACGGATTTTTATTTAGACATTTTGGGGGCTGGAGAAAAAAGGAATATGTATTCCTTCTTCCCGTAATTTTATTTTTCTGGTCATGGCCATGACAGCACAACAATGGGTAAAGGAAGTGCAGTAAGACTTCTCAAGTAATTAAATAATGATGACTGTCATATTACCTCAGCAGAGAGAGTTTTGATCCAGGTCTTCCACCACAGGTCTGATAAGAGGAAACAAGGGAAGTTAACATTCCAATAGAAATCCCTTGTACAGTGATAACTATGAATACCATCCACTGCGGTTGAGGAACTTTTCTCCAAAATCCAATAGTTCAAGAAAGGGACACCCTTAACATCCAACACGTCTCCAACACTTCTCTTCTGCATAGGTAGCAAGTGCCGATATCAATCATCCTGACGGTTCCATATTGGTTTACACTTCTGTTTATCTTCTTCAGTACCTCCATGGGACCTCCCAAAAGAGTTCTTCCCCCCATCAGGTCCAGTGCTACTTAACTCATTCTGAAGATTTTGATATTGTAAAGAAGGGTTTAAATATAAGAGTTTTTAAACTACAGTTTTTAATACCCTTCTGAAGGCCATGGAGAACATATATCCTTGGCTAAATTTACAGAGTTGGTATGCATTTTTTTCCTGGTCTATTTCTAATCAGGTGATCATTCAAAATCATTCTATCAAGAAGGTTTTAAGTACCACAATTTGGGACTTATCTAGGAATTAGCCACATCATCTCAGAGGTGATGTGATCTAGTGAAATCCCCCGGTGGACTTTTATTTACTAATAGACTATAATTTTATATATATTTGAGCTTGGTTTTTAAATATTGGATTCAATAAAGAAAACTTGTTTAACCTGCATCTGGAGCTGAGGATTGACTCCATTAACAGCGACAGGGTGGCACCCCCCTTCCAATTAGGCACACTGCAATTAAAACAGAGCCTATCAAAAGGCTATGGAACACGTGAGTGACCACTTTTTTATTATTCCACTTTAATAGGCTATTATAACATACTGCATTAGATTGTGTCTCTTATTTGTTTTTTTCCCAGAGGCTGCTTTTATCTGTGTTATTCCTGGAGGTCGAGAGCATCATACATAAGAGGGAAGGAGTCCTCCCTTAAAAAAGAGACTCTGAGATGCACAAACTAGAGCTTAGTGTCTAGTAAATGTGAGTGCAGGTCCAAAAGGTATTGATTTGGGGTTACTCCATATATTTCAGAAAGCAGTCTACACTATTGTTTTGTTTTCTCTGTTTTTGTATTTTTGAGGTTTTCTCCAAACATAGAACTCTAAGCTGCTAAGTATCTTTGAGTCTGATACTGACACTAATATTTTATTGATTATTGGCACCTTGATCATGTTTGAAAAAGCTTAAAAAATTACATTTGCTGTTTTGCACAAAAATCCAGTTAAAAGTATACTAATCACTTTAAAGGACCACTCTAGTGCCAGGAAAACATACTCGTTTTCCTGGCACTAGAGTGCCCCGAGGGTGCCCCCACCCTCAGGGACCCACTGCCGCCGGGCTCTGGGGGGAGGAAGGGGTTAAACTTACCTCTTTCTCCAGCGCCGGGCGGGGAGCTTTCCTCCTCCTCCTCTTCTTCCTCGCGACGTCATCGGCTGAATGCGCATGCGCGGCAGGAGCCGCGCTCGCATTCAGCCGGTCGCATAGGAAAGCATTCATAATGCTTTCCTATGGACGCTTGCGTGCTCTCACTGTGATTTTCACAGTGAGAAGCACGCAAGCGCCTCTAGCGGCTGTCAATGAGACAGCCACTAGAGGCTCTGGAGGCTGGCTTAACCCTCAGTATAAACATAGCAGTTTCTCTGAAACTGCTATGTTTATAAAAAAAAAGGGTAAAAGCTAGCTGGACCTGGCACCCAGACCACTTCATTAAGCTGAAGTGGTCTGGGTGCCTAGAGTGGTCCTTTAAAGGTTCATATTCACACTCTTTTGGATATACTTAACACTTTAAGTTGCATATACACGCATGCGCACAATAATAAGTGCTTTTTAACCCCTTAAGGACCAAACTTCTGGAATAAAAGGGAATCATGACATGTCACACATGTCATGTGTCCTTAAGGGGTTAATTACACGTTCCTCTGGATACTTCATAAGCATACTTTTGCACTTCTGTCTGTATGCCGATGTACCTGTTCTTGTGATATTGTAAGCGCTACACTACAACCCCACTGTTTTGCAAGAAATCACAATGTTACACTCACAATGTTTTGAAGAACTAATTTATAAATTGTGGGTATTATACTGCCTCTGGTGGACAACTAAAAGCATTACATAATAAATTTCCTGAACCACCCAGACCAATCACATCATTAGGCGCTACCTTGTTCCAGTCCCAAAGGGAAGGTCATAAATAAAGGGAATTCAACACATAAAAGAGGACACACATAAGACAGCATATCACACATCACATCACAGTAGTGCACTAGTATCACTGACACTCACTAACGCTTGTGGACACCAGAGAGAATACCAGCCACCATCCCTGATGGCCATCTTAGAGTCTCCTGGGGGGGTTGTGATTGTTCCACTACTATCAACCTCTATATATACGTGTGTGTGTGTGTATTAAGTAGGATATACAGATAATCAAGAAGTGCTTCTATTAAAGTTTAAAGTAGAATAAGTGAATTTTACAGCTGAAAATTAAACAGAAAAAAAATAGTTGGATAGCATTGTTTATCTGCAGTACTGCTGATAAATTGGATGTCTGGAAAAATGTATAAATAGCCTAACTTTAAATTCCGTGAATATTAGCATTGACATCAATGTAGGACTATCTACCAAGTATTACTAATATACACATCAATATGGTTATGGATACTTACTAAAATCTGGTGTAATCTGATACTTATTGTATTTTAAATATAAGGGCATGGTGATCTGATCTCAATATTTAACCTAGATCAAATAATAGTACTGTGATACCATGGTCTGTTTTGTCTTGTAGGAAGGTCTTCATTCTTTGGCTTTGCAATATTGTTTTAGTTTCTTATTTTATGCATTTCAATGTTTGGGCATAATATATAAGGGAGACACATCTTATTTACTATTGCCTCTGACAGTGTAACTGTTACTTCATTAATATATTGCTTGACAACATTAACAATACTAGATCAAAATTAAATTGTGATTTGATTATATGATTATATGAAATTTTATGCGTATTAATATCTACATAAGGTCAACAAATTAGATAATTATTAAAATAAATGTGGTGTTTTTTATATCCATCAAGGTATTGCACATTAGTCATGTTTTGTATTACAAATCATTAATCCCATAATATCTAACATAATATAGTGTTGTAAATCTTTTAAATTAAGTCACGGTATATTGTTTAGACAATTACGTTAAATAAACGACAATTGCAAACCAAAATCTGTAAGTAATTTTTTTTAAATGATAAAGGATTGGACAACAGGTTTTTAATCATGCAAATTATTATAATGATATTGCTGTAAAAAATAAATGTTACCTTACAAAATTTGTATACTATTATATGCTCAAAAAAAAAAAAACAATTGAAGATTATGCTAGTGCTGATAATCTTATGTACTTATGTAATCTTATGTACTGATAATCTTAATTTTAATAATGACAGGAGGCGAATATTTGCATTAACTTTCTTTACTAGCTCCATAGCAGCAAAGAAAAAACTCTTAAAGAAAGAACCAATCGGGGCGGAGCCAGGCCGCCGAGCGAGATGGTCGCATGTCAGACCAGCTCCTGAAATTTCTAACCGAAAAAACAAGCAATCAGTTTATTTTGGCATAAAAAGCTGACAAAAATCGGTGAAACGCATCGGGTGGAGAGTACCGGACCCAGGGTGAGGCTGGCCCGTCCGGTTTCAGTCCCCTGGGGGATGAATCCTCACTGGCACCAACGAGGCCTACTCCGGCGGTGAGTGGGGCAGACGGCCGCTGCCCCGCTATCCTGCCCATCGGTGCTCAGACAGGAGCCAGACCCGTGGAGCCGTGGCCCCGTTCCCCCCCCCTATGGACCGGGGGGGTGATCCCGGTCCCCACCCCCGCATGCCCCGACCATCCCGGGAGCAGCAGCAGGGCCGCCTGGAGCCAGCACCAAAGAGCAGCGTGCAAGATGGCGGAGACCAAGGATGCTGGCGCCAAAACCGGTAGTGAGGCTCAGAAGCGGCCCACACCGCTCCCCCTGCACAGAAAGAAATGCGGGCAGCACCGGCACGGCCAAACCTAGAGGCCGTATCTTGCTGGGCTGCTGCGAGGGCCCGAAAACTGAATCCAAGATGGCGGAGACCGCGAGGCAAAGCGCTGACTCACAGAGCCTAAAACAGGCCGCTGATCCCCGCTGGCGAGACACGCAAAGGAACCAGCAGCGAGCAAACACCACAGGGCCCCAAACAGGCGCCTACCATCATAGGCAGAAGGGTGAAGAGGAGGGGAGCCGCACAGCACAAGGCGGCGCAACAAACACCGCTACCGGCGCCAAGCACCACGCTACCTACCCTCAAAGAGTGGGAGAGCCGGAGTCCAAGGTACAGAGCTGAGTCCCCCTCAAACATCTTAACCAGCACCTCATACCCAGCAGTCGGAACGAGCTGCAGCTTAGGAGGACGACGAATGCACACACTGCAATAACAATCACCGCCGTAAAACGTAAAACAAACATCATTTCTGGCCTAACATCATGGACAGTACCCAAGATAAGGTGGCAAGCCGGCTCAGTGATCAGAACTCTTTTCATGAAAAATGGACGCTTCAACACGATCGCTTGCCTCACATCCACGAGTATTGGCTGTGCAGACACAAGCAAACTTGTCGGAGATGGACTGCTTCCCGGGCCGGTAGCTTGGTTTTCTTGTTTGGTCCCTCTTGAGTAGCTAGAGCCATAGCATAATCACTTTAAAATGCTTGTATCTTTTCTGAAAAAGGGTTAGCGCTGTCCCTTAACAAGCCATACATGTTTGGGCTGATGAGTTTTTGGTTTTCTTTATCACCTACTTTATTCCCCAGTGGTGCTGCCTCCTGTAATTAAATGACTGCAGCTATATGTTAACAACCTAGTACCGCTGATTCAGATAAGAAAAAATGGTACAGCGGTTGTTTCTTGGCAGTAACTATAAAAAGTGCAGTAATCCTGACAAATGTTCCAGCTACATTTTAACATTACCAGTAATCCTTTCCTAGAATGTCTCTTCAAACGTGTTTAGCTTAATTACAAAAGTGCCGTGATCCAAACATTTTATGTTCATCTTGATGCGATATGTACAAAAAAAAAAAAAAAAGTGCACTGTCTATCTACCCCCCACTGTAACTAATGTCTTGAAACCTGCATATGGAATGCCGTTGGGGTACCATATGTATGCCTGTAAAATATATACGCACTGCAAAAATAAAGAATAAAAAGAAAGAAAGAAAGAACCAATCAGACAGAGGATATATAAGTCCATGCATAGCCCATCATTTCCTCTTGATTAATGCGACATCACAAGTCCGAAAGACAATGACAAACGTGTCAGATCCAACTTGATCCGGCTTGACGTAGTTAATTCACTGTTGAGAACGGTAAGGGTTTCCAGTCTCTCCATCCTCCATAAAGCTTGTTAAACTGCAAGGAAAGAGAGACTAGTATCAGTGATACGGAATTGACCGTAGACCACAAATGTCTCATTAGATATGTGAACTCTCCGTTATTCCTATACGTCTTGTCCTTAGAATACTATCGATCTAATTAAACTACAGTATAAAGACAACAACACTCCCCGTCCTACAGCCCTTTGAAACCTAAATACAGCAAGGGTTACCATTATCCCCATGAATCGTAACTTACCTCATCATTCGGGTGGGAACATCAAGAGAAAAGGGGGGGACATATTCGCCTCCTGTCATTATTAAAATTAAGATTATCAGTACACTGCGCTAGCATAATCTTCAATTTTATAACATGACAGGAGGCTTCATATTTGCATTTTTAACGCTTAGGCAGAAGGGAGAGTGTGGCATTAGACGACTGTCGGAAGTAAAAGGTCCGGAATGTTGATTCGCGAGACCAGTCCGCTGCTTGGAGAATATCTGCCAATGGTGCACCTGCAAAAAAGCTGCCGCCGCCGCCGCTCCCCTTACGGAGTGCGCTCCGAAGGACGGTTCCACCCCGGCAAGGGTGAGGATCCATCTAATCCATCTGGATAGTGTGGTGGTCGAGACTGGACCATGAGGTTTAACGTATGATATCAGTAGTTGTCGAGAGTTTAGTCGGCGTAGCGTCTCCGTTGTCTCCATATATGTTCTCAATGCCCTAACCACACAAAGTTGAGGTTCCGATGTAAAGAACGGGTAGAATATTGACTTCGAATCAGTCTTGGTTCTCCGGGAGATTTGGAACGTAACCCCATCCGGGCCATTAGTAAAGGCATCCGCATCAAACGCCCGTACATCTGAGACCCGGCGAAATGAGACCAGGCTCAGTAGAAAGGTGAATTTCGCTGTCAGCTGTTTCAAGGATAGGTGTTCACTTGAGGGCCATTCCTTCAGGAATCTAAGTACCATATCCACATCCCAGAGATGCTGATATTTTGGTTTTGGAGGGCGTCTCATTTTAATCCCCCGTAGCAGTCGGCAAACCAAAGGATCCTGTCCGATTGCTCTCCCCTGGGATGGAACGTGAGCTGCAGATATAGCTGACCTGAGGACGTTGATGGTGCAATACGATTTACCTTCTGCGAAGATGGATGAGAGGGAATTCAGTATCTCGGGTACAGGAGCCGTAAAGGGATCCAATTGATGTGCATGGTGAGTTCCTGGTTCGTCCAGATCCCACCTGTGGCTGTTGATCCATCTGTGGCACCCCATCCCCATCGGCTCGCAACCGATTCTAGAATGAAGTCCGGGTGACTGCCGAAAATGGCTCGACCATTCCATGCCTGCATGCAGTTGAGCCACCATTCGAGTTCCTGGCGGACCTCGTCCGTCAGGGGAACCGGTTGGTTGTATGTGGGGTTTTGCCTGAGGAAGCGGGTTTTCAACCGTTGCATGGCCCGATAGTGTAGTGGTCCCGGAAATATGGCCTGGATGGAGGAGGAAAGAAGACCCACGATCCGTGCTAGTTGTCGGAGGGGAATGGATTCGAGTTTGAGGACGTTGCGTAGCTCCTTCCTGATGGGCGTCACTTTGGTCTTCGGCAAGTGGAGAGTGCAGGATCTGGAGTCTATCTCGAAGCCCAGGAATTGAATTGTGCGCGTGGGAGTCAACGCAGATTTTTCCTTGTTGACAATAAATCCCAGAGATTCTATCAATTGAATCGTGTATTCGGTGTGTCGTGAGGCCTTGTCGCTCGTGTTGCAGAATATGAGTATATCGTCTAAATAGATGATACAGCTGATGCCTCGAGCCCTGGGGTGGGCCACCACCGGTTTCAGCATTTTTGTAAAGCACCAGGGGGCTGAGCTGAGGCCGAAAGGGAGGCAGGTGAATTGCCATGGAGATCCGTGCCATAGGAAAAGAAGGAGTGGACGGCTGTCTATGTGAATAGGGATCGATAGGTATGCGTCTTTGAGATCCAGACGTGTAAACCAGTCCCTTTCTTGTAATAAATCCCTCAGAAGATGGATGCCTTCCATCTTGAAATGGCGATAGACTACGTGGGCATTCAGGTCCCGTAAGTTGATCACCGGTCGGAAGTCTCTTTTTTCGCACGAGGAATAAGTTGCTGAAGTAACCCCCCGTGGTGTGTGCCGGCTGTATCGCGCCCTTTTTGAGGAGGTCGCCTAATTCCAACTCTATAAGTTGGGAGTCCATGGTGGTGAAGCATAGGGGCCGTGGAGGCCCGTGTTGCACGGGGCGTGATTGCAGTTCGATGCGGTAGCCCCTGACCGTCTGCAACACCCATGCGTCCGAGGTGAGGCCTGCCCAATTCTGGGAAAAAAGAGAAACACGGCCGGCAGTCATGGTTATTAAAGACATAGGTGTGTTTGGTTTCCTTACCTGTGGGAAATCTTGCGCGGGTACGTCCGCGGGCTCCCCGGCCTCTATCCGTTCCCCTTTCGAAGTGGGAGTAGGATTGCCTCGTTCCCGAGTCCGTATAGGAAAGTTGCGGGTAAAACTGCTGTGGAGGTCCAGTGCGGGGGCCTGATGGCCAGAAGCGGCTGGTGGCACGGCCCCGCTGCCGACCAGCCCTTGAAAAAACACCCCTAGAGGGGTTGCCTCTGAAGACCTTTCTCATAGAGGTACGAGCCTTGTTTAGGGACGTGAACACATTCACGTGTTTATTGAGCTCCTTCATAAATGCCTCTCCGAAAAGTTTGCGCTGTGCCTGGGGGCCTAATTCTTTTACCCCAAGGTCGGCCAGCTTTGGGTCAATTCTGAATAGTGCTGCGCGGCGCCGTTCTGTTGAGAGGGCCGCATTCGTATTCCCCAGGAAGCAGAAGCCCCGCTGGGTCCATTCTCTAATATCATGCGCCCAATTGCGCACCATGTCTGCAGTGAATGAGTCCGCTCTGGTATAGGCGTCATCAGCCAAATACATCACTCGGGCTAGCGGCCCCATCGCATCCAGGAGCTTGTCTTGCGCCCCTTTAAAGCTCCGTTCGATCCCCCTGCGTGGATCGCGACCACCTCTTTCCATGAACTTCAGCATGAGCTGATCAAACTCTGGCGTAAACGCCACCTTGTCTGGCAGGGAAGGTCTAGGGCACTCAGCCCGCATCCTCTTACGGACGTGCTTCTCGAGTGGTTTCCGAATCCAGAAGTGCATAAACTTCACAAGGTGGTCGGGTGGAGCCCACTCCCCGGAGCGGGGGTGGCGTATATTCCTGGGATCAAACATGCGTTGTCCCGTAGTATCCAGGAAGGTCTCTTGCTCCTGGCTAGCAGATGTTGTGGAAGACTCTGCCGACCCTTTCCTCTGGGGCTCACCCAGGAAAGTCTCTGTGACATAGGCGTTGGATCCCCAATCTCCGTCATCAGAATCCGAAGCCTCTGCCTGCCACTCATCCAGGACGGACAGGGTATGGGGCATCTCTTCTTCCACCTCCGAGGAGGCGTCGTCGGGGAATGTTTTAGGAACGGGTGTTACCTGTGCATGACGCTTGAGAGGCGCTTTGCCCTTTTTCGGGGCCTTCCGAGACCCTTCGCCCTTCCAGTGGCGTTTCGCCGGACGCTGTCTCTCTTGGGAGGAATCGTCAGAGTCACCGGAATCGTCTCTGGGGCGACTAGATTTGCCAGGCGGCTTGAGGGTATCAGAGGCCGTCGGGAGCACCATTGCCATGGCTTTTTCAAGCGATGCGGCTACAGACGCATTAATCATGGCTTGCATCTGATCCACGGAAATCTGTGTCTACTTTTCCATTATGTTAACTAGCTGGCAGGCACAGGTTGGAGAGGTATGGGGACTGTATGGGAGGGTATGAATAAGAGGCCGTCGGCCGTCTAGGTTATAACGCTTAGTAGCGTGGAAGGCGGACTCACACTGGGGCTCACCCAGGAAAAGAGGGGAATTGCTATAGCAAAATTCCCGTAAGCAGCACTGGTATGGGGGGCTCACCCCGTGCCAGAATACTAGTATAAAACTTACTGGCAATTCCACTCCCTAAGGGTTGATACGCCCAAAATACACAGGTCCCCTTTAATGTAACAGGAACACTCACTTTGCAGTAGACTGGTAGTTTGAAGCACACCAGGAGCTCTCTTGTCCGCAGCTTATTCCGCAGTAGCCACAGCACCCACAAGATGGCCCCCACAATTCTCGCGAGGTCTGGCCCTTTGAAAGCCCGGGAAATTTTCGCGGGGAACAGCCGTGGCTAAGTTTGCTGGTATGAGAAGCCTCCGCGTAATGGAGGAGAGACAACACTAGGAGGGCGGCTTTACAGAGGCAGCTAAGGAGAGAAAAACCCCAATGTCCCACACAAATTAAAGGAGCCCTCACCACCCCCACTATAAATATTATTCTTTAGTACCTAAAATGATTATAAAATAATATTAAAGAAGCAGTACTCTGACCTGACTTGTGATGAAGCAGCAAAGAAAGAGGGAATGATGGGCTATGCATGGGCTTATATATCCTCTGTTTCACTCTGATTGGTTCTTTCTTTAAGAGTTTTTTCTTTGCTGCTATGGAGCTAGTAAAGAAAGTTAATGCAAATATGAAGCCTCCTGTCATGTTATAAAATTACATTTTAAAAAGTACATAATAAAATGTATATATGTTAAAGCAGCTACAATTCAATTGGTATTGGTAGAAAATGGAATTGCTCTAGTTTATCGCTGAGTATATCTCAGCTACTCTGGAGGCATTTTCACTAAATATCAAATGTGTCATCTTCCTCATATAGAATAAACTATTCTAGCATGTATACATGTCTCACTTTTAAAATAGTAAGCTATTCTCCAAGACATTGGATTGACCTCTTTTCTGAAGTCAATCCAAAAAGAATCCGCATAGGCTCCAGGACTATACAGAAACTCTATTTATTTAGTTCCAATATTAAAACAAAAAACAACAACATTATAATATATTATAATATACTTCATAATAAAAATATTATAAAATCACCACAATGATATAAAAAGGTACTTGAAGGCAGCACAAATTAGGATGAAAACACACTAGTCATTATACAACCCAGATGACGAGCAGCGTTCTCAGACCGTATAACTAAAGTGGAGAAAGACCACAAGGCAGATAGGAAGCACAAACATACTTACCAAAACATACACAGTAATAAATGAACCAAATCTGATAAGAAATACAATAAAATAGTAAAACAAAGACTTAAAGGCTATACATTAATTTATTCCAGAATCATAGAATAAATGTCGAAATCAAGAAGGTAACAATTTTATAGTAACAGGATGCATCAAGGACTGAATATAGACCAAAGAAAACCCTTGTTTATAAATGCTAAATCTATTTGGCTTTGGCATTTTCTTTTAATAACTTAATATCCACCTGCACCAACCTTCCCCCCTCCCCCCATCCCTCCACGTTGCTCTATTCCTAAGGGAAACCTGCTGAATTATTTGAATATGTAAACATTTTAAATTACAGCCATTATATTCCTTAAAATGACATGTCACCGGAGAAGGAGAAATATAATTAACATCCAAATTAGAGTATATATATGTCCTTAAATGCCCTCATTGTCTGCCCCGTGTGCTGAATGTTACATTGTGCACAGGTTGGCAAAGAAATTATATTTTAGTTGTTACAATTGATATAACCACAATTATGGACAACCAGTAGCAGTAGATTCAAAACTTTTACTCACATAAATATAATTGCAACTAATACACCAGATTTAAATGTCTCTTCCTTTGCAAACCACATGTTGGATTTGTTTCCTACCCTTATAGTAAATAGAGAAGGTGATAACAATGATCCAGTAATAGGTGCCATCCTAGCTACTGCTTTGCACTCATAGTTCACAACATATTTAAGCTTTTTATCACTAGATCAAATAGGTAGATATGTATTAATAATCTGGTGAATATCTTTAAGCTGTGCACGATAATTAGTAATAAACAAGGGAATATACATGTCAACACTCTTACTTGCTTTGGGATAATTTTTGAAATGATTGTAACAGGATATGAAAACAATACTCTTTTAACTGCACTTTTAAGTGAGTGCATCTTCTAGCCTCACGCCAGCAACCTATCTCAAAGCAAGCAGGACTCTTCCAATAACTTATCAAAGAAAGAGCAGTAAATTATAAGATTCTGGTGCTTTATCAAGGTCATTTGTTTTTAAAAAATACCCTCACAAACTAGGAATAATTAGGAGTGAAAGTTACAAAGATACTCCTCACTTACTGACCGGGTTCCATTCTTATGTTGGTAAACCTGGCAAAGATCAATAGTTTATTTATATAAAGATAAATTTAGGGTGCTTTCAGATAAACTACAAAACTTTGCTGCAGTTGTCGGATTCTGAGAAAGATTTATGATATTCTACTCTAATAACTTGTAAGTTTATGTAATATGTAATATGTAAGTTTCTACATTTTAATAAAGTATCCTTCTCAAGAGTTCACAGCTTGTTGCCGAATCAATGTGGAGATGAGAACTGAACTTCCAGATGCTTTGGGAAAGAGAACTGGGTGAGGCCTTAACAGCAGAGATTTAGAGGACATTTTGACTATCAAAGAAAATGGGTATAAATATATAACAAGATGGTACTTAAACCTTGTGAGATTAGCTCATACTTACCCAGGTTTAGCCCCTTTTTGATATAATGAAGTGGCCTTAAAGGTGCATACTATCATATGTGGTTGGAAATGTCTTGCACCAGGTCCTCTCTACATTAGTTCCACCACTTACAAGTGGCACACCATTTAACACATTACAGCCTGCGTGAGGTTATAAGGTGTTTAACACGATTGTTTTCACTATGTGTTGTTTTTTTAACATTGTTAGTTATTTATTTAGCTGATTCCTTGGCCCTGTTATTCTATATTAAAGTATTGAGATTATTTGCCAAATTTCCCATTTTTTTGCATTTATGTATTAAATGATGAACTTTTAAATGCGGGTTTATAAGAAGGTGAAATTGTCCTGGACAATAAATAAATAAAATAAATGCCCCTTATCTATTTCACCCATGTAAAAAGTATGGTGCATCATAAACTGAAAAATGCCAGTCAGTGAATGGTACCCTAATGACTTTATATTTCACTAATCAATCTGAATTGCCTACAGTATGACAAATGTTACATAAACTCAGAACAAGAAACGTGCCTGTGGATATAGCAAGTATTGTAACACTATTTGTAAATGCTCTCCACGATATTCTTAAAAAAATAAAAACAGAGAAATCAATGTGCAGTGTTAAAGCATTTGATAAATAAATACAATAGTTCTGGAAACATACAGCCTATATAATAGCAACATGTACTGTATTCAAATGCTTAACATGCCATTGAGCTGTGGAGTCACATCAATTGATTTTTTATTAGTGTTCCTGTGGTCTTAACTCTGGTTGGCCATATGATTGCCTTTAGGTTTAGTGAGATGGGGGTGGGGTGGCTGTGCCTTGCATGCTTTCTCCTTGCTTCTCATTCATATCATTATCTGAATGCTTCCGAATGAAACAAATCTTTGTTAACCTATTTGAAGGCCTTTTAAAAGCTATTTATCAAAGCAGAAAGGAGAATATACTATACCATCTGCTAGCTTGAGGGTTTACTTGCAAAAGTCACATGTCCCTTTATTAACATGCTTCAATGTTTTGCACACGGACATAACCAGTAAAAAGTAAATGGGAATTCTTAATTATGTGCAAATAATACAGATTTCACTTCTTGAATCCTCGCCTGCAGAGCTGCTTTAAGTAGCATTTTTCTGCATGGATATTTTTAAAGATTTCTTAAATATACGGCACAGCAGGACATCTGTTTTCTATGTTTTCCTATGTTTTTTTTTTTTTTTTTCTCTCAACTGCATTTTACTCTGGCAGCATCAAACCTAAATTCAATCCTAGATATAATATATTCATTGACTATCCCTCATTAGATACATGCAATGTACAAGCCTTAGTAGGTCCCTTTTTGGTTCCAAGTTTGAATTCTGCATATATCTAACAAGGTGCTCGAACATTCCTTAGGATTTTTGATCCATGCTTACTTGATCACATTAAGAAATTTCTACATGTTTTCCAGTCATGCTTTAGTTTAGATCTTCCAACCCATCTTGTCCCATAGGTGGTGGAACTCTGTAAGTCTAAAATAATGTTACAATACCAGAAGTTGTTAAAAAAAAAAAAAATATATATATATATATATATATATATGTATTTGCTTAGTGTTAGCTTACATTCTGTTTTGTCTTGTTTTAATTATTTAGGGTCTCCGTAAGTCTAAACCAGGATTGCCGAAAAGGTAGATCCCCAGATGTTGTAGAGCTACATGAGAACTTCCATGATGCTTTGTCATTCTAAAGACATGCAAAGCATCATGGGAGCTCTAGTTCAATAACATCTGGGACTCCCGGGGCACCCCTGGTCTAAACACTAGTCGAGAAATGCCTAGAGATGTGTGATCCACACTTCCCTGTTGAGGCACAAGAAGGTGAAAATGTTTGTGCAGGGGTTCTGTATCTCTTGTGCAGTGGGGACTTGCCTGGCCTTTATTTAATTTTTTTCAGAAAATTGAGAATTGTAGGTTAAAAATTCTGAGCTAGAAAAATAGAGGAGTTACAGAATTGTTCTAGCTATGACCTCGATTTATAAAACTTTTCAAATTATTCAGATCTGATAGAAAAACATTCCAAATGATTATCTACAGAAGTCACTATTATAGTTTATGGGCATTTTTGTAGTTAAATCATTTGAACGTTTCTCCAGAAGTATTAAATCTTTTCAAAAACTTATCCAAAAATATTAACAGTGTTATTGACTAAAGTGAGAATTCAAAGTGAATTCCAAATTTAAGGCCACAGTAATCAAACTGAAAGCATAGCTGACTTGGGGAAGGTTTTCAGTTCAGTTACTTTAAACTTAAATTTGAAATATACTTTGAATTCATCTTGAATTCTCACTTTAATGGATAACTCTCTAAAACGAGGCCTTGGTTAGCTAAAAAGTTGTATTTCCCTTGTCAGCTAAATGGAGTTCATTTGGTAATAAAGTGGTATAATGTGCACAATAAAATATTCCCCACACCATTATACCTCTGCAGCCTTTACTATTAAAGGTACACTATAGGCACACTGGTCGCTTCACCTCATTGAAGTGGTCTGGATGCAGTGCCCCTGTGTTTTTAACTCTGCAATGTAAAGAAACTGCAGTGTTAAGGAACACTATAGGGTCAGGAACACAAACATGTATTCCTAGTTAAACCCACCATTAAGGTGGCTTGCCTCCCTTTAAACGTTAATAAAACACACCTTATTTCCAGCATTGCGCGGGTCTGTCTGCACTGGCTTTGCCCCCTTGGTGACATCATCAGAAGTGCCGATCTCTAGCCAATCCAATGCTTTCCCATGGATTCAATGCATCTCTATGAGGAAAATTCAGTGTCCCCATGCAGAGCGTGGGGACTCTGAACGGCAGTGCTGCCTACTGTGCAGCACTGAGCCAGGAAGCACCTCCAGTGGCCATCTAAGGAGTAGCCACTTGGAGGTATCCCTAGGAGCAATATAAACTCTAAAAAGGCAGTGTTTGCATGAAAATGCCTGAATGCAATGATTATACTCACCAGAACAACTACATTAAGCTATAGTTGTTTTGGTGACTACAGTGTCCCTTTAAGTCCATCTCTAGTGGCTGTCTTCCAGACAGCCACAAGAGATGCTTCCTGCTCCCAGAGTTTTACTTATGAAACGCTTTGCATGAGGACCTCCAACGTCTTCAAATTCCAAATCTGAAAGCATTAGGTCCCACCATCGCCAAGGGTTTTTCACCCATTTGTCACTGTATGGTTGGGGGGACTTAATAATTTAAGGACAGGGACACAATAGCACTAGGAATACATGTTTGTATGCCTAACACTATAGTGTCCCTTTAATACAAGACAACATGCATTAATTGAATCATGCAGTGTGCGCTGATTTCTGTCCTAATCTTCCCATTTTCCAGCAGAACTCAAGATTTATATGGGCAGGCAACATTTTTAATGGCCGTGTTACTTTAGATTTGGTTAAAAGAAAACTAATTTTAAATATATCTTTTTTTTTTTATTGTTGTGTTCCATTTTCCCCCCCCCCAATGAAAAAAAAATTATAAAAAATAAAAAACTTTAAAACTAGGCTATTCCAGTGACGAGACAAACCCGTAGCTACAGTCGCTCCTCCTACAAAATCATCACTTTTGCCCAATACAGTGCATTTCATAGATTCATGGGGCGTATGTGTGGCTTGAGTGAGTCGCGGTGCTAGAAAAAGCATTTATTAAAACGGTTTATTTTCCTTTTTTACATTTGAGTTGGGTGGCCTAAATCTAAATCGCAATTAATAGGAATGCATGTTGGTAGCCGTACAGTGTTTCTTTATGCTAATATTGTATAAATGCATTATATTGATCTCTAAAACATCAGACTAGTTTTTAATGGGCAGAGTTAGAATGTATTATTTCAGAATGAAATTATCCAACATAACAGATACATAAACATTTTTTTTTAAAATATATTTTCATCTTAACATTTGCAAGTGGTTTGACTATAAAAGTGTATAGATTTTATTAGAAAACTAAACCAGAACTCAGTCATAGTTTGCATGCAAAGTCCTTTAAAAGACATAATTCGATGAGTCACATGTATTAAAGCAAGGCTTTTAATTGCATAACAGTGAAAAAGAAAAAAAAAAAAAAAAAAACTTATGACAATGAGGTATCATCACACTGTAGAATAATGGTTCCAGACTGTCACCCTGAGATTTTTTTTTGTTCTATTTTTTCCATTAGAGCAAAAGCAGGATGAAGCTGAATGACAGAGTCCACGGGTAAAGTACAGGCAGTCCGAATATATACAGTCTAATTTTCGAGAGAAGCTCATGTACATCAAATTGTAACACCAATATGGGTAACACACATCCGCCTCCAAGATAAGTCAAATTGAAGTTGGAAATGAAAAGTGGAGGGGGGATTACAGCGCCAAAGCAGGGGGGGCGCAAAAGTCCGAATCCCCTAAGTCTGGCTGGGGACTCTGATTTTCCTAATTACCTGTCACACTGGAGCCAGTGTAGTCGGCTGGCCTCTCCTGATGATGTCAGGTTCTCCCAGGACCGCTGGGGAGTCTGGGAGAAGAGCAGAGGAAGTCACACCCCCTCCTCCTGACATCAGGAGGGGCCAGCTGATTTTACTGGCTGCAGACTCCAGATCCTGTCCCACCCCTTCTTGGCCCAAGGTAAGTCTCAGGGAGCGGGGAAGGGAGAATACACTTTAGTTTTTTTAATCCCCCTTCCTCAGCCCCTGTCCCCCTCCTTCAGCAAGTCCCTTTCCACAGTCATGTCCCCCTTCCCCGGTTTCCCCCGCCTCACCCCATATGTGCTGAGGGGAGAGAGCCACAGAAATGGTCTGGGGGGGTGAAGAAACATACGCAAACATAATGGGGGAGGGAGACACATAAAAAGGTGTAAAACATACCAAAGGGGGGTACAATACACTAAAGAGGGTAAGAAAATCAAAAGGGGGTTACAATTCCCAGGTATGGTGGTCCCCAACTTGATCTCTAGTCTAGTGTATATATTTAAAAAAAAAATAAAGGCACAATTTTAATAATCTTGATTATGCACAGAAACAAACCGAGTTTAACAGGTGTCTAGGCACGTCAAATAACTGGTGTGGTGTATACAGATGGAGGTATTCCCAATCACCTTAAAATACAAATAACAAAATTGGTAATACTAAAACAACCACGTCAGTATAACACCCAATGTGACACTCTTAGGGGGTATATATAATACTTCCCAATGATATTGCTTTTATGCAAGAAATACTTTCTGGTACTGCTGATAATCTGCATCTGGAGTATTTTCGTAAACAGTTATTGGCACCCCAACGCTAATCACAGAGCCTGGCACGGCTCTATAGTTATCCTATGAGAGGAATCTTGCGGTTATAACAAGACAATCATTGGGAAGTATTATATATACCCCCTAAGAGTGGCACATTGGGTTTTATACTGACGTGGTAGTTTTAGTATTACCAATTTTGTTACTTGGAAGAATATGCTCTGTTCTGACTGATATGTACTTTAAGATACAGGTTACTTCATGCAAAGCCTTATTTCATTAATTATTTTATATTTAGCTATGCTCTCATGTGCATTGCATTATGTGTTTGTTATAAACCTACAGTTTTACTTGGACAGCTGTTTGTCAGACATCTCATTCAAAAATTACAGGCCTAAATATAGTTTGTCCACACTTTGCTGCCAAAATAGCCACTGCTCTTATGGTAAGGCATTCCACCAGCTGTTCTAACATTACTAGCCGGATTTGCTTCTGTTGAGAAAAGAGACTTGGTCATGAGCAATGATTTTGAATGATAAGCTTGGCTCTTATCACAAAGTTATCCATTTGGGGTGAGGCCTGGTTTCTTTGCAGGCCAATGTTGTTATTCCACACCAATCTCAACAAAACATTATCAGGTGTTCCTTCTGCACCACCCAAAACCACATTTTCTTAAGGAAATACACAGACTAAAATTCATATATATGCACACTTGAATATAAACAGACACAATGATATACACACACATGTTCTGATGATCTCAGCCAACCACAATGGTCCCATAGGAAAGCATTGGATTGGCTAAGATGGTCAATTCTGATGATCAATGCCAAGGAGGCAGGCCGGGAGTGGAGCCAAGCCCTGCCTGACCAATTAGCATCTCCTCAAAGAGATGCATTGAATCAACACATCTCTATGAGGAAAGACCAGTGTCTCCATGCATAGTGTGGAGAAACTAAAAGGTCAGTACTGCACATTGAGCAGCACTGCTCCAGTAAGCACCTTTAGTAGCCATCTAAGCAGTGGCCACTGGAGGTGTTCCTGGGCTGTAAATTAAACCCTGCCTTTTCTCTGAAGAGACCGTGTTTACTGTAAAAAGCCTGAAGGGAATGATTCTACTCACCAGAACAAATACATTAGGCAGTACTTCTGATGACTATAGTGTCCCTTTAACAATGACATACATGCTAGAATAGTGTATAGAGCTGTTAGCTATGCTCTAGGTAAATGATCTTGTTTTAGTTCTAATGGTCACTGGATAGTAAAGCTTGGAAGGGAAAGTCTACTTCCCGCCTCCTCCCCCCCTCCCCTCCCCTTTTCCCCCTTCACATAGCCCCAAATTCCTGGAATTTTAGTTAAAATACAGTTTCAACAACAAACTATCTTGAAAATCTCAAGTTACACTACAGCACAGCATTTATTATGTTATATATTGACCTTACAACAGTTTAAAAACACACAATGTGCCATAAAGATCAATATATTGGTTAATGTTTTTTAGCATTTGGGTGCAATCCCCAGTTTTCGGTCAACGTATTTCAACAGTTTAATAAACGCTGAGGCTGTGCCCTGTATCCAAAGCCAGACCCCACTGCAGCCACTCCGATAAATAATCTGTCCAAGCAGGTTTGTTTAATTTCCTAAATACGGTTTTAACAAACCATCACGTACAATAGCAACATGGGCAACCTACACACCCCAGACATTTAAACCCTTTACATAGTCAGACTAATAACTGAGTCAGTCTTCTCTTCTGGTATCAAACACATGTTATCTAACTTTTATAAACACTACACCAGATCTCCTGTAAACTGCAGAATATTTGAAAAAAATAAATAAAAAAAAATGTATGTTTATATCAATGCCTGTAAAACAACAAACTTAAAGGCACACTATAGTCACCAGAACAACTACAGCTTAATGTAGTTGTTCTGGTGAGTATAATAGTTCCCTTCAGGCTTTTTTCATGCAAACACTGCTTTTTCAGAGAAACGGCAGTGTTTAAATTGCCTCTAGGGACACCTCCAAGTGGCCACTGGAGGTGCTTCCTTGGTCAGTGCTGACGAAAATGCAGCCCTGACGTTCAGCAACCCCACACTCTGCATGGAGACACAGAATTTTCCTCATAGACATGCATTAATTAAATGCATCCCTAATGATGAGATCCTGATTGGCCAAAACTGCATTTGGCCCTGCACCAATTTTAGCCAACCAATGCATTTCCACATTGGATTGGCTAAATATCGCCCATTTTGATGAGGTCACAAAGGGGGCAGAGCCAGCGCGGGGCTGGAAATAAGGTGAGTTTTAAACTTTTATAGGGGGCTAGCCACCTAAATAGTGGGTTAAACACTATAGGGTCAGGAATATGTTTGTGTTCCTAACCTTCTAGTGTTCCTTTAACCCCTTAAGGACACATGACGTGTGTGACACGTCATGATTCCATGTTATTCCAGAAGTTTGGTCCTTAAGGGGTTAAACCGTTAAACTGCACGTGGGCTTGCATCTGACACTAAACATGAATTCTAAACTTGATCACATGTCAATGCCACAGTTATCTAAATCACCATTTAAAACAACAAAAGAAAATATCACTTGCATCATACATCGATTAAAAATGACTGCATGGTCTTGTTTAGAAAGTAATAGGTCACTTAAGCTTTAGTTCAGGAAAAGAAGTTGGCACAAGTCAATTAATCCTTCTTTGTTGTGGAATCTGCAGCATTTACTTTAAGCTTATAAATGCATTAAGAGCATTACATATTATACCTTCTACCAACTAGATTAACTCCTCCAATTCCACTGGCTTTATTCCTGTGAATGCCTAAATGTAGATCTGAATATCATTCTGAAGCATTATGGGTACTTCAACAGAGAAGGAGGTAATTGTATTGTGAAGCACAATGGGATCATACAATACACTCAAGAAGACCAAGCTATTTCCTGCTAAGTTATGTGGTTTAGTGAACAGATAGTTTTTTGTTGTTCATCAGAAGACTCCACTGTGTCACAATATACATATTATATTTAAAAATACCAGCAAGCCCTTACCTGACAAACAAAGCACAAGGGAGTCTAGAAACTTTAGGACCACAGGCTATACAAGTTTGATAGAATCAGACCATCTGCCTCAGTACATAAACTAGAAAAGGGTTTAGTTCCTAGAAAAAAAAAAAAATGCCCTCAGCATTTACCCATATACAAGACTTAGTTTATACTTTAATTTGTGGCATTCCTAATTAATAAAAGTTACTTGTTAAATATTATCTGCACTGCAGGAAAGGATATCTACAAACTCTTTCTTCTAACCCTAAAAAGTGCAGTGTGGCAGATCAAAGCTTTTGTATGAAATCACATGTGAGTATTTCAGAGAATGTCATTGCCATTTTAAACGAACCCTTACTGCGAATATCTAAAATTAAGCATATGTAAATAAAAAGTTCCCTGGTATGTTAATTGCTGAATGTTATTCATAAATATATATGGAAAGGTTTTAAGATGAGCTGACCATTGGAAATATTAACAATTAAAAGATCCATTGCTCAGATCCTCTGCAGTGACTTGCATGAACTAACTGGTTCGAAAACATAACTTGCCAAGACATGATTATTGTAAGGGAAAGTATAGGGCACTAAAGATAAAAGATTCCCTACATAAAGCATTAAAAAAAGCTCCACAACTGTCAAACAAGTCAGATTTTTCACATTCAAAATGTATACGTTTGAAAGAAATGGTAATTTGTTAATGATTTTTGCTCTCATTGCTTATTAAATGCAGAGTAACGAGAGAAATGTTTAAGGATCAACAGTGCTTGCCAACAAGAACATTATCACACAAGACTTTAAAGGGAAACTGATGTTAACAGTGTTTTCTTTGTGCTGTAGCAAGAATGTGCAGTTCTGTAAAAATGTGAAGAAAAGATACTCATATCTCCCATTTTATGGAGGACCAGGTAAAATATACAAAAAATAAAAAATAGCAAATGCATGTTACAAAATCAATAAGCCCAAGACGACAGCAGTGAATGCGGACACTTCAAACAATACATAATCAATTCACATTTCAATTCTAGCAGTCAGTGTGTTATAAACACCAGTAAGACAGTCAGTATGACAAAAGAGGGGGAATACAGGACAAAAACACCGTACAATTCACATTTTAAAAGAGGTTTTGAAAATTAGCATATTTTATAATATAGCAATAAATTAAGTTTTATGTGAAGATCTTTAGGGCAGTGACTCGTGTCATTTTCCACAAGTAATAAACAGAAGAGACAACCTCAACAGAATTTAAAATCAGAAGCAAAGCTATGAGACAAGCAGACAATGACCCCTGGAAATTCAAATATTTGTCGTCAGGTATTTCAAATTTGTATGAAACATTTAAAAATAACCAGTGGAGCAGGTTTTAAGGGTTATAACATTTTATTTGACTATAGGATTAAATAGTAGAGGGCATTCCATATAAAACAGAAGTGTCAGGTTGGGGAGTGTTGAAACCTATATCCACTATAGGTTAAACTTTGCAGAGCAAGAAAATACAGCTCAGCTGAACCATTTTTTTTTTCTGAAAACAGTTTTATATTATGTATATATTTTGCAGTACACAGATAGGAGCATTTTCCCACCATTTAGTTGACACATCAAGTGAGAAAAAAAAAAAAAAATTCCAGAGTGAACAGGAGAAGCAGTAAAAATATTCAAGCAACCGATCGACCTAAAGCAGGGCTGATCAACCTGCGGCCCCCCAGATGTTGCTGAACTAAAACTCCCATGATTCCCTAGCTGTTTCATTGAAAGAATCATGGGCGTTTTAGTTCAGCAACATCTGGGGGGCCGCAGGTTGGACAGCCCTGACCTAAAGTCTGCCGAATTACAGTTCAGCCTAAAAACTAAAAAAAAGCCAAGTCTGCTATAGGCCATTATGCTTTGCATATAAATAGTGCAAAGTTTCAGCTAAAAAGGTTAAAAGCATCTGTTACATATTAAAACCTATCATGTCACTTTCAATAATTGTTATAGATAGCTGCTGTAGAAATATGTAATATTGCAGATGTCTAGTTAACATTGAGACAAATATATATATATATATATATATATATATATATTTTAGATCTTGCCTCTAAACAAAGCAGCTGTGCATAAAGATGACCAAGAAATGCATCTGTTACAACTTTAAATTTTAATTTCCACAAAAGGTTTGTTTGCCTTCATTTAACTCACACATGCTTACAGCAATGCAGTGTTCTAATCACCCTCTGGCTAGGACTAAGTTTTGTTGCCAATGAACAAAAACCATGCATTCATGTTACTGGACACCATGATATTTCTCAAGAATGTGAACACACCATTTCATACAGTACCAATATGGGTTCCGGGTGACAAAATTAACTATACAGATAAGGCATTCGCTGTACTTTTAGGGGCAAAAGTGTGTCTCATGTCAAATATGCATCAACACTGCAGAGATTATATTAAAATAGACAAGACAGTTGAAAATGTTACTTCAGTAACACAGAGCAGAAAACATGCACAATAAAAACAGTGTATTGTAGAGAATTAGTGAAGGGATTACAACATTTTTGTCCAAAATAGCCAAGATAAAACCTACCAATGTTAGAATGGTTACCCATTTGTTTAATTATTAAATCTAAAAAAGTGTTATGATAGGTCTATAATAAATATATTAAAAAAACCTGTAAAACTGAACTCCACTCCTCAGAATTTCTTTAGGAGTCATGTGATACTTTCATAACAATCATGTGGTTCATGGGCATCATGTTTGGAATGCAGACTAAAGTCCACAACTGACTTGACATTCTTATTTGTAAACTTGTACTTTGGTCATGGTTTCACTTTAATAATGTGTTGTGGTATATGCACCGATTACTGAATTTGTAATCCTTAATGTAGAGCAATATAAACTTCATATCTAGCCAGCCAATTAAGAGTCATAGGAAGCAAAACAAAATGTTTTATTTTATGTTTAGTGTGCAAGATGCCTTACAAACAGAAGAGTCCCATGACCCCCAGTTTTATGGCTTGAGTACGGCCTCCTACTGAGAGATAACTTAATGAAGCTGTAACTGGCAAAACACTTGGACATAACCATAGAAATGAGGAACAAGTGGTCTGAGTTAATTTAGGGTAATAACACTGCAATGCATTTCTTTCACAAGACTAATGCACGAGTTACTTTAGCAGATAAAAAAAAACAAAAAAAACATTCAGAGTCAAACTACACATTTGAGGGGGAAAATCCCCCCACAAACACTGGAGTTAACCAATTTAAGGAAAAAGGTATTTCATTTCAAGTTGTTGAACGTTGTTTTTTTCCAGCTTCTGTAGTAAACACGAAACCAAAGTGTTACAGCAAGTCGAGAGGTGCCCATATATTTTCTCTTCAGGTATCGGAATCATGACTAAGAGCCTACATAGCAGACTTCCATGAAAGGTTAAGGGAATTTTACTTAAAATCTTACCAACTGTAGAAAGCAAAATGTTTTACTACAATTACTGGTTGTAATAAAAGTAAGCAATGCTGCAAGTTTGAGGGAATGTACTTTAGAGACTGGATAAATAAAATAAAAAGCCAAAGAAAATTCACAAAAAAAAAAAAAAAATGTATACCCAGACTGAAGGTTTAGATTTCTGTTAGTGATGCATGTACATGATGCTATACAAAAGGATCTAAAACAAAGTAAACTGAGGGAGGTGATCAGCATGTTCAGACAAATCTTCAAAGCATTTTCCAATGGTCTACTCAGGATGCTGAACATTACATCAGTTGTCGTGCACAACCAAAATATTTATCACAGTACTCACATCTAGTTGTGGTACTAGATCTTACAGAATTAAAAGTCACCTTTAAACTGCCCATTCATGAGGCAAAGGTAGTTTTACAGTTACTCAACATTTTATAAAACAGGTCCATATGACATTTGAAGACAAGATACTTCAAGGCAAACTGTTTTTATTCAGTTAATTCTTAGGAGGCAACCTAGTTTACAGGTTACCATTAATGTGCTACAGTACGATAGAGCTCAGCTAGGTTTGTGTTGCTGAAACGTAAAGCAGAGACAACCAAACTTAAACGAGGATCTTCGTCATAAGGCCAGACATTCTACACAGAAACTGAGTATTTCACAATGGAATGCACACTTTCAAACTCAAGTGGCAAGGGAAAATTAAAATATGAAATACTATATGTGCATCAGTTAAGGGCATGTGTGAAGGTTGTCCCTGTTGCTGTATTGCAAACAGTGTCCATTTTTTGTTAAAGAAGATAATCATTCTTCCCATATGTGCCTATGTGGATCCAAGAGGGAATTTTGCAGTGTAACATACAATGCCAAATTGTTTGACATAACGAGTGGAGATTAAAAATAAAGCGTGTGTAATACATCACATTTTACACCACAATTAGACCTGGGAGCATAGTTTATATTTAAGGCCAAAAATAGCACAACTGGAAATTCATTTTTAATTCTCAAGAAATCTTCTTACTGGAGCAAATGATCCTGATTGTATTCAAGGTACAATTGCTAAACCAAATAACTATGGATAAATCTTCCAAAGCTACACAAGCTTAACACTTCTGGGTTTGCCTAGGGGGTTTATGGACACTATTGTCATTACACATTTGGCCCTTAAAAGGGTTAAAGATATTTCTAGGGGGGCACAGCAACACTTACGGCATGTTAGATAATACAGTTTCATAAACTAAAAACGTTTTATAAGTGCTATGGCAACAAGATTAAAGACCATTTTGGTTTTTAATCTGCAAAATATTCATTTAAAACAATAAAGAGATCCAATCTTTATAGGCACACACAACATGCGGAAGTTCATTAAGCTAGAACCAATAAATAAGAAATTTTAGACCAAACTAGAATAGTGCACATTGCAGCTCTTTATTGACATTGGCAAATTAAAATATAATAAATTAACAAGTATTTTCTCAAAAAAATGGTTTTGTACAAAAATACTGTCAAATTTCCTAAAAAGCTTTCAACACAGTAGTATTTCTCATGAACTAAAGTAACTATTAGCACAGTGTCAAACATTTTGAAAACCAGGAAAAAAAAAAATAATAATAATGTTTTCCACTGATTCAATTCCACCCACACTTGTCTGTACATAAAGGGTGAAACCAATATTAAAAAAATACAAGTTAAATAAACAGTAGGACATCCTAATCCAGCAAGGTTTGGCCCATAATTGTTAAACTTCCAGTTTAGCATACATAGAATGTGGGAGGCAGGGTGGGAAGGAAAAAAGCCAATGCATAGATTAAATGAAGCAATATGGCAGCATCGAAGGTTCATGCAACCAAAAACCATCGCTCTTCATTTTGATATAGTCAAGCATAAGAGTAAAAAGAGAAAATAAATAAGAAAAGTGAAAATTGACTTTTCAAGACAGATTAAAACTGGGGGTCTAGGATTATTTGCTATAAAGGTAGAGGAACATGAGCTCAGATGCCCTACATAAGGAAGAAAGTGGCTCAATTAACCGACTTTGCAGGGAACAAGCTGAGTAAAATGCAGGAATCATGGGAAAAATAAAAATTCTGTACAGATTAATAGTGGACTCTGGAAGAAAGATTTGTTGTCCATAGAGGAATGTTCAAGGTCTTTGTTTTATTCCCCAAATGGCAATTCTAACAGCTTACTCTGTTTGGTTGTTGTTTGCAAACAAAGTCTGTCATAAAATCAAATTCATTCTGTCCTAGCCAAAGCTCAGGTAATTCCTTGATCCGATCCAATCCCATTTCTATCACCAAGGACATTAGTACTTCCTCGTCTATGAAGTCCGTGTCTATGACACTAGGAGGCAGCATTGCAGCAGGTACGTGGCTGACTGAAGGAGACATGCCAGAGTTGTGTTTTGGATTGCAGTCTCTGAAATGCTGGTTTGTTCCATTTATCTGATGATTTGCAGGATGCAAGTCCGGCATGTAATGATTGTGCTGGTACGGATGATGCGTAAAATATTGGTTGTTCAGCTTCTGAAGTTGCATGCTAGCAGTCAGCTGAGCTCCTTGATTTGTCACAGGGGGTCCCATAAACTGTGCATTGTTAAATCTCGCTGCCTGAGCCATGCCGTTATTCGGATGGCCACCATTTACATTCCCAGCCACCATGGCATGCCTGATGCCATTGTTTGAGTTTAGGTTCCCTGCTCCATAGTGCAGGTGCTCACCCATTAAACTGTTAAAAGAGTGTTGCTGCGGTTGATGGTGGTGAGGATTCTGAAATTGACCCATTCCCATTCGATGAGCTGGATGGTGGTGAAGACCATTTGTTCCATCTGGAAATCGGCCGTGATTCATTGCCATCATATGGTCGGCCATTGCACACCTGGGAGAAATTAAAACACACATTAGACATTTATAAAAGAATGACCAAAAAAAAACAAAAACCCAAAGTATTTTATTGATAATTACAACAATCCATTACGATACTGTAGGTTAAGAAGCTTTCCTTTACAGATGTGTAATGTTACCATATCATTGAGACCTACTTTCCCAATTTGTGCTTGTATGAATGTGCACTCGACTGACTATAGGCAGCATAAAGAGCGTCACCAACACCCCTTTCATTTCCTGCATTGTTTAGATAAACACACTTGAAACTGATATTTTATGGTTAAGATATCAGGTTATCATGCTGTAGCATAAAATAATGTTATCTTTGATTATATCCCATATGCTGTAGGAGAACACATACAAGCAGTAAGAAGTGATGCCATTTCAAGGGGACATAGCTTCTTCAGAACGAGATCTTACATTAAACAGCAGCATATTCAGAAAGAAATGCACAGCATTCTTAAGACTACATACAAAAAATAAATAATTGCACCTTTAAATTGGGTTAAAAAAGTTGTCATGACATTGAGCATGCTACCTTATGCCTACAAAAGGCTAGCATTAAACACTTCACATTCTTTCAACGCCTTTAATCACCAATAGGCTTGCTCAGCAGAAGTCATCATTCCCATAATGAACAAATAACACAAGGGCATAAGCCTTAATGCAGTAATCAACACTACAGAGACGCTAATATTCAACTTAGTACAGCAGGGAAGGAGGAAGGGGTGGATATTAAGCAGCCATGGGCTCATGCAACAATGAAAACAAAGCTATGCTATCATTTGCAAGACTTATCCATATGCTATAGGCTGCAGCTTAGATAATCTTACAAATGATCCTCAGACAACATTTAGACCGTCCATTCCAAAATGAATCCTTTCTCCAAAACATGTCAGCTACAATGAAAGGGGGTTTGTAACCCATAGATTGCCATCTGCCTAAATGCAGTTTTTCCATAATTGTTTGAGGTGATCACTGTTACAACACTTGGTGTCTACATTTAAAATGACCACATGCACCGTAGGATTTTAAAGCAATTTAAAGCCATTAAATACATTCAGGGTGTAGTAGTGATGCAGACACCAATTATTCTTCATTATAGCACACCGCACATAAACGGCTTACTTTTAATAAACTTACTGATTTAACACAATGCAATCCGAGAACTACTTCTAGCCAAACCATGAATAAATAAATAAAAAAACAAAAACACAGACACCCACAACACATAACCCCCCCCCCCTCAAATATATATATAAAAATCCACGCCACACTCGACCCGAAGACACTAAAAAAAAAACCCACCAAAAACGGTCTATATACACACACACACACACACACACTATGTATATGCTGAAAATAAGAGAACACAAAAAAAATAGAGCTGTTCCGATATCCTTGCAGAGAGAATTAAAACAAAATTATATAAAACTGACTACTTATCGAACTTCAAGTATAAAGTAAATGATTAAGCATACAATACGTTATCATTGCAGCCCTGCCATCTGTCATATCTCACAGACTCCATGAGCCACAGACAATGAACAGCGCTCATAACAAGATCATTAAATAATACACACTTACCCCTTGCGATTGATCCCAAAATACTGCTTGTACAAGGATCAGGCAGTAAAAGTCAGCATATAGGAAGGTTGAGCAGCTCTCCCCTTTGTAGTCTAATGGGTGACCCTGTAATGTGATCTTGCTGCAGAGAGCTAGGATCCCTCACTCTTCAGCTAAAGGCATCTGTAGTTGCCAACAATGAACTGTGTTCCTTCTTCCCAGCTTAGCTTGTTAATATAGGATTGCAAAAGGGAGGAGCGATAGGGGAGAGGGAGAGAGAGAGGCAGAGGAGAAAAAAAGCCTAGCAGGCAACCAGAAGTAAAACCTGGATTAAGGATAAACAGCCGGAGCTGGACGAGATCCAGCAATTCTGATGCTGCTGATTCTCTTTCTCCTTGTGACACGTGTGTTTGATCACTTGCAGTGTCCTCAGAGAGAATGAACAATAATGGCCACTAGGTGTCTTTATCTGCTTTGCTTTGCAGCTTGGGAGGAGGGGAAAAACACACATACACACAGTACTCTATAAATTGATAGTGCTATTAGGCAATGGAGAATGAAAGACAAAGGTTTATTTATTTTTCACAGAGGGAAAATCAATCTGAGTGATAAATCAAACATTTAGGCATTCTGTAAACTTCATTGTGAGCTTGCAGTGGATAATATGTATCATTCTACGTACACAGGCACATACATGCTCTATATCTATATGTACATTTATATAACGTGCAGGAACAAATGGATGCAAACATACGTATGTACGTGTGTGAGGATCATGGGTGCTGCTTTGTCACAGTGACACTCCTACAGTTTAGAATGAATCAACACATTACTGCTAGTTATACAGAAATGACTTATTTCCCAGTGTGACAAGTGAATATCATAAACCTGCTGTTCAGAGCTGCTCTGAAGATTTCACAATGCAGGGTCATTGCTGTGACACTGTTTGCTTGCCACAGTGACTGTGTTTTAAATAAAGGAAGTGAAGGTTATATCCATTCTGGATTTAAAAAAAAACAACAAAAAAACGCCTTCTAAGAAATGTTAATATTTAACTACAGTAGCATAACAAGCTCAACTTACTGTGTAGATAACACGTGTGTATGTGCAGAGTTTATACAGCCCCTCTTTTGTGATATGGTGATTATTTAGACCAGAGCTTGACTTATTTAAACAGTGCATGTCACCTGTGAAATTCAGAACAATAGAACCATACTAAAATTTATATTTTGTGTTCTTCGTTTTGCTTTTTGTTTCTAGGTTTTAATTTAATACCAACTTGTAATAAATTGTACAGCTAAAAAAAAAAATTGTACAGCTAAAAAAAAAAATGCTAAAGACCCACAAGTAAGCATTCCACATGAGTGAATATTTATGAGACATCCCAAATATTTAGCAGCCAGACTCTGTAAGAGAGTTAACATCGTGGATTCTTAGCCACAATGCATCAATCACCACACTGTTTTTTACATCACCCATTAGTTTACCCAAAGCATACATGACACACAAAGTATCTCTTGCTGAAGAAAAAGCAAAACTGTCAATGTCAGGGGTCTTTGCATATTTCGCAAACAGATCTGTTGCGGGTCCAGTAGCCATGGGGTGCAGGGGAGGTGAGCTTTACTTAACTCAGGCTGTTCCTTGCAGCTGCTTCCATGTTAACTCCGCAGGTTTTCTTTGGCAGTTGGCGCTTCAGCTGCCATGAGCCGCCTCGGTGTGGTACTCTCATGCATGCGCAAGAATGCAACATTGAGGTCTGTCAATGATCCTGTGAGGCTGCGGGGCTCAAACTTGTCCATAAGACAACCTCAGGCTTGTCCATGAGACAAAATTACCCTGCATTAACCCTCATAACACCCATTTGTCATCCCGCAGCACACATATTTCCTACCCAACAGTCACTTTCATGGCACTGGTATCATTAACAGGAGCCATAAGTCACCTCACTTGTATTTTACACAGCACCATAAGTCCCCACATGTCACCCCAACACATACACAGGGTATAATACATACACAACACTACCAACAGACATACCTAGCTTTTTGTCTGATAAGTGGTGTCTCTGAGCTCACTATGGATTAAACATGTACGGCAGACACACCATGGGTCTGCCGTACATGTTTTGGGGCCTTTCTTCATTCATTTTTATATCTCCCCGTGATGGGTAGTACACTCTTTCTTATTTGAATTATTGGACAGTTTGGTCCCTCTGTAGTGCTTAAAGGGGTGCCAACCATTATATCGTTATTCATTCATTGTGATTCCAGTTATACATGATCCAGATTCTTCTCCCTTCTCCCTATGTTTCTTAATCATAGGAATTGTACAAGGCAGTTGTGATACACTCACTAAGCAGGTTTATCGTACTCAGGCCTGCTGTGATGAGTGAATGATACATTCTAGTTTATTAGACTAATTAAAATACAGTGGTTCACAAGATCATCTGTCACCAGCATAATTTCATTTCCATTTCATACTACCTAGATACCTACTCAGGTCACTCTCAGTCCCGCCAATCTACACCAACAAGTTCACTATAATAACTGGGATTTTGTTGACAGAGTACAGTAAAAGAAAACACCTGTCAGTTTATGTCATTATTATATGTATTATACACAATACATAGTATACTATATATGTGTAATATATATATATATATATATGTGTGTGTGTGTGTGTACATGCACACACATATATATACACTTTATTTACACACACATGCACACATACACAGTTTGCAACTTTTGAAAGCTGTTATTAGATGTACCCCCAATAAAAAAAAAAAAATACATAACTAAATGCATACATGCATTCATTTGAGTATATTTATGAAACAGCGATTCTTATTTTTTGTTTTGTATTTGAGCAGTGGAGTGTACCTTGAACACTTGCTTTTGATGTTGATTTTTTTTTTTAAAATATATTAGTGTGAATTTATTTGTAGCTCTCGATAACAATGGTTTGAAACATTACTAGTCCATTCTAAACTAGTCTGCTGAAATTGCGTGCTCTGTGCAGATAAGGTTCCCAGGTCTACCATATGTTCATGGGCACTATTTACTTCATCGGCTTTTTAGGCATCACATGAAGTGTATGTAGGGCTAAAATTAAATCAGTTATTTAATTAAGTATGACACATACATCCTACATTAGTTTACTGATGTAATTCACACAGGATATAAATACTGCATACACGTCAGCACTTTTTATATAATGCCCAGTAGCCTGAATACATCTAAAACTTTAAGAACAAAACATCTAAAACTTTAATTTTGTAGCCACAATCTTTAGGGAATTGTCAAACTTTTTAGTCAAGTCAACACCCTGTTTTGTTTGTTCCCTGACCCAGACATTACAAATAAAGGTATATAACCCTTTGCAATTCAAAGTCCTTTTCTTTCTTGTAGCTAATTTGCACACATAATGAATGGGTTGTAATAGGCATTGTTATGTTTAATTAGCCAGTTTGGAACGGTTACAAAGGATCTTCTTTTGCTGTCTAGATGGCACATATGAGAGTTTAACATCTAACATATGGAGACCAATATTTATCTTAAATCCAACCAGCATTCTAATAAATGGAGCTCATTGAATTGATATTGGAACACTAGTTTATGCTATACTTGATTTACAAGTTATGTACATTATCCACACTGTCATCATGCTGTACAACAGAGGATTGCAGTTAATAAACAGACCGTGGGGTTTATTCACTAAACTTGAAAATGCAAAGAATTGAGAATGGAATTGCATATTTTAGAGAAAAAATGTTAACAAAATTTAAAGGGTTAGCTAATTTGTCAAATTTAGATATGTTAATCTACAATTAACTGCCAATGTAAATAAACCCAAAACAATACTCATGTCTCATAAAACACACACGTACACAAGGAAATATGAACTTTTACTTGAGTACAACACTGTATTGCATGCTAAATACATACATTCACACACACACACCTATGTGAGTGTATAATACAATGTTTAGGAATATGATCATTTTATATCAATAATAATGTATATATTCACATCAATTAAGACTAGATATAATTTGTGTATAATTGCATTTATTTAAATATCTTTTTTATGTTTATTTGGGTGTTTACTTTGTAATAAACAATGTGCAATGAACAACTAAAAATATGAATCGATGAGTCATAAAGTCTGTTGAATATCAAGGGACAGTATATGCCCCTGTTAGTTTGCCAACTAGATCATCAGCCATAAATCAGGCTCCATATGTCAGGCAGTGTTTGTGGTTTTGGAGGATGGGTGCTTTGTATCCCCCACCTCCCGGATGAAGGGCAGTAAATGTGTATGTAAGAGGTGGATCTGAGTGACTTGTGACTCTGATTTTGTTTACAGAGAACAGACGACTCATGCCAGAAACACTGCAGAGAAGCCAAGCTCAAATTTAGCAAGAAACAAACACAAACACACAGATTAAATCCCATCAGTGCACAACTACATGCTGTGTTTGTACTGTAAAAATAATTGTGCATTTAAAACATTTTTTTATAAAGTATATTATTACATAAAACGTAAAGGTAGTTAAAAAAATAATACCATTATCAAAGCAAATAAGTAAACAGGCATAAGCTCACACACATATAGTTACTCTATTTTTGTTTGTATTTTTATAAAGAGACATATTTATGGCAGTATTGTCAATTGCAGTTTACATTTAGATACCATATAAGATCTTGTTAATTATAAATGTTAAATGGTTATTAGATGGAATAAATCAACACTCTCAATCACCATTACTATTAACCAAAGTTTTAGTTAAAAACATTTGTATTAATTTTATCTACTTCAGTTCAAAAAGTACTCTATACAGATAGATAGGCCTCAATTTTTAATATTATTTCGGATAAGCTTTAAAAAAGATTTAAAATGTATTTTAAAAGCTATCAAACTACTTTTTTTTCAAATTATTAAAATCGTATGTAAAAAAATATCAGTGTATCAAAAAATATGAAAATGTTGAAACATTTTTAAAATGATTAAATAATTCAAAGTTTTGGGCAAAAATATGAAACCATTTAAAAAAAGCTTATCCAAAGATATTAAATTGAGGCCATCATATGAAACACTTTTGAAAGACAACTTTGGTCCAAAACTGGAACTGATAGGGTAATATAAAATATAAAAACATATCTACCTTAACAATTTGGTTTATTTGAATTAGATTGCTTATCCAATTTAACAGCAATTTAACAGCCATTTAACATTATTGGACATCATATGGTACTTATCAGTAAACTGGAATTAATGTGATTAAGTCTCTTTAAATAAAATACATTTTTAGTTTGTAGAAATATTGGTTTAAAAAGACTTCTACATTATATGCAGATTTAATGTATTTAGAATATTATGTTTAAATGACCACTTTAGTCAGCCAGACCATTTCAGCTCAATGAAGTGGTCTGGGTGCCAGGTCCCCCAGGTTTTAACCCTTCAGATTTAAAAATAGCAGTTTAAGAGAATTCTCTTAAAATGCGCATTCGGCTCCATTCGGGAGCTGACGTTGGAGTGGGAGGAGAAGTCACCAGTGCCAAGGGAGCCCGGCGCTGGATTAAAGTAAGTAGCTGAAGGGGTTTTAACCCCTTCAGCCCAGAGGGAGGGGGGGCATGAGGATGGGGCGGGGATCTAAGGGTTATATAGTGTCAGGAAAACAAGTTTGTTTTCCTGACACTATAGTGATCCTTTAAGAATATAGAATTTTGTACTAATGATTGTGTACAGTAGTGTCCACCCTAGCTTTGCCAAAGATTAATTAAAGATGCACTACAGGCACACAGGCGACTTAATTTTATAAAAGTAGTCAGGGTACAATGTCCCCCCTGTTTCAACCCTGCAGATGAAAATATTGCCGTTCTGCAGAAATGGCAATTTTTTCATTACAGGGTTAACCTACCAAGTGGATGTCATCTGGTGGGTGACATACTGACAGCAACTAGAGGTGATTCCATGAAAATAGTTGAGTAAAGCTCCACTGTTTCGATCAGGTGGTCTCATTGAGACCATCTGATTTTTGCTGCACGGCGTTCTGATGCGCATACATACTAGTCTCCCAATTTTTTTCCTATGGGAAAGCATTGGATTGGCTGAAGTCATTGATCTCGATGATCTCAGCCAAAGTGGCTGAGCTGCATGTTGGAGACCAGCTGTGATGGATAAAAGGCAAGTAAACTCATCTTTTTAACCCTGGTGGTGGGGGACATGGCACCTAAACAATAACTAGGGCACTACAGCATCAGGAATACACCTTTATATTGCTAACAGTATAGTGTTCCTTTAAGGGATACCCTTAATAGCTTTTATTATTCTCATATAAATGAATCTACTTTTTGCAGGTAAATCTAGAGAACTATCTTTATTCCTAAAATCTAGTTAGGTAAATGATTGTAATTACAAATATTTGTAATGTATTTGTTTGTATTGGCCACTGTCTGTTGCAATTTGGTTAAATTGCATTGTACAAATTTGAATGATCCAGATTTGTAGGGAGGCAGAGGGCAATTCTGTTGTAAATGTAAAAAGGAGCAGACTGTCTAAAACAAGAATAAAACCTGGCAAAATATGCACTTTGACTTTTTTTTTCTTGCACTTTTGAGATTTATCAATCTCAATAAAAAATGTTGTTTGTAACACAAAAAAAAACCTGGCAGAAAGATAATTTTGTTGCACTATAGAAAAGGCAGAAAAATATCCCCTATGTATAAAGTTTAAGTAACAGTTTTATACATAAAAAATAGCAGTCCAAATGCCGTAGAATGGTCCTGGATAATTTTTGCTAATATGGACTGGGGGCTTTGGGACAATGTGAATAACACCATGAGAGTTTAAGACAACTGCAAAAAGATACATCCATAGTAAAAACTTTTTACTTTGCAAGTCAATAGTGGTTTTTGTTAAAGAAAATATATATTGTATTTGGAAAAGTTTTACATATATAAATGTGAAATGACTCTCAACAAAGACTAGAAATATCACCAGAAATGGAAGAACAGTGCTGGTATTATAATCAGTTGTAGGCTATTACCCCTATAGACATGTTCCAGTGGCATTAGGAAAAGCGTTGTCAGATCCACCATTCACATACATTTGTTGGCTCTGCGGGAGAGAACATGAATTGTGCTGCCCTGTAGTAGAAATTGACTAATCAAGGTGGTTGCGTTTAAACGTGAATACATTTCCTTCATTAAGCATATTAATTCTACATGCTCCGGGCACTGTGAATCTGGCAACCAGTATTTAAAATCCAATATACATGGTAATTTACTGAAACGAAAATTCAAGGTGAATTCAAAGTAAATTTGGAAAAACTGAAAAAAATTCTCCAAGCCAGCTATGCGTTCAGTTCGGCTACTCTGGCCTTAAATTTGAAGCTAACTTTATATTCACACTTTAGTAAATAACACTAGTAGTAGATAGTTTGACAGATATCACATGGTCTAAACGTGTTGGTTGTCTTATTATACTGCACACTTGTGGGGGTTATGTGGGGTTATGGTGTTGAAATGGTTTTAGAGTGTGTCATTGACACAATTTGCATAGCTTTTAACGCACAGTCACAAAAGGAATGTGTCATCTCTGCGTGGAGAAATACATGGCATCATGGAATCCAAAGAAAAGGTGGAATACAAAAATGTAAAAAATGGGAACATTTATTTGAATTCATTAAAAAAAATAAAAGATATCAAAAGGTGCCTCTTTGGCACTTCCTTACAGACTCCTTTGTTTGGGAGCCAACAACTTCTAGGTTAATTGTATGTACAGAATGAGAACCCAGTTTTTACACTTTATACATATATTTTTTATAATATAGCCTCGTGCAGTAGTTTTCCTTGTTTTAATGTGTAATATTTTTGCACAGCTGGAAACCTTGGTTTTCCAGTTGTACCTTATTAAACAGTTAACATGTGTCTTGCATTTTGAATAATGGATGCTCTTTTATTCTAATATATGAGCTTATATAAATAGCATATTATCTTTGAACAGGAGACGGTAGATGGAAGTATGTAATTCTCAACTGTGTTTAATTCTTCAGATGTTCAAAGTTTGCTGAACTTTTAATTTATAGATACCAATCTAGGGAAATAATGCTGAGCAAAGAAAGAAGAAAGGAAGTCTGCAAGACCCCTATATCCAATCTATGTGTGGCGGCATGTGAATAATGCAAACCTGCTCACTTTGTTTGCCTTATACATGACCCACCCTGTACTATTAGCAGCTTACCAGGGGGTGCTCATCTCCTCAGACATGAAGAATGTCAATCTGTAGTGGTGCTCTTGGGGAGGTCACTAGGGACAGTGCTAGGGGATTACCAGTTACCTTGGTACTGCCAGAAACACTGGCAAGGCTCTATCCATTATCATTAATTTTCCATAGACTGAAAGGGACAATGATACTGGTTGGAAAAGATCTAACAATGACAGTAATGTGTGAGTGATAGCATGTTATGTTAGGAATGTGAGTTATGAGTCATGGATGCCTGTACATTTTACAGCTATAATAACATATTTTGTTTTAATTTAAAGCATGCCTATTTCAGTTTTAATTTTAATTTAATTTTACATTTTTTTTAAATTTTTGTTTATGTTAAAATTATGAAAGACAGCTACCTCCATCATTTCCATATTTTTAGGGGTATGGGGTAGCATATGTTCCACCATGGGCAGATCCATGCACACCTACCTTTAAAATATAATTACACTAGGTTCATAGGGAACCGGGGGGGGGGGGGGTGAGGGGGGAGGGGGACACACAATTTAATTACCTCCAGCCTCTGGACAATGGATAAGAAGGGGAAGAGAGCAAATGTGCTTCCTAGTGTGTGATAAATATCCAAATTATTATCATTCCATATAATTAATTCATTTTTGGACACTTACTGATGCTATAAACTACTTCAGTCTCCAAATCTGCATCCTAATCGCTCCAGGCAATTGCTTTTTTTTGGACCATATCTGGTGATTGTCCCAGAATATTGCAATTAGAAGGCACAATGGGAGCTGCCTTGAGTTAATATGATTTTTAGACTGTACACTGGCCAAAGATGACACTTTTTACAACTTGTGCTGTACACTAATTCCATTTTGCCAAACTACATAGCTGACCAGGAGTGGAGTAGTACCAGCAGCAATATATCCTGACACCAAGATGAGTAAATGACACGTGTTTGATTAAATAGGACTATCCAAGAACAAAATTAGGGAGTAGGAAAACACCATCTTTACATGACAATGCCAAAGGTGTAAGCCCAGACACGACTAAGCCAAAACACTTTCAGTTGAGCTAAAATTATATTGCTGAAACCAAGCTCAACTTCAGTTAATGCAACCACGAAACAGATCATGTTTTCTGCTGGAAAATCCCAGTTTGAGCACAAATTGGTGGCTAGCCAAATTCCTAGCCATCATATCAAAGCTGTTTTAATTTAAAAATTACAACTGTTTTAGAGCAGTGTATAAGGGAGGCATTGTTATCAACATATCATTGCCAATCAATGAGCTTGCAAAGCTTAGACAGTCAGAATTCTTGTGATCCAAGAGTTTATAAGATACGTAAACATAATCATGGCCCACCACGATTAAGTCTGAATCATAGTATGCTTAATCCAACAATAAAACATCACATTGAATTGTAGACATGCAAAATAAAAAGCATACATAAAATAATAGGGGAAAAAAACAAAAAAGATGCAAAATGTCTCCAATCTTTGTGGAATGTAGGAGCTAGATTGCTGTTTTTATTAAAAGGTATATATTCAAAATTGATGCTTAGGGCACAAAACAAGCAATCTATAACCAAATCTGACAATTTAATAAATTGTGCTGAAAATTAGACGTAAAAGTGTCACAAACACTTTGAGACATCTTCCTCGTTGTTCTAAATTCTTAACTGTAAGCTTCTTGATTTTAATTAATTAGTTTTAATAAAACTTAATGATATATTTCTAAACGATGTACATTTTTTTTGTGAGAAATAAATAAATCACTTTTTATCTGGCTAAGCAGCCATGTTGGATTAGGCTCTATTGTTATCTGGCCAACAGCTGCTTAATCAAACTAACCTGCTGCTGTGTTTGCTATGTGTGAAACAGCAGCAGCAGACAAATAGTTTCATTAAAGGTTTTATTAAATATAATAAACTGAAAATTTAAAAAATAACTATGTTATGCTGTGAAAATGTGAAAATGTGTCATTCTTCTGGTTTCTGCTACACTTTTTTCTATATTTAGAACTTTGTGTATATTTGCACTATAATTCCTCGATACAAGTTATCTTGTCTGCCTAACTATTATAAAAACACTAAAATCCAGGATTCCCACTCTACTTCCATTGCTGCAGGTCAAGTTCAAAGTGAGAATACATTTTATGTTTACACATTTTACATGGTGTCCCATCACAATATCTGATGAACAATTTAGATATGTGAAAGATTTAATTGTGGACAAATATTAGGAATATTCAAATTTGCAGACAATACAAGAGCAAGTCACAAACACACATACATGCACACACACACACACACACACACACACACACACACACACACACACACACACACACACACACACACACACACACACACACGCACACACACACACAATTACAAATATTAAGGGGGCTGTTTACTTATTCTTTCTGTAGTGTGAACAATAAGGAATGGCTAATTTTTTAGAATATAGAGCCATTCCTTATAATACCTTATGTACACTCCCTACATTATGCTCTTTGCATTCACCTAAACCCTCCCCCGTATTCGGTCTCCTGTTTCCAAACTACAAGTGACCTGATTGTGACCTCCATCTTACTCCCCTAGTACTCTTCATTGGATTCCTCCGTGTAACTCAATAGCTTGAATCTCTCATACTCAGATAATAAAATGCAATGTAAGCTGAACATCCTATTACATTTTTTAACTGTCTGGAACTGGAAGTGATGCCCCTTTTTAAATTCATTATGTTGATTATGTATCCAAAATGCATAAAAATAAACAATCAACTTAAGACTAACGAATGTGCAGGATATCTTTCTTACTGCATGATTGGTAGTAATTAGTAGTGAAATAACCGTCAACCAATTAGTGTTCTCCCATACAAGTACACAGGAGTAGAACTAAATATGAGTCTCAGGGATGTCCCACACGTGCATATGTGACGATTTTGGAATCACAATTGTGCGCATGCGTAGTAGACATGGAAACATTCATTAACCCCTTAAGGACAAAAATTCTGGAATAGAAGGGAATCATGACATGTCACACATGTCATGTGTCCTTACTGGGTTAAAGTCAAAGCAAACTTTCACAATGCCAAAATGGGTACAGTTTTCAACAGTTTGTTTCCTTTTGAAAATTGAAGCTGAAGGTGATTCATTCTTAAATATTTAAATATATTTACCTACTTTTTTTTTTTTTAATACAGACAAGTTAGAGGGAAACTCTAATCACCAAAACCACTGTACTAAGACCACGTGCAGCTTAAATGCCTCAATGTATTTCACATGGCATGTAGATGTGAATTCACACCGACTCATTTTTAGACTACATTTTGCAATTCAAATTTCAATTCACAATAATGTGTTTCAGTCTTGTATGAGCTTTAGGTAGCTCAACAGAGGGAGATGGCTGAATGGTACAGAAACATGGAAATCAGTGCTGTCCCACTGCACAAAGATTGATGTATGGTACGAAGAAGGTAATTTTAGTGCAGCAAGGAAATAACATTTATTGAAAACTGTAATAGGATAAGGAAACTGAGCAGATATAAAAAAGCACACCTTCTTGTATAATTTGGATCAATTTGCATAAACTAGGATTTTCTTGACATTGTTATTTTAGTTATACTTGAGTACAATATGTTCCAGTATTGGCAGAATATTAGGCAAACTTGCATTAATTGCTTAATCTATACTGCAGCTAATGACTGTGTGGTAGTCATGTGGAGAATCAGATAACACAGGTCACCAAGTAGCAGTTAAAATACATCCAGTTGACATGATTGTCAATGTTTCATAACCTTGACAAAGGTCCGGATGTGGTCCAAAACATTGACCTGCCTGTTTGCTGTTAATATGACCTTTGAGTGTCCATCTCTTCTTGCTATTGTGGATTATATGTTGCCTATTTTGGAGCACCCTGAAGTATTGAATTTATAGTAATTTGAGAGTGAGTGTCATTGCATCCCTATGAATAGTTTTTTTTTAAAGCACAGGTGGGGTTTTCTTTTAATACCTTATATGCAGTGTTCCCTCTAAGGTGTGCGCACAAATATTTTTTGCTCTTTTTTAATGTTTCCATGTTTTATTTTCGATGCACAGTTGCTGAAGCATCGCTGTCACCTACTTCACAATCTTCACCTCTGCACCTAACAAAGCTAAAGACCAGAGGTGCTGGGCTCTCTCAGGGCTCCACTGAACTCTCACAGTGTCTTCATTTCTTCATTAAACTGTTAACAGCTTTCCCTCTCCACACCTTACCAACACACCAGGCTTCCTCTCCTGCAACTGTGTCATCTACAGACCCCATTGTAAACTCTCCTAGCAACCTACGTTTCCCATACATGAAATTCATCTTACCCTAAATCTTCTGTCAACCCATCTTGCTTCCTTTCCTGCAACAGTATCATCTAAAAAACTAAGAATTCATTATAAACTTTTCTAGCAATCTGATTTAACTATACATTAAATAAATTTTAGCCTCACGTCATTTTACCACACTCCCTCAGAATGTTAGCTTATCTGAGCCCTCAGCACCTTCTGTTTTTGTATACCCAGCTTGTCTTGTTGCAACTACTTATTTGTTACAGCGCTGCAGAATTGATTGGCATGCTCTCCTGAAGTTCACTGTAGAAGTTGCAATTCACAAATGCATGCCAGACAGAACACTGACATATTGTACGTCCTAAAAAGTAAAGGATCACGTAGAAAAGCACCCTAATGCTTTTTTTATTTTTACACTTATGCACAAAGAACCTCCCATCTTGCAATTTAATTCCCACTAGCCTCAGGCATGTGTGTTCCGGTGCTGTCCTAAAATTGAAGGAATCTTATCCCTAAACCTAGTCCTGACCTAAAGCTAAAACCAGCAAAGTGAGAAAATAATTATCTGGATACATATACATCATTTTAAAGACAATGTTGCTGTTTGCCATATGCTTACAATAAGTTTACAATTGGAATGTGTGTTGGTGTCAAAATGCTAATCTGTTTGCTTTGTTTTTTCCCAGCGTAGTTTTCACTCGGAATAGGCATTAAATGATCTACCAGAACAGTCTTTGAATGCCTTTTCCCCTCTCCCCTTTCATTAATTCTCCTGTGTTTAGGATTTCTCGACCAATCAACATCTCATGTGCTGAAACTGAGAAGAGGCAAAGAAGTGGAAAGGGATTCCTGAAATAATAGCAACCAACTCAGAAGAATGTTAAAAACTCACAGTAACAGCAGGAAGCCTTTCAAATTACTCATTAAACTTAGAGGTCTTCTTAAAACCACAGTTTGACCACAATTTTACTATAAAAACAAAACCTAGTTATGCTTCCCCATCATTTACTCTATTCTCTTAAATTCAAACAATAAATCTCCATTCTCTGCTGTGCTGGAAATTCTGTACAATTTACACTTAATTGTTATAGTGTTGAGACTTTGGCTTCTGTGGAACGTCATTGCAATATAGGCTGTTAGATAAAACTGATAAATGTTTAAGCCTAGGAGGAAGCATGAAGATTACGTAAACCTTTCTTTTCTTCCTTTTTTTTTTAACGATAATCGCAGTAATAGATTCATACAGCCACTGGATGTTCATATTTTTTTATTTTCCGTGGATGTTTTAAAAGCTATAAAATTAGTATTAGATATAATATGTGTCTTACCCCACCTTTCCATTCAAAAGACACTTGGTGGGCATGCCACAACATGCTTTAAAAGAAAACACAATAATGTGTTGCTAGATTTTCAAACATTAACAGCTAATTATATTAATGTTATTTATCATATCATGTTCTTGACTGTGACGTCTTGGTCTTGGAGGACGGAAAATTGAGAACTATTCACCAACTCTTCATTAGAAAGTGTGCAATAGTTAATGTCCAGCTAATAGGATAATTTAAGAAGCATATAAAATGTAAGATACATATAGGAATATGTTCCTATATGTATTTTCTATGCATATATATATAGGATATACTCCTATATATGTATATCCATGATAGACCCATTGGCGGATCCAGGGGGGGCAACGGGGCAATTGCCCCCCCGAGATCCCCCCTGCCGGCTAGTGCAGGGCTGGCATTGCCCAAGCGCCAGCCCTGCAATGTGCCTGCGGACCGGGGAGGGTGATCAGAGATCAGAGGGTATAGGGGAATCAATTAGCAGTAGATACATTTAAATGCTGCAGGAGTGAGGCAGCAGACAGGTATTGTACAGGCTCATTCCTAGCCTATCACTGTGTTTTTTTTTGTTTTTTTTTACAGGCTGGTGACTCACAATGTACTGCAGTATATAGGGTTGTTCAAATTTCCAGACTATGATGAGTATGAATGATCTCCCTGGATGTGTTTGCAAGTGACCACAAAGTAAGACGAGGCAGTGATCATTACATTCCTAAAACGTGCTAGTTGTCATTGGTGGCAATGGAATCCTGGGAAAGTTAGTCTGTGTCTCTTGCATGCAGAGATGTCTATTAATGCTCTGTCATTTTGGGTAGGTCATATGCATGGAGATAAAATTGAAGGCCAGACTTAGCGAAATTTTCTATGTGGACATATAAATAACAGATTCAAAAATACAAGTTCAATTCAAAAATACAAAAAATTCTTTATTGCATATCCTTGACAAGCAGAATGATCACTTCAGTGAAAACGCTGTAATTCCACCTCCGGCAGCGTTGAGGTTTCATCAGCATGCCTGGAACAAGAGTTCTGAGCTGGCTAATGTTAATGGCAACTTTTGTTGCACAGAATGTTAGTCGTTGGCTGAGAGTCATAATCTAATGCTATCAGTCAATGAATCGTTGTGATGACCAGAAGTGCATCACCGAACCATCAGAGAGCATCGAAGTCCTGTGGTGACCCGGGTAAAGGGGCAAACCATTGCTAAACGTTTTGCCCCTTTATCAGATAACTGGCCAGGGTACTCCTTGCATCATAACCACTACAGAGGGCTGTAGTGGCTCTGATGCTTGCAACAACCCTTTAAAATTGAGCCAGATAGGGGCTTACATACTGGACCAACCAAGACTAATGCATTTTGTGCATCTAAGTACAGGTAGGCCTATTATTATGTGTGCCTAATGCACAAAACTGTCCAAACTCATATTTCACGTGTTTTGCATTAATAGGATCATCCACACATAGATATGGGAAATCTGTGCATAAAAGAAAAAAGGCCAATTATATCTATTTATCTTTCTATCTGCTAACATTTGGATGAATAATCATTTTTAAGTAGTCCTAGTAGTTGTATTTGTCCAACTAGCAGGAATCTTGATTCCATTGCATGTCAGCATTTTGTCACGATTAGTTACTTCGCTTACCGTTTTGTGGGTGTGGTTTTAAAGCTGAAGCGCTCACACTACAAATCAAGTGCTTTATGCTTTAGTCAGAGCCCTGTTGTGGTTTCCCATTGGTCCCTATAGTAGAATTCTATATTCTCAGTGTTTATATTGGTATATAACTCGACTTGTTTTCTCACTTCTCTGACTTCTGTTCTCTTGTACTCTGGTTCCCTTGATTAATGGACACGACTATATAACGATTATATCTCAACCACGTTAAGCATGCCACTCAAGGTCCGGTAATATGTTCTATTCGATTAAGATAGGGTTACACTTTGCAAGTTGGGGTTTATACCATGACACATTTCCTCTCTATTATTTAAAGTTAGCATATACAACATTAGTACTATTATCTTTACTGGTTAAAATTAATTGAATATTTTTGTCAAATGGAAAATAGTTACGCCTATAAGTTTCAAATACAAAAAAGGATCTGACCACTTAAATAAGGACAGAGCAGACTTTAATAAGACTTAACACATGAGATAACGCTTTGGCTATGCTGTGTGGCTATTGTCAGTTCTATCTGTTTAAGGTCATATAAAGTGGCCAAAACGTTATCTAATTCGTTAAATCCTATTAAAGTCTGCATTATCCTACTCTGAGTTCTTGGATCCTTTTTTTTGTATTTGGATTGTATTGAGGGGATTTGTCACCATTGGTCCAGGTTACATCGGTGGGAAAAAGAAGACAAAGAAATTTGATTGAATGCAGTCCCTTCTGCTGTGGAACATACACCTATAGGTACCAGCAGGATACCAACTATAATATGTAAAGTCAATTTTACACACTGTCACATGGTACAGTAAATTGAAATGTGAAAAATGTTTAGTTTAAAGACAACTGTAAGTTTTTTTAATTCAATTTCAAAGTACTTTAAATCAATGGGACACTGCTAATCACTGCCAAGAAAGGTTTTTGTCTTTATTAAATTTGTAAGGATATTTACTAAAGGAAACATTTTCAATAGAAAAGGCAATTACTAATATTTGGGGCAAATAGATTCGTCCATATTGGCACCAATTCATTATATTTAATATCGGCTAGAAATGTATTTATTTTTAATTGAAACTCATCTGACCCTGACTAATAATTATATTGGGGACAAATGTATTATATTTAACATCAGCTAGCTAAAAAGAGTTTGATTTAAAACTCATCTGACCTTGACTTACACCATATTGGCTTACTAACTGCATAATTGCTTTTAAGCATAGTGTAGAAAAAGAAAAAAGAAAACATTGGGAAATACTTGGCTCTATATTCTTTCCTTGCCCATGTGCATGTAATAAGGAAGAGGGAAATAATAAAAAATATTGTAATGTGATTGGCTGGGCAGTTCTAGACCACATTAGACATCGAATTTGTATTACACAGAATATGTTATTTTTCCCACAGCTTAGTCTGTGTGGATTACCTTTTTGTCTTTGTCCTTCTTTTATCTTCTTTTTTAGTTGTTACACACCTTCAAGGTTTCTTTTATTTACTAATCTTCTTTTCAATTGATTCTTCTTTTCATCACACCTCAGTAAATGTGAAACTATTTTACTACAATTGACACTTTGTTAAAGGAAAGTTAATTAAAGCTTGATCTGTATTTTTTTGTTTTGCCTCTGGTTTTTTGATTGTGGAAAACTAACCCGTTTCCACCAATGGGTAACTGCATCTGCAGATGTGTGTTTTGTGCGATTGGTTTGTTGATTGAGCGCTACATTCCAGCCAATATGTAATATGGCATTTTAATGGTAAAACCAATAAAACTTTTATTGGTTCGGATCAATTTAACTTCTGCTGTGAATGACTTATCAGAAGCCAATAAATATTGTTTTGACTACTGAATAGGAAGCCTATATAAAACATTGAAAATAGACTTTGGCAAATCAATTCCATTCAATGGTTGCACAGTGACTGTTAGGATTGTCTGATCTGACAGCCAAAAGCTCTTGAGAAATGCCTTTTTTCATATTTTCCACCTGGCAACACTAGCAGCTATATGACCCCCATGTTAGTACAAGGGAGGGTTTATACTTTGCCATGCTGCTGGGCCCATTGTGCCCCCACCTATGGGCATCAGGTGGAGGCATCAGTTTAGATGATATGATTGACATATCACTGTCCACCCTCCATGCCCCCACCCAGCTGGTGGGGGCAGGGCCAGTACAAGGAATTTTGATGACCTACACAAATATAAAAATTTGGCGCCACGTACGCCCTGCGCCATTTTATGTCAGCAATCTGCAGATCAGAACCGAGGAGGGTACTTTGGAGCACAAACAAGAAGAGAACAAGTAGAATTTGTGTCAAGGAGTAGAAAAGAAGAGAGAACAGGATCGGGGACACAGTTCCTGAAGATAAAGGTAAGTCTAAAAAGCAGGTTTCTACTGTCCTGTAGGTTTTCTACACTTTCATGGGCATGCCTATAATATTACTGCACTGTGTACTATTGAGTAGAGATTTGACTTAATTTGTCTGTGTGTATCTGCTCTGTCCTGTTCTGTCTGTGTGTGTGTGTTTGCCATTGTGCCATGTTTTGTCAGGCAGCATCCATGAGAAGCAGGAGGAGGGCTGAATAGCCTGAAGACAGGGGAGAAGGAAGTGAGTTTGAGAGCAGTAAAAATAAAAGGAGTAAAAGAAAAGTGTAAAAATTAAAAGAAGGAAAAGAAAAATGATAAAAGAGAGGGGAAGTTGGTAAAGAAGAAAGTGAACAAGTAGGAGGGCTGTAGAGAGGTGTACCCATTCAACAAGTTGAGGGTGATGATGATTGATGATAATTTGATGAAGATTTCAGTATGTTATGTATTCCTTTAATAATCTTACAACATATGTATTTGCTATGCTTTCATTTTGTAATTAATAATTTAGATTTTGAATGGTAAAATTTGTTGGTCAGGAACGGAACCCATGTTTATTACATTGCGGTCTATGGGAAATTAGTTCTCACTTTATGAACTCTCACTTTATAAACTAAGCTTCGGAACTAATTAGTTCGTAAAGTCGGGAACTACCTGTTACCACATATTTGTATTCAGCAATGACTCCCAAGTAAAACTGTGCCCCCCCCCCACCCCCCTGTAAAGGTTTTTATAGTGTTTTGCAAAGTTACAGTGTCAAATATAGCATGTTGTATAGCATATTGAATATAGCATCTTGTATGGCATATTGAAATTTGCCAGACTGGTTATGTTGCTTTTGAGATCGAATGGTAGCCCAGGAATGCAAATTACCCCCATGAGGGCATGCCATTTCCAAAAATAGACAACTTAAGGTATTACAAATGGGGTATGTCCAGTCGAAGGCATACCCCAGTGGCGAACCTACTACTGGCCAATATCAATTACACTGTCAGCAGGTTTCTCATTCCCCACCCCATGACTCCTTTCCTGCAACTGTCAAAAATGACATACCAAACACTCAATAAACCCATCTCTAACAAACTATTTAATTCCCTTACTCTAACCCCACTCCCTCTAGCATGTAAGCTCATCGAGCAGGGCCCTCAACCCCCTCTGTTCCTGTACGTCCAGTGGTCTGATCTCAATTATGTGTCTGTTAGTCCACCCTATGTACAGCGCTACGGAATTTGTTGGCGCTTTATAAATAATACAATAATAATAATAATATCCAATTGATATTGTGTGCATCAGGCAGAGATGCAGAGCATGGTATCCATCTACCACCTGAAAATATATTTAATAATTCAGCATAAAATAGAAAATTGATGTTGTGATGGTGTTGACAGGCCACCTGCTGGTGCTGGTAGCACCAGATCCGAGAACCTGCAACATGGTGAACCATTGGCTCATGTGCCTGCAGAAAGGCATCTGCATTCCCGTTTGGTGTGCCTGCAATGGTGGGCATTTAGGGCCACCTTTGAACATGCAACCCTTACACAGTTGGCATTCTAAGGGTTAGTCATTCCTAGGTCATTAAAACAAGTACCATATCTTTGATATTAGTAACATATAAATGGAACTTTAACCCACAATTGTTAAAAATTGCTATGTAAGCATTATGATGTATTTTTGTCACTTACCACAGATTGGGGAGATTGGAAATGGAATACAACCTGCATACAAAATTCACAATGACAATGTAATGCACATGTGAAAGATGCAGGAAAATAAATATTGTCTGGAAAGTGTTGAAAAGCCCCAAGTAAAAGCCAAACCGGGATCCTTTCTTATTAATATGAGGTTCTGTGGAAGACCAGTATGGATTACATATATTCAGGCACTTTTCTAAAAATTAATTCCTGAACAATTCCCAAGGTATTTTCCTCCTATTTGGGATGATATGAGTGACTTTGTGCCTATTCATTTCTATTTAATTTTAGCCATAGTTAAAAAAAAAACAAAACAAATCACCTTATTTTTTTAAGCTTCCATAATCCTATATTTGACTTCTATCCACTGTGATAAAAATGCCCAACACTGAAAAATTCATGATGCTGAAATCTGTGAATATATCCGATAACTAATACAATATTATAAAATCTGTAACTAGCCAAGGCATTTGTGTTTATTAATGTTTTGCTAAGGATTTATTGTGATTAAGTTATGAAAGTGTTTTATTGAGCTGTTTGTAGAGAGAGCCAGCTACTTGAAAAATTGGTTTTCTTATACTAATGGCTAATTATATTCTTATGAATAAATGTATTTTATGGTGGTGAGTTTTTAAATGTTATTATACAGTAGAGGACACTATTAGAATTCCAGGGGCTTTCTGAGCATGGATATCAATTACAGGTTTTTTTTTTTATTATGCAATCTGACAATGTCATTTGGTTGACAAGTCCCATAATGTCTTGATGTGCAGTCAATGGAAAGACACTGGTGCAATAGGGAATACATTACATCAAATGAACATTTGTGTTAGGCCTGGTTTGTAAGTAACTTTATTGATCTTTCTTTTAGAAAAAGAATTGAGAAAAAAGAAAGAATTGCATGTTAAAGAGGTATAAAAATATTCAGATAAAGAGCAAAATGCTAGTATAAATATGGAAAAAGCTCCCTGTCAGCTCATATAAACACAAATCCCAAAGGCATATCACACAAAACTAACTGACTCAGAAATACACAAACCCAATGGCATAATTGCTGACAGACACATAAATCCTTCTGACAGAGAAACAGAATCCCCAAAGAAATAAAAAACATAACACAATCAACCGACACAACCCCAATCAACCTCCAAGTATTAATAGTTACATATGGAATGACATATATAAGTCAATATTCTGTTAAATGAGAATAAAAAAAATCTGATTGTACCTTTTTAGTGCCTACATTGCCTATGTTAATAATTTAGGAAATGTCCATCTGCTCCCCTTTGTGACCAAAATGAAACAAACTAATATTTGTCTAGTGAAATTAAGTGACGACGGAGCAAATATTAAAATAGAAACAAAACTGGTTCTCAGTGATGAACTTAAACTCGAAGGTAATGCTTTTAAGAGGTGTTAGAATACAAAAAACGGTATGAAGAAACCTCTTGTGTACAAGCAAAAGGAACTTCATATGAAGTGTGTAATGAGAAATCAATTTAACTCATTCAAGTGAGAATTGCTGAAAATCCAGAATTAATTTAAAGTGAATTTAAAATATGAATCCAAAATTGCCAAACTGAAAACAAATTTGACTTGAAGAATTTTCCTACTTTGGCAATTTTTGCCTAAATTTTGAAATTCACTTTGAATTACTGCCAATTGTCATATTAGTTAATAACGCTGATTGTGTTGTATAGTGCAGAAGATTGTAAGTATTACATTAGAAATAAAACAATTGAAATGCTCACTTGATGTGCTACTCAGAACACCACAATCACTTCAGGTTTTTTTTCAGTTGGAACCTCTACATAGATATTTATGTTACCTTCTAGAGATGTAACACCTCTTCCGGCAGTGCCATTAGTCAACTCAGTGCATATTCTGTAAACATACCCCCCCATTCAATTGCTGAGAGTGCTCAGCAGATGCTATCAACTAATAGATCCACAACAGGATCGCTATAACAGAGCCCTAGTCTTAGCAGGGACTCTCCTCCGCACGTTTCTCCAACATACACTCAGGAACAAATGGAATACTCCAAGGGACAGCCAAGCACGGTAAAATACATGAATCTGAGCGCCTAACATGAACGCAGCCGAAACGCCACAGGGGTATAGTTTAGACCGACCGCACACGAGAAGCCTGCCCAAAAAGGTTTCATGAAATAAGACTGTGTGGTTGGTCTCTTTCGGGAGTATCAAATATACGATAACCAATGCATAAACTGTTCGTGCGTACATTCTTTCTTTGAATCTTGTTCTGGAGTTTGCTCCCCCGAACGCCACTCTGTTCGTCTGAATCCCCACGAACATAACCGAAGGTGGAAGTCGCAGCGGTGTTCGTGGGGATTCATACACTCGACGACCAAACACCGATGTCTCTGTTCGTGGCTAAAGATGGCCACCGCTACTTGTTCGCACATACAAATTGTGGCCACCCAGCCGACTGCTTAGAATATTTGTGTTATTGCGGTTTGTGGAGGTGTGAACAGGGGTTACTGGGGTTAACGAGCGGCACACTCCACATATGGGTGGTCTGCATACGGTAATTTGTTCGGTTGTCAAGACAGTGTTAGTATGCGAGGTGGATGGTATTTACCAAACAGCCAGGCGAACCGGTTAAAAAGCAAGATAATCCAAAGACAGGGGGATCTGTCCCACACATGGACTGTAAGCACAAAACATAGGGAATAACCAGGGGGGTGGGGGTAAAGGGGGAAGGGAAAGATACAGACAGTCCATAGCAGGAATAAGGGTGACATCCCAAGATTCATTCCGCTACAATCGGCATCTGGATTTTGCAACTCTGTAGAAAGTGGATATTGTTCAAACTGCTTCAGAGGACACCTGGCATCTAATGGGGGTTGGTAAACATATGCAAAACAGTTAGCCCCATTACCAGGGAATGTTTTCAGGATACTCCTAGCATCATTGCTTCTACAGTGCGCTGTACTGATGATGATGATGATGCCTGGAGTAAACCTTTAAGCAGCATATTTGTAGTGCATGATAATAATATAAACAGCATGTTAGAATTTTATTTGTTTGTAGAACAGAAGATTAAAGCAACTCTGCTTAAAATATTTTCAAGTGGTGCCATATGACCACTTTCAAATAGCATGTAATTAATTTATTAAGTTGTTCTACGCATTTTTATCCCTTTTTATCATGTGCAGGATCAGACAGGGGAGGACTGATGAGTCGGGCACTCTGTCACAGTCCAAGAGCTCCTCCATGCAGCCTTCCCCACACTAAAATGAACAAGCAGCAGCCATCTTTACACAGTCAAACATGCTTGCAGTCATCCTTGCCTGCTGCTGGGAGCCCACTGATTTGGGTTGCCACCTTTTTGGGAAAAAAATACCGGCCATTCTAATTTGCATCATTAATTACATATACGTGACATCACAGGGCACGACGTACATAAAAGAATGAGAACATTTGGAAGTACAAAATTACCAAATTTACTAATATGCTACTTACAGTGTTTGTTCTTTGTCTGACTGTGTGTATAGCATTGTAAATGTGAGGCACTGTGCATATGTGCGGTCTGTATTAATTTGTGTGTGTGGTAGTGTGTCGTAATGTGTTAAACAGTGTGGTCATACTGTTGTCTGAGCGTGTGTTATTGTTTGTATACTTTGAGTGTGTCTACAATGTCAGTGTATGTTATTATGTATGTATATAGTTTATAACAATGTGTGTACATACCATTTATAACAGATATGGATATTCTACAGAGACTGCTGAATACATACAGACTGCTGAATAAACATACAGACAGAGACTGCTGAATACATACAGACCAAGCCGGCTTTAGGGGTTAGCGAGCTGTGCGGCCGCACAGAGCGCCATGAAGCGGGGGCACCCTGCGGCCAACACAGCTCACACATGGCCGGCCGGGATTTAAAAAATAATAATAAATTGTGGCGGGGCTTACCATGCGGCGGGGGCGGGGCTTAGTCTGCGGCGGGGCGGGGCTTAGCATGCGGCGGGGTGGAGGTAAAAGTGCCGTGTAACTGCTGCAGGGGAAGCAAGAAAGAGTCCCTGCTTCCCCCAACAACCAGAATCCAGGAGCTGCACTGCCTGTCTGCCTCCACAAGGAACAGAGGTAACTATGTGTGATTGTCTGCCTGTGTGTGTGACTGTCTGTGTGTTTGACTGTCTGCCTGTGTGTGTGTGGCTGTCTGCCTGTGTGTGTGACTGTCTGCCCTTTTTTTGTATGTGTGTGTGTGTGACTGTCTGTGTGTTTGACTGTCTGCCTGTGTGTGTGACTGTCTGCCTGTGTGTGTGACTGTCTCTGTTTGACTGTCTGCCTGTGTGTATGATTTTCTGCCTGTGTGTGTGACTGTCTGTGTGTCTGACTGTCTGCCTGTGTGTGAGACTATCTGCCTGTGTGTGTGTGTGTGTGTGACTGTCTGCCTGTGTGTGTGTGTGTGTGCCTGCCTGTGTCTGTTTGTGTGTGCCTGCCTATGTGTGTGTGTGTGTGTGTGTGTGACTGCCTATGTGTGACTGTCTGGGCAGACTAGATGGGCGGAATGGTTCTTATCTGCCATCACATTCTATGTTTCTATGTCTGCCTGTGTGTGTGGCTGTCTGCCTGTGTGTTTGTGTGTGGCTGTCTGTGTGTGGCTGTCTGCCTCTGTGTTTGTGTGTCGCTGTCTGCGTGTGTGTTTGTGTGTCTGTCTGCGTGTGTGTTTGTGTGTGGCTGTCTGTGTGTGTCTGTCTGCCTGTGTGTTTGTGTGTGGCTGTCTGCCTCTGTGTTTGTGTGTGGCAGTCTGTGTGTGTTTTTGTGTGGCTGTCTGCCTCTGGGTTTGTGTGTGGCTGTCTGCATGTGTGTTTGTGTGTGGCTGTCTGTGTGTGGCTGTCTGCCTGTGTGTTTGTGTGTGACTGTCTGCCTCTGTGTGGCTGTCTGTGTGTGGCTGTCTGCCTGTGTGTTTGTGTGTGGCTCTCTGCCTGTGTGTTTGTGTGTGGCTCTCTGCATGTGTGTTTGTGGGTGGCTGTCTGCATGTGTGTTTGTGTGTGGCTGTCTGTGTGTGGCTGTCTGCCTCTGTGTGTGTGACTGCCTATGTGTGACTGTCTGGGCAGACTAGATGGGCCGAATGGTTCTTATCTGCCATCACATTCTTTGTTTCTATGTCTGTGTGTGTGTGTGGCTGTCTGCGTGTGTGTGACAGGGTGTGTGGGAAGGGGGGGGACGGGAAGGAGGGGTGCTGTGAAGATTTTTCACACAGGGCACCCAAAGGCATAAGGCCGGCCCTGCATACAGAGACTGCTGAATACATACAGAGACTGCTGTATACATACATAGTTCTGAATATATATACATACACACTCAGATTGCTGAATGCACACACACACACTGCTGAGTACACACAGAGACTGCTACATACACACAGAGACTGCTGAACACACACACAGACTGCTGAATACACATACACACAGACTGCTGAATACACACACACAGACTGACTGATGAATACATACACAAAGACTGCTTAGTACACACAGACTGCTGAACACACACTTACACACACACACACACACACACACACACAGACTGCTGAATACATACAGATAATGCTGTACACACACACACACACACACACACACATACACACAGACTGCTGAATACATACGGAGAATGCTGTACACACACAGAGACTACTAAGTACACACTTACATAGATTGCTGAGTACACACACACACACACACACATTGCTGAGTACACACACACATATAGATGGCTGAGTACACACACACACACACACACACACACACATACAGATTGATGAGTACATACGCACACATTTTGCTGAGTACACACACACACAGACCATTGAGTACACACACACACACAAACTGCTGAGTACACACACACAGATTGCAGAGTACACACACACAGATTGCTGAGTACACACACACAGATAGATTGCTAAGTACACACACAAAAACGTGCATGCTCTCACAGATCCTACTGCCATGCCTCCATCTCCTTGACCTGTAGCTCCTGCTCCTCCCATTCCTCCCATGCGGACTCTATCAGTGAGACAGCAGGGACACGCTGCTACATCCCATCTCAGCCCTCTCCACACAGCCAAGCACCAATCAGTTTTCTTAGTATGGCCTAAAAGCACTGCACACCCTGGGGTGGGTCAGAGATACAAGGTGAGTGGAATTAGGGAGTCAAGGAAGAGGTATTATCTTGCTCATCACAAGACAATATCTATGGAGGCTTCTGTAGTATTGTAGGATCCTCCAAAGACATCAGTGTTGTACTCTTGTGCATGTGTAAGAGTACAACACTGCCCTGGGCTCCTGGTAGATGAAGTTGCAGACCAAATATATAATACTAACTGCAGGTACAGCATCAGGTAAGTATAACTCAACTGTACTGCACCCCTGGGACACTGCACCTCATTCAGCAATGTTTGGCAAATTATACAAAGACCCCAGAAGGTGACAGAACTGCTTTAAGCCTCACTGCTTCACTAATTTTGGCTATGTAGAGCAATGCTAAGCCAGTTAAAGAGAGTCTCTTAATGCACGCACTGTAAAGGATCCCATGACCCTGCCAATTCCGTTCATATAGCAGTGTCTATATAATCTAGCAGGTTATTTGGTTCATCATAATGAACCACAGGATTGAAGGTTAAACGGTTTATGAATGTCTCTGATCCACGAGATCGCATTATTTTCCTTTGATACATGCTTAATCATTATTTATATTTTACGTGAAAATAGTTATTTTCTGGAAAACCAGAAAATATAGGTGGGTGGATTGGCGCTACTACTGAAAGATGCAACAACTCCCAAGTGCTATATAATCACCAGAAAAGCACAACAAGCATACATAGAAAAATGGCAAATTGGATTTAGGGAGGTGCAGTTAAAGATAATAAACGGATTATACTTATACTTATGTTAGGTATGTCTTGATTTCAACCTAAAACAAAAAGAAATCCATAGCATAATACTGTAACATTTAAAAATAAATAAAATCGGAGGTAATGGGTCACTCACGATCTGCAGAGCCTTGGAAAGCAGGCTCTAGCTATAAAAGCATATGAATAATAAGCTTATTCCAGCTATCTCCACCGGTTCCTGGTGATAGGGCACTTTTTCACACCAACAGACACCACAGCGGAATATTTTAAAGTAGAAAAAGTTTTACTTGATAAAAAGTGGTATAAACAAAGGCACAACGCGTTTCGACCATAACAGGTCTTCCTCAGGTGCATAAACAATATACTACATTGGATTCTAATTTATACATACTTGTTAATTATACAATCACAAACATATGTTGATTGGAGGACCATATAAGGTCCTTCCGATCAGCCTCCGCCATATTGGGAAGGTCAAAATTTACAAAGCCTAAAAAACTTTTACAATCTCCTACAAAACATTTCAAAATAAAGTTAAAAAGCCATTCCACATCTTATGCTACATGGACATTAACATTACATAGAGTAAATGTACTTAGCAGGGCTCCAAATCTCCTCGAATTTTTTCTGTATCTTCCTTCCGGGATTCCAAGATGGCGGACGGATGTCTTCCGGTCTTTCTGACGTCATGACGTCGGTGTGATTGGTCCGGCGTGTCATGTGATCGAGAGTTTCCTCTTTTCACTTTGTAGTGTGGGCAAAAAATCCTCTTTGCAGAAAATTGCCATAATGGAAGCTGGCATAAAGTCCACTTTGACAAAATATATTTGTAGAAAGCTTACTATTAGATAAAATAAATATAATAAATGTCACAGTGTTATTAATCATCTCCCAACGTACATATTTAAAAAGCCTATCACAAAGAGAGGTTAAACATCAAAATAGAAATAAAAATAAAATTGGTTATTAGTGTATTTGGTTTGTATTTTGTCTTAGGGAAAAAGAGGTTTCAAATACCTTTAGTGTAATAAAACTAAATTAAGGCTGCCATTTCAAAATCCAAGTTGAGCCCACCCGGAGATAGGGTTTCCAAATTGAAGATCCATCTCATTTCGCTACGATTAAGGGTGGACTCAACTTGGCCCCCTCTCCAATGGCAATTAATTTGTTGGATGGCAAAAAAGATAAGCCCGGTGGGGTCTCCGCCATGTACCTCAAGAAAGTGGGAGGACACATTGTGTTTTAGAAAACCTCTCTTTATATTGTATATGTGCTCACGTATCCTTGTCTTAAGACTTCTAGAAGTCCTCCCTACATACTGCAACCCACAAGGACACGTGAGCACATACACCACATTTTTAGTATGACAAGTAATGAACGACTTAATTCCAAAACTCTTGACACCCCTTTTAGATTTGAATTCTTTTACTTGTTTGGGTTTATTTTTAAAGTTGTTACAACCCATACAGGCTCCACAATAGTAAAATCCCTTCTGCGATGTTTTGAAATTACTCAAAAAATTGTCTTTTTGTTTGGGCACATCTAAATAGCTGGAGGTTAATTTTTGCTTTAAATTTTTGGCTCCCCTAAAAATTAATTTTGGTCTTTCTTCCAAATAGGGTAGGATTTCTCCATCTTGCTGGAGGATGTGCCAATTTTTTGTTAAGACTCTTTTTAATGATTTATGTTCCTGATTATAGTTGAAAATGAAAGGTATTTTATCCTTATTTTCTGTGGGATTTTTTTGTTGGTATTCCAATAGGGGGTCTCTATCCATTGACCTAACTTTTTGAATTTCTTGGTCTAAATCTTCAGTACGATAGCCTCGATTAACAAATTGACCTTTAAGGAATTCCGCCTGAGAATCAAAAGTCTCCAGTTCAGTGCAGTTCCGTCTCATACGGAGAAACTGCCCTCTAGGTACATTGTTGAGCCAGGGATGAAAATGGCAACTCTCTTTGTGAATGTAACCATTTACATCCACTGGCTTAAAGTAAGTCTTGGTAACAATATTAGAGTTTTTAATAGAGATTTCCAAATCGAGGAAATGGATACTCTCTTGGCTAAACTCTTGGGTCAAATGGACATTCCACTGATTGGAATTTAAGAAATTAAAAAACTCTAAAAAAGAATTAGAGTCTCCTCTCCAAATAATAAAAATATCATCAATGTATCGCCTGTATAGGGCCAGGTTCGCGCTCCAGCTATGTTGGGAATAGACATATTCTTTTTCCCAATATGCCATAAACAGATTGGCATAGCTGGGCGCGAACCTGGTCCCCATAGCAGTCCCCCTACATTGCAAAAAGAAATCCCCCTCAAACCAAAAAAAATTGTTCCGAAGGATAAACGAAATACCCTCCATCACAAATTCTACCTGGTCCATAGGATATAACATGGAATTTTCCAGAAAGAAACGGGTGGCTACACATCCGATATTGTGCTCAATACATGTGTAAAGGCTTGTGACGTCGCACGTAACAAAGAGGAGGTCACTTTCCCATTTAAAGTCTTTTAACACATGGAGCAGACTCATAGAGTCTTTAAGATATGAAGGGCTATCCTTTACTAAGGGTTGGAGGAGAGTATCAATATACTTTGATAAGTTGGACAGAAGAGATCCCACCCCAGAGACTATAGGTCTTCCTGGGGGATTAAGGATATCCTTGTGCAACTTAGGAAGTATATAAACAACAGGTATTTTTGGAGATTTGGTATTTAAAAAGTCGTACTCTTTTTTATTGAGAATACCTTTGGTAAAACCTTTGTCCAGAAAAACAATGAAGTTTTTCTGTATATCGGCTTGAGGGTTTTTATTAAGTCTTTGATAGGTTTCCCTATCTTCCAATTGTCTATAGATTTCCTGTGTGTATTTTTCCCTGTCCATAACGACCACTCCCCCCCCCTTATCGGCGGGTTTTATGACTATTTGGGAGTCTTCTTTGAGGCTCTTAACTGCCAATATTTCTGCTTTAGTTAAGTTTCCCTTTTTGTTCAACTTGATCTTTCTAATGTCATTAATACACGCTCGTTCAAAGACTTTCATGGAGTTGGACTTTAGATAAATAGGAAAAAAAGAAGAGGGGGGTTTTAGATCTGTGTGAATGAAATCTCCTACATCTTGTCTAGGTGGATCTTCTGTAATTGTTTTTTTATCAAAAAATTTTTTTATACACAGTTTCCTCATAAAGCGGTTGATGTCTGTATAGGCATCAAACTGGTCTATGTGGCAACTGGGCACAAATTTGAAACCCCTTCCCAATACTTTCATCTGATCTTTATTTAGAGTTTTTACTGAGAGGTTAAAGATTTTTATCTCCTCATTACTTTTTCTCTTTGGTCTTTCCAACTTCTTTCCTCCCCTTATATGGTCCTCCAATCAACATATGTTTGTGATTGTATAATTAACAAGTATGTATAAATTAGAATCCAATGTAGTATATTGTTTATGCACCTGAGGAAGACCTGTTATGGTCGAAACGCGTTGTGCCTTTGTTTATACCACTTTTTATCAAGTAAAACTTTTTCTACTTTAAAATATTCCGCTGTGGTGTCTGTTGGTGTGAAAAAGTGCCCTATCACCAGGAACCGGTGGAGATAGCTGGAATAAGCTTATTATTCATATGCTTTTATAGCTAGAGCCTGCTTTCCAAGGCTCTGCAGATCGTGAGTGACCCATTACCTCCGATTTTATTTATTTTTAAATGTTACAGTATTATGCTATGGATTTCTTTTTGTTTTAGGTTGAAATCAAGACATACCTAACATAAGTATAAGTATAATCCGTTTATTATCTTTAACTGCACCTCCCTAAATCCAATTTGCCATTTTTCTATTATTTATATTTTACATTACATGTTTTAGGACTATAGTTAATGTGTTGAAGTTGTTAGGGTGTTGTGTTGGGTCCCTAAACTTGTTTCCTGAGACATGCCCTGATCTGCTTGAGATTAGTTAAACTCCCGGATGACAGCCTCTATTAGGATTGTCTTTAGAAAATACTTGAAGTTATCTGTATTCCAAAAAAATAGCTAACTGTAGTGGAGAGATGTAAAAAGAAGTGGCTTAAGATAAGCAAATGGCAGGATGACCAGATAGTTGGTTTCAGATGACACACTAACGGTAAATAGATTCTAGTGAACTGTGTCACACTGTTTATTCAAAATTTACTTGGTTACCTAAGAGTAGCGACGACTTGATCAACAAAGTTAAATTGCTTCGTTCACAATGGCAGAAGACCCCATCAAGATCAGAGGACAAACACATAACCATATACAAAACAAAAGCAGGGGACAGGCAATAGTGTGATGATATTCCTTTCATCAAGGAAGTGACTTTTGAATGCAAAGTGTACATTGATATGTCATCACCTGGACTTAACAGGATATTACTGTCTTAAGCTAAATCTACGACAAAACATACTATTGAAAAATAAGTTTAGATCTTAAATTCAATTCTGTCCAATGATTAGCTTATTGTATTCTAAATTAAAAAGAAAATATGCAAGACACATAGCATATATAGATGTCACGGAGATGTTAGGTGGAGATCGGTACAGTGCAAGAAATGTCATGCATATTTAAGAAATATATAATTGTTCAAAGCATTTATAAAATTTTTTTTTAAAAAATGCACCACTTCTGTAAACTAAGTAAAAGTAATTTAGTTTAGTATCATTTCATCTTCAATCCGTAAAAGGTCAAAAAGCAACTTTATCTTTCTGTTATTCTACCGATTTAAATGACAAAAACTGAATTTGGCAACAGAATCTTATAGTCTAAATGAGTTGTAAAGTTGTAATAATATATTCCCAAGATCAGCTGAAATTGCGGGCAATTATATATACATATAAATCCTCACAAGCAGATATCAGAGAGTGCTCATGTCACTTTAAATTAGCACAGGAGTGTATTTAAGAAGGTAGGTACCCATGACCTTTTGACTGTTGAGCTAGAGTGAGTAGATCTAGTTGGCAGATAATAGTACAGATTCCACCAGGAAGAAGCCAGAAAGTGCCAAAGAAACAAATGTAAAACATGTTTATGAAGGTAAATGACAATAAACTATTTGACGGAACTGTTCATAGTCTGAGCTTTATACATTGACAAATATCTGTATATGATTAATTAGGACAACTTTTTAGTGTATTTTCTGAATACTGTATTGAAAAGCAAATAGTAAAATTTACACTAATATTGCCAAGCTGTGGCTGTATTTTATTTTTTTTTTCTTAAAATTAGCCCTCTTTGTCTACATTTTCCTTTTAATTTACTAAAATTAATTGTTTATTGACAAAGAGTCTTTATTTAGGGAAAAAGTAACAGCCAGCATTATAATTTAGTAAAATAAAGTTAGCGCATAGAGAATCAGGACAAATAATTCAGTGATATCATATTTATAGTTAATTGGTTATAACTATCATAATTTGTTTATAGAGTCACTAGAATTCACAGCACAACATACAAAAAAAACGTATATTAAGTTATAGTTATTGCTGATAATAGCACATTTAATTTGGTAGGTTTTCGAGATTCCTGACTGTAAGCTTATACTCCATAGGGAATAGTGACAAGTGAAACATAAACAATAAATATGCTCTGTACATATCATAGGTGAAGACAGGAAAATAAGAAGACTTTCCTTAAGGTAACTATAGATCAGTTAATGCAAAATACCAGCTGTTTATGGTGAAGCCGAAGGTCTGTAGCCCCTTGAGATGCATGTACTGTGTCCCAGCTGTAGGTTTTCCAGGTTCTTAATCCACTCATGACCATATGGGGCATGTTGAAAAAATGTTTGCTTATATTTAAACATTTCTATTGTGTCAATGATTTTCTCTGCTATCCATTTACCTTTTGCTTGTTTTGTTTTGACTACTACTATAGTAGTTAATAGTACTATGGCTATTGTCCATTGTTCATTAAACTTGTCTATGTGCCAAACATATTTTTGATCAATTATGATAATGTGTTTTTCTTTGGTCCATTATAATACATATTTTTTTCTGATTGTGCATTATGAATGACTACTTTAATCCACGCATCATCCCAAGGGGTGATAGTTACATTGCTAGATTCCATTTTTATGCGTCCTTATGATTAATTAGTGTTTGTATTTTTAAAAGAAAGAGACTCTGCTAATTTTGATGATCACTTAAAGGGACACTTTAAACACCCAAACAACTTTACCTTACTGAAGCAATTTTGGTATATAGATCATGCCCCTTTAGTCTCACTGCTCAATTCTCTGCCGTTTATGAGTTAAATTTACTTTTGTTTCTGTTTATGCAGCTCTAGCCACACCTCTCCTGGCTGCGAGTTGTGGACAACATTAAAAAATGTGTAATTTTCCATCAGATCTTACAGCACAATGTGTTTACTTTAGAAAGTATTATTTCCTGATCTAATAAATGAACTTTACTCACTGAAGGAAGACTGTTGAACCTATTTACAAAGCAGGAGATAAGAAATTCTAAATTAAACACAGTGCAGTAAGGGACGCATGTGTGAGAGTACAACACTGATGCCTGTGCAGAATCCTGTGAGACAGATGAATCCTCCACAGACAGAGCCTTTTTCTCTACAGCCATCACTAGTAACGGCTGGGGAAATGACAACATTTGACAAAGGTAGCCCTGCCTGATGTCAAGTTTTGTCAAACATCGGAAAAATACTAAGACAAAGTAGTCCCTACTTTGTCTTAGTATGTCTTTTGACTATGTTGCAATTTTAGTAAAATTCTAACACAGTGAATGTGAGTAATTCATAAAAAAATTATCTTTATGAAATACTTAGTTTGGAATTAAAGTGTAGCTTTAATTTCTAAATTGCAGAGAATTGAGCCATCTAAATGCAGAGGCATAATCGTTATACCAAAAGGACTTCAATAAGCTAAAGTTGCTTTGGTACTTATAGTGTCCCTTTATCATTCTAAAGCAGTGTTGGGTGTATTCCATATCTTTGTATGCTGATGTTTTATGTATATAGCAGTTGTCTTTGGAAGTTATTCAATTGTTAGCTTTTTACTTTAGAAAGCAAATAGCTGAACTATAACTTGCAAAATGTAATAATACCCTATGATGGAGTAAAAAGGGAAACACTACATGCTGGAAGCACTGCAGATCTCTCTCGTCATCTTACATCACAGACAATAAGCCCATTCCCAAGAAAGCATTTGTTGCCAACACACATTTGCCAAGATGACAGGCTGCCCGGTAATCAGGTCTCACCATAGACTGAGGGTTAATATAGTGTTCCTGTATGGTTTTAAATGCCCTGAATTGTAATAACGTGTGCTCAAACTGCACTTTCCCTCAGTGCCAGTGTGTGGTGAATGAGAGTATTGAGGCAAAATCAGGAGTCACATTGAGACCTGTCAACTCCTTGACTTGGGAAATCAGGTGGCCTGATGCAAAACGTATTATTCAAATTTTTTTTAAATCAGATTAAATTCTTCCAGTAACTGTAATCTAATCTACACATGGTGCCTAAAAGAATGTCCACTGAAATGTACATTACTGTAGGACTCATGTAGTTTGCCATGACAAGTCAAGTGAGTTCACCTTCTGTAGCTATGAAAATATACAATAATATAACATATACCGTATATACTCGAGTATAAGCCGAGTTTTTCAGCACATTTTTTGTGCTGAAAAACCCCAACTCGTCTTATACTCGAGTCAGTGTCTGTATTATGGCAATTTACATTGCCATAATACAGACAGGGGGCTGTGGGGACTGCAGAGCGGTTACTTACCTCTCCTGCAGCTCCTGTCAGCTCCCTCCTCCTCCGCGCCGGTCCGTTCAGCACCTCGGTCAGCTCCCAGTGTAAGTCTTGCGAGAGCCGCGGGGTCATATTGCGGCTCTCGCGAGACTTACAGTGTGAGCTGACAGAGGAGCTGCACGGACCGGCGCGGAGGAGGAGGGAGCTGACAGGAGCTGCAGGAGAGGTAAGTGCTCTCTGACAGCCCCCCTCCCCCCACTGAACTGCCAATGCCACTGGACCACCAGGGAAGGAGAGCCCCCCTCCCTGCCATGTATCAAGCAGGGAGGGGGGGACGAAAAACAAAATAAATAGTAATAAAATAAAATAAAAATAATAATAATAAAAAATAATAATAATATAACAAAAAAAATTAAAATAATATTTTTTTAAAAAAATAATAAAAATGCCCACCCCCCACCAAGGCTCTGCAACACAAACACACACTGCATCTCACACACACACACTGCATCACACACACACACTGCACTCATACACACACACTGCATTCATACACACACACTGCACTCATACACAAATACACATTGCATTCATACCCACACACTGCATTCATACACACACTGCACTCATACACACAAACTGCACTCATACACACACACACACACACACACTGCATTCATACACACACTGCATTCATACACACACACTGCATTCATACACACACTGCATTCATACACACACACTGCACTCATACACACACACTGCATTCATATACACACTGCACTCATACACACACACACACTGCACTCATACACACACACACTGCATTCATACACACACTGCACTCATACACACACACTGCACTCATACACACACTGCATTCAAACACACACACTGCACTCATACACACACACACACTGCATTCATACACACACTGCATTCATACACACACACTGCACTCACACACACACACTACACTGCACACTCATACACACGCTGCACACTCATACACACACTGCACACTCATACACACACTGCACACTCATACACACACACTGCACACTCATACACACACTGCACACTCATACACACACACTGCATTCATACACACACACTGCATTCATTATATACACACACTGTAAATAAATATTCAATTAATATAATTTTTTTAGGATCTAATTTTATTTAGAAATTTACCGGTAGCTGCTGCATTTCCCACCCTAGTCTTATACTCAAGTCAATACGTTTTCCCAGTTTTTTTGGGTAAAATTAGGGGCCTCGGCTTATATTCGGGTCGGCTTATACTCGAGTATATATGGTAATTAATATATATTATTTCCATAAAACAATGTATTTATGCATACTTTGAGCAGTAGAAAGTAAGTTTTTTTCTATTAGCAGACAATATGACTGTATTGGTATTCCAAGCCAGTGTTAATTTAGTCGACTAACAATTTTCTTCAAATATAGTGGACTACAATTTGGGAGATTTAGTTGACTAAACCTAAAACAATGCAGATTACTAAAATACACCTAAAACTAAAATTACTTTTTAGTCAAAAGATTATGACTAAAATAAAATTGAGGGGGTGGGGGGGCCTGATTACTATGGTGGAGAGACATTTAATACACAAGCTCCTGCACTATCCTTACCTTTAAAGCTTCTTGAAGCCCCATCCAGCACAATCTGGGCAGATATCTGTGACCTACCTTACCCTCAAGTCAGAGACCATGCAGTGTCCCGATGGGAACTTATTTACCCCCTGCTGGACCGTACGGCCTGGTACGCATTGGGCCGGAGAGGCGGACGATCTCTCGTACTGACGGTGCCCAGTGGGGGTGATCCAAGTCCACCCATGGGATTGTACCCTGGTCCAGTCGGACTCGGGATAAGGCCACATGGGCTGAAAGATCAGGCGACAACTAACCCAACATGGCAGATTACACATGTTCATGTCACCACAGCAATGATCCACCCGATGTCCTGACCAGGCTGGACAAGATATTTGCGGCCTTCTGGCAAAAGCTGGAAAGCAGGATGTACCAACATGCCCCATAACAGACTAGCGCTCCCTCACCTCGACGACCACCACTATGCTCCCCTCAAAAATCTGTGTCTCCAGCAGTCAGGATGGCCCCAAAATGGCGGCAGCCCCCATCGTTCCTGCTCAAGATGCCATGGAGACAGTACCTGTTAAAACCCAAGCATGAAGAATGTGGAAAGCCAGTGTCTCACTGTCCCCATGTCTCCTAGTGCCTCCATGTCTCCCAGTGCCTCAAGTGTTTCAATGTCCCCATGTCTCCAAGCTAGTGTCCATTGTGTCTGTGGCCCTGGTGTCTTAGTGTCCCCATGTCTCCCAGTGTCCCCATGTCTCAATGTCCCCATGCCCCCCAGCCAGTGTCTCTAGTGTCTGTGTCCCTGGTGTCTGTGTCCCCATGTCTTTAAGTGTCCCCTATTTTCCCAGAGTCCCCTAGTCTCTCAGTGTCACTGGTGTCTCCGTGTCCCTAGGTCTCCCCGTCTTCCTAGTGTCCTAGTGACATGGGGACCCTGGGATACATGGGGACACAGGGAGACATGGGGCATTGAGACACTGTGATACATAGGATCACTGGGAGACCTGGGGACACGACACTAGGGGACACTGGGAGACATGGGGCACTGAGACACTGATACATAGGAATACTGAGACCTGGAGTAATCGACACATGGGGGCACTGGGAGATATGGGGGCACTGGGAGGAATCCATCTATACAGCAGAATCAAACTAAGTAGATTTTTGGTGATTTTACAGCATTTTCTCTTATGTCACTCCTTGTGATTTACATCATGCGATGTCACCCATACATATTTAATTATGCAAATTAGCAAGGCTAGTATGTTTTTCCAAGAAAGGTGGCAACCCTAACTACTTTTCACATACTCTTACTTAAGTATGGAAACTTAAGAGGGATGTATGGGAACAAAACTTGTGTGGACTGGCTGACAATGAATATAGTTAAAGGGACACTTTAGTCACCAGAACAACTACAGCTTATTGAATTTGTTCTGGTGAGTAGAATCATTACCGTCAGACTTTTTGCTGTAAACACTGTCTTTTCAGAGAAAATGCAGTGTTTACATTACAGCCTAGTGATAACTTCACTGGCCACTCCTTAGATGGCTGTTAGAGATCCTTCCTGGGTCATGGCTGCCTAAAATGCATCCAAACATTCAGTGTCTCCTCCCTCTGCATGCAGACACTGAACTTTCCTCATAGAGATTCATTGATTCAATTCATCTCTATGAGGATATGCTAATTGGCCAGGGCTGTGTTTGAATCATGCTGGCTCTGCCCCTGATCTGCCTCTTTATCAGTCTCAGCCAATCCTATGGGGAAGCACTGTGATTGAATCAGGCCACCACTTCTAATGATGTCAGCAGACTGCTTGTTTTTCTGAGTCTAACAGCATGCAGAGTTACAGCTTCAGGCTTGAATACAGTAAGATTTTGCTATATTAATGGAGGCATGAGGGGCCCATGGGGGCTAGATGGTGGTGTTAACACTATAGGGTCATGAATTCATGTTTATGTTCCTGACCCTATAGTGATCCTTTAAGGTAATGCTGACTTTGGTCTCTCTAACACTGTGGCATGTTCCATTTCTTCTACACTCACTACATACAGCTTTTCTCTGTCCCAGGCTATATACCAGGAGCTTCTGCCTGCTAGTAAGAAGGTAAGGAGACATGTGGACCAGCGAGTGCTAGGGGACAGTCCTTAGAAAGCGTTGAGCGAGCGCATCATTAGATGCATTTATGCCAAGCTCAGGGTGCTGTCTGCATAGTATGCCCTTAGTTGGCCAGCTGCATGATTGGCAGGCAGCCTGACATGCATTCATGCCAGGCTGGCCTAATTCTTTGGGCAGACATGTCCTCTTTTTGGGCATGTTCGCACTTTTGGCAGGTTACGTGATTTGTGTCAGTGGCCAGGGCCGCCACCAGAAATTTTGGGGCCCCTAACTCAGCTCAGGGTCTGGGCCCCCTCGGGCCCGCCTCCAAATACCGCCCACTGGGTCCACACACAGACACAAACGCACACACTGATACAAAAGGACACAGATACATACTAACAGACACACATACTGAAACAGACATACACGCATACAGGCATACATACTAACACACACATACTGAGACATACACACAGGCATACATAGTGACAGACAGACACATAATAACATACATACAGACACACATAAATACAGACACTGACATACATACATACATACACACACACACACACACACACACACATTCATACATACATACAGACACGGACATCCATACACACATACATTCATAATGGCATACAGACATACAGACTGACATACATGCATATATACAGACATACTGACAGACATACATGCATACAGACATCCATACACACAGACCTACGTTCATAATAATATGCAGACATACATTCATACTGACATACATATATACATACATAGACATACATACAGACATACATGCATACAGACATACATGTATGCATACAGACATACACAAACATACATAGACAGACATACATACGTAGACATACATGCATGCAGTCAGACAGACATAGACATACACACAGACATACATACATACATACAAACAGACATACACACACATACAGACATACATACATAGACATACACACAGACATACATACAGACATACACACATAGACATACGGACAGTCATACATGCATGCAGACAGACATACATACACAGACAGACATACATACAGACAGACATACATACACATACATGCATCCAGACACACAGACATACACGCATACAGACAGACATGCATGCATCCAGACAGACAGACATACATGCATACAGACATACACATACAGACAGACAGACATACATGCATACATACATACAGACAGACATACATACATACACATACATGCATACAGACATACATACATATGCATACAGACACACACAAATACATACATACAGACAGACATACACATACATGCATACAGACACAGACATACATACAGACAGACACACATACACATACATGCATACAGACAGACATACAGACAGACACACACACATACATACATACAGACAGACATACACATACATGCATACAGACATACACATACATGCATACAGACATACATACAGACAGACATACACACAGACACAGACATACATACAGACAGACACACATACACATACATGCATACAGACATACATACAGACAGACATACACACAGACACAGACATACATACAGACAGACACACATACACATACATGCATACAGACATACATACAGACAGACACACACACATACATACATACACATACATGCATACAGACAGACAGACACAGACAGACATACATACATACATGCACACACACAGCTCATTTTCCAGCCACCCTCCTGTCTCTTACCTTTTCTTTGCAGGAGGGTGGCTGGGGATGATGGGAGTCGGCGCTGCTCCCTCTTCATTGCCGGGCTCTCCCTCTTTACGGCTGGGCGGGCAGGCGCGCTCCTCCCGCGCGGAGTGAGCTGGGAGGAAGTGAGCACTTCCTCCCAGCAGCACTTGCGGCTGCTTTTTTTTTTTTTTTTTTTTTAAAGGGGCCCGGTCGCGCTATACAACGGCCACAGCGCTGACCGGGCCCCTGAAGGAGGGGGCTCATCGGGTGGCCTTAAGTGTGTGGGCCACCCGATGGGCCCCACACGTGGGGCCCGGGCGGCCGGGCCCCCCAGGGCCGCCGGGCCCATGACAACTGTTATGGTTGTCATGCCCTGATGGCGGCCTTGTCAGTGGCACACCCTTTTACCGTGCCCATTGACTTCCTGCTTGACTGGACACTGCTGTTAGGGGTTATGGATTTACTTAAGATGAAAACATAAATTAGAGGGAGATTAGCCTAGACCCTAGGGTATGTGTTTTCTTATAGCTGCTGTTTTCTTTCTCTCCGGCACCATCTCCATCAGATACATGACGCTTGGGAGTGTTTTACTGTTTTTGGTCGATATGATCCTGTAATTAGGCCCGTCATAATTGTCAGCACCAATCTGGCCCTGGGGAACGGCCTTCGTTATGCTCGGGCCCACAAGGCACAAAAGTACAAAAAAAGAAACACCTTGGAGCGGTACAGGATGTACAGCTGGACAGCACAAGGAAAGGGACTGTGTCTAGAAATGAGCTAGGCCTCAGAACTATCAGGAAGATCCCTGCAGATCACACAGGACTTGCCCGAATGCCACGGGGCAACAAAATATCGCTACTCAAGTGAGCTATTGGGCTCTACACTGGGGCATTCGTGGAGGGTCTATGCTCACCCCATGCAGGGCATAGACTGATTTCCAAGCTGAACCGGGACTACCTATTTCTGGAAAGATATCCTGCAGTCCTCCTACTGATATTGCTCATAAAGCAGTTGTTGTGTTTATTTTTATAACTCCTTCTAGGGCTTTCTTTTCTGCCTGTTTTGGGGGCCTCCTGAGGGTCTTTACTATTAACTAGGTGTTGGCTATTCTCCACAGATAACAGCATCATCTCTACTACTATTCCTCATGTCTAGTTTGTGTTATATACCTACTAGCTTAGCTATTGTCAAGTGTCTAGGCATGTGTACTTAACCTGAAAATATTACAATAGTGAGTTAGTGCAGTTTTCGCCCTGTCTTTATTATAATATTTTGTGCAGTTTACTGGACATGTTTATGCTAAAATATTGGTTACTTCTCCTGTCAATATGCAATGTCATGATTACCAATATGTTGTTCTTTTCATGCACAACAAAAATAAATAATAATAAAAAAATAAAAAATCTAATTAAATTTTCATAAAAATTAACACTGCTGATAGAGAGTGAGAAAAAGTGCTGGGGGGGGGGGGGAAGAAACGCATAAATGGGGCTGTGGAGAGAAAGAGACACACATAGTTGCTGGGGGGAAAAGACAGACAGTTTTTTTTTGGGGGGGGGAGGAGGAGAGGAAACACCTAGAGGGCCTGGGGACACACAAAGAGACACAGAGGTTATAGGGAAGGAGCAAACGAGACAGATTGGGGCTTGGGAGACACCCAGAGGGGCTGGGGGAAAACAAAAAAATTATTTTGATTTATATAATTTAACAATATTAAATCATTTTAAAAGTTTGTTCGAAAATATTAAATCATTTGAAATGCTTATCCAAAAATATTACATCAAGGCCATAGTTGCAAAGTGCAAGGATGCCCCAAGAAGAATATAATATAGTATAAGAAAGTGTACTGGGGCCTTATTACAAAAACGTATTACTAAAAAAAAGTGGAATAACGGTAGGATAAAATCAGTGGGTAGTGGGCCAAGAATATGTGAAGAATAGATTAACAAGTATAATAGATTAACATCCTAGGGCAGAGTTTTCCAAAAGATAGAACCCCAGATTTTGTAGAACTACTATTCCCATGATGCTTTGTGTGCCTTTAGAATGACAAAGCATAATCAAAGCTGTAATTTGAAAACATCTGGGGTTCTACCTTTTAGGCACCCTTGTCCTAAGGTATAATGCTAAATTGTCTTACTAAGTACATTCAACAGTCAGTAAGCAAAACAATGAGTTTGAAAATTTACATTACTTTCTTTCATCAGTCATTATTCATTGTTTTCTGTCACTACAATGGTTTTCAAGTGTACTTTACAAATCTCAACTAATGCGTTTGTATTGTTGTTCTTGGCAGTTGCAGATTAGAACAAAGACTATTATTATATTTGTCAAACCTGACCTGAATAAGCATAAGTAGTATCCAGGACATATGACATTTGCCTTCAAATGTTCCTATTAAACAAATGCCATGATGTTTCAAATATTAAGTAAATGGAAAGATTGAATACGATTGTTAATACTGCATGAAAAACAATGGCAGATATACCTTTATAGTATTAAGCATGTTTACTATCTAAAGAAAAGATAAGCAGGAAAGTCAAAAATGCTGGGGAGTATGGGTGTGACATCATGGGGAAAGAAATAGTTAATGTGGAAAATGAGGGACCAGCATATGGGGGAAAGAGTAGTAACCTGTAATAATGGTCAAAGGGGATGCAGTTCAAATAAAGAGGGCAAGAATATATTAGCAAAGAAAAAAAAAGAGAAATGCTGCAATAAAAGGGCAAGAAGAAAGATCAGGTATAAAGAGGCTAATTTATTACTTTTTTTTATTACTTTTTGATGTACCCACACCATGCACTCAGGATTGGTTATTTCTTGCCCTGGGATCATGGATTGGTTTGCACTAATATTATATATTTTACTTTATGTGTTTATTTTTTTCTATTTTTGAAGGTGTTGATACACACATCCATGAATCTCGGGGAATTTCCCCAGGACCCATGGGTCTGGTATCCCACACTCTTTTTTATTTGTATATTTATATTCTTTTTATTACGCACATTTTTTATTCTTGTTATTATTTTCTTATTCTTTATTTAATTTCTTTTGTGTTATATATGGGGCCCCATATGTTCATAATGTATAATATGTTTATTATTTATGATAACATGCTAACATTGTTTATTCCACTATTTCCTGAAATGGTTAACTATGGAATAATGTATGTATAACCTGCAATTTGCTGAAACCATGTTATGTATCATATTGTCTAACACTGTACTATGGATCTATTATAATGTGGTGGTATTGTGTATATTAGTGCTTGCCTTCTGGGGTTATCTGGTCTAGATTGCATCAATTTTATGTACAGCTTATATTTGCATATACACAAAGCTTATATGATGTGCTGCAGGGGATATGGAATGCGCGCGCATTCAGTCAGTCCATAGAAAAGCATTCTCAATGCTTTCCTATGGACGCTGGCGTCTTCTCACTGTGAAAATCACAGTGAGAAGCGCGGAAGCGCCTCTAGCGGCTGTCAATGAGACAGCCACTAGAGGCTGGATTAACCCATATGTAAACATAGCAGTTCTCTGAAACTGCTATGTTTACAGCAGGCAGGGTTAATCCTAGATGGACCTGGCACACACACCACTTCATTGAGCTGAAGTAGTCTGGGTGCCTATAGTGGTCCTTTAAATGTAAAGCTGTATTTTTGTGTGCTGTTCCTTTAACTGTATTTTGTATATGTTTTGGTCTTTCTGGCAGCACCAATACTTAGAAATTCATGTTCTGGGTGTGCCCCCAATTCCCATTTTTTCTATTTTGGTGCAATATTATGCCATTGTTCCTTAAGGGGTTAAATACTTCTGCAGTCGAATCACATATATTTACAATATTCACTGCATTGTGATCCTCATGGGATAATTTCCTGCCTTTTGTTGTTTGTTACATTAAGTCCAAAGAAGCTGATCAACAGGTTCCTGCTTGTAGTTTCCACAGCTGTTGCTATTTTATCTTCTTTCCAAACCATTCCTCGTTTTTTCCTAGCAAATTCTAAGGGATTGTTTTCCTACCACACTTTATCTCACTTTCTGTGTTACAGTATAATAAATGCAGAAAAGGGAAGTCATACAATCCTCCATAAAATTGTGTCTATAATAAAAGGAATACAATACATTGGACTGCTCTTTCAAAATAAAGTGCTCTTTCTCCCTGTATTCCCCTCAAGGTTGAGTATTTGAAGATATTTGTTGAGATGTAAATGCAATTACAGCTTGAATGTTCACCTCTAATGTGAAAATGACATTGCTGACTCTCACTCTCTTGATTTTTTTTAAATCCTTCCACTGTCCTAGAATGTTAATGAACGAATGATGTTAAAAAAGTGTACATTTTAAAATGCTTTCTTCTCCTGCTATTTTCAATACCGTTTTTCATACCATTAACAATATATATACCTTATTGTTTGTGCAGTATTGTCTACATAACAACTGTCTACCATTGTCCAATGTAAGGCTCCAGATTTCCACTAGCCATTGTAGCCCTGGTGAAAAAGACAGTGTGCAATTGACAAACCTGTAATGGCCTGCAGGTACTCCAGCTAAGTACCTCCATTACTTCTCTGCTTCCTATGCTATTTCCTGACCATGTGGACTCACTTAAGTAAAAAGTACTCACTACCGTTAAAGGATCACTATAGTGTCAGGAAAACAAATTCATTTTCCTGACACTATATAATCCTTAGGGCCCCCCCACCCTCAGGGCCCCCCTCCCGCTGGGCTGAAAGTGTTAGAACCCCTTCAGCCACTTACCTTTACCCAGTGCCAGGCTCCCTCGGCGCTGGCCACCTCTCCTCCCGCTCCGACGTCAGCTGCCGACTGTAGCCGCATGCGCAGCAAGAGCTGCGTGCGCATTAAAAACACCTATAGGAAAGAATTTCCTAATGCTTTCCTATGGACGTTCTGCGTGCTCAATGCGATTTTCTTTAATTTAAAGCCCCATCCAATGCCCATTGATGTGGAGCATTGGAGGGGCCTGTGCTAATGGTTTATGACAGCGAGCAGTCACTGGCTGCTTGCTGTTTAGTAGACATGAGCCCACCATCCTTGTACTAATAAGGGGTCACATTAACCCCCATAGGTTTTCCTGGCTAATCATGGCAGCATTTAACATATGGGTTTAACTCCTCCACCTAACCCTCAGGACAGTAAACACTATCAATTAAACAATTAAGCATACCTTCCCCTGGTATAAAAGGGACCACAGTAGCTTCCACTCCTCAGTATTTTTCCTGTCCTCAAATCCCTAGGACAGTTTTTTTTTTCTTCTTCCAGTTATCTGATTAATAATTTTGTTTATGCTCACCTGATCATGTTATATGGTCTTCTCCCTGTTGAGATCAGCCTCCCTCCACAGGAAGCCCAGGCCCATGTAACCAAATCTCTGTGGTATTGGGAACCCCTGGGAGCCGAGGTGCGCATTAGATGCGGCACTTTTGCCCTTTCCCAAGATGGAGGAGTTGCGGACTTGTGGCCAATCGGCGCATGCGCGCTTCCTTAAAGATACAGAGTGGGAAATTTGAAACGGAGGTAGAACTAATTAATAATACCCTTGTTTCTTTTCCCTTAAAGTTACAGTGCTCTCTGTTGCTTCTTACAAACTCTGCAGGTATGGATTATACCTTTGAAAGTCTAATATATCTAACTGCTCAGTTATTATTAAAGATACACTTACCTTTGTAATTTAATAGCCCTATTTCTATTATGGAACCAGCATCTCCATCTGCAAAGTCAGCAAGATCTACAATAGGTCATAAGTGAGCAGTTAGTTAAAAAAAAAAAAAAATTACTGTTCTACAAAAAAGAGTGCATGGAGGGTACAGTAATATGACTTCTGTGTTCTGCAACCCTCAAGACTGGACCGGCCCTAGATCTCCATGCAGGAGAAGGTATAAACCAGCGGCCTGCCTAGGATGTGGTGCAAGGCCTTTGGATAACTGCAGGCTATGCCGTAAATGCTTATCCATGATTGCAGGAGAGTCGGAACATCGGAAGTAACCTCAGACTTCTACCTCTTCAGCCCAAGACATAGCTTATTGGATTAAGCAAGCAGTGGTTGAGGGGATCTCAGAATCCAACAGAGGTAAAAGACCCAGATGTGAGAGCTTTGGTCAGGATTCAGACCAGTCTGACAAGGTCTTCCGACACATTTATGTACCCTGCCATTTTTGGATGAGGTTCTTTTTGGTAAACCACTGGAAGAGGATATTAAAAAAGCAGCTGAGGTCAAACAGGTCATGCTTCACAAGACAGGTGACCAAAGAGACCACAACAGGATCATTGACCATTCAGGGTTCAAGGTGGTTATAGAGAAAGCAAAAACTATAGACTCGGCAATCCAATTGGAAGACGATTAGACCTCTAAGTCTTTCAGGTCCAAGACTCAAAACTCTTTTGTCCAACAAGCAATTCTGAAGGTGGCTTACACCAGGTACCTCATGTAGGAGCACGTCTTTCGTTCTTCCTGAGGACCTGGGGAGTTATTCCGGAAGCTTGGGTAAAATCCATAATCACAGAAGGTTATTGTTAGTTCGAGGATTCTTCTCCTCCACCAAGGTTCATCAGAAAAAAGGTTTCCTACCAACAGGCAAAAAAGAGAGATCTTGACTCTTTATATACACAATCTGCTACAAGAACAAGTCATTACTCCTGTACCTGTAACAGAAAGATTCCAAGGGTTATATTCTCCCCTGTTTTTGGACAAGAAAACAAGAGGGAAATTGAGACATATGCTGAATCTCCATCAGCTCAACCTTTCCTTAAGGATAAGAAGGTTTTGCATGGAATCTATCTGTTCCATCATTCCAGTGGTTCACCACAGGGATTGTTTAATATCGGTCGATCTAAATATCAGAATTTTCTCAGATTTTGTGTTAAGAGAGACCACTTCCAGTTTCAGCCTTTGGGATAAGTACAGCCCTGAGGACATTCTCGAAGATTCCAGTCACCGTTATTGCTCTTCTCAGAAGGAAAGATGTTGCAGTTTTTCACTACCTCGACGACTTAGTAGTTTCACCAGACTTCGAGATCATGCTCTGACATCTGGTCCTCGAGACTCTCTCTCAGTTTGGGTGGCTCATCAACCACGAAAAGAGTCAATTAAACCCAACAAGATAACTGGTATTCTTGGGAGAGACCTTCGATATGAAAATAGCGATTGTATCTCTCGCACATGAATGGAAGATTGTCCTACAAGATCGTATAAGGAGTTGCAGTGAAAAAACTTCAGCACCCGCAAGGGAATTTATGAAGCTCCTGGGTACTTTTAACTCAACCATAGACCTGGTCAGATGGATGCAGTGAAATCTTCGTCCACTACAATATTATTTCCTGAAGAATTTCAGAACCAGCTCAAAGGACTGGGAAAGGTTGACCCACATTCCTCTCCATCTGAAGAAGAAGCTTCTTTGGTGGCTATCTTGGGAAAACATTTCCAGAGGTTTTCCTTTGAGGGAAATAGATTGGGTGGTCATCACAACAGATGCCAGTCAGTACGGCTGGGGAGCACATCTGGGAAAATTATTCTTCCAAGCAAGATGGCCTCCAAAAACTCAGAGCCTGCCTTCAAACATAAGGGAGCTGAGAGCAACATTTCTGGTAGTCCTCCACTTCCAACACCTTATCTGGAATTCCTTGGTCAAATTGAGAGTGGACAACAAGGTGCCGGCCACTTATATAAATCATCAAGGGGGTACCAGGAGTGTCTCACTGATAAGAGAGGTGACTGCAATCATGAACTGGGCCCAGTTACATGTAGAAGGCTTGTGTGCAATCTATCTAGGAGAATGTTTTTGCAGACTTTCTCAGCAGACACCAGATAGAGGCAACAGAATGGCATCTTTTGAAGACAGTAATCCGGCAATTGGTCCAGAGGTGGGGACTTCCCCAAGTGGATCTCATGGCGATGGCTCAGAACGCTGTCAAGGAGGTACCATCTGAAGGCGATTGCTCAGAATGCCCTGTCAATCAAATGGTCTTTTCATCTGGCTTATGTACCCCCCTTTTCCCATTCCTCTTATTCACACTGTTCTGAGGAGGATTTCCAGGGAACGTTGCAAGGTGATAGCAGTTATCCCCTTCTGGCCACGGCGCCTAGAATGGGGCAACCTTGGGAGATTCCAGTTTCCGAGGATCTACTGACTCAAGGCCCTGTGTTTCATCCAGAACCTCACAAGTTCAGGCTTCAGGCATTGCTATTGAAAGGCATTCCCTAATTGAACAAGGCTTATCAGACCTTATGTTCCAGGAAAAATTCTACTTCCTCTACTTATGATGATCTGGAAAGCTTTTGCCTTATTGAGAAATTCCACTGTACAGGATATAGCTACTGCTACCATATCTCAAGTTCTGGGTTTCCTACAAGCAGGTCTGGAAAAGGGGCTTAAGCTTAACACACTTAAATTGCAATGTTCAGCTCTTTCTGCTGTTTCTAGGATTTGATGGGCTTTTCATCCTATGGTGGTTCGTTTTTTCAAAGCCGTAATATGAATTAGACCTCCTATTAGAAAATGTGCTGCCCCTTGGAATTTGCCTCTGGTGCTACAGACTTTGACGGATCCTCAATTTGAGCCTATTGGTGATATTCATATGCAGGTCCTTTCCCAGAAGACCCTGTTGTTACTGTCATTGGTCTCAGCGAGAAGGATGTCTGACATCAGGGCAACATCTGCCGAAGAACCTTACACTACCTTCTTTGATCATAGGGTGGTTCTACGTCCAAGACCAGAGTTCCTCCCAAAGGTAGATGTTTCCATCTCAATGAGGAAATTGACCTACCTGCCTATTTTCAGAATCCATCCTCTCCTGAAGAAGCAAGGTATCACAAGCTAGACCTTCAGAGGTGTTTTCCTACGTATATTGAGCGTTCAGCTGATTGAAGAAGATCTTCTCAATTATTTGTGATCCCATTGGGTTCTTGCAAACGTGAAGCTGCTCAGTCCCCACTCTACATTCCTGGACGATTTCTGCTATTTCTATAATGTACCTGTTCCCAAAGACATCAGGGCGCATTCTACAAGGTCCATTGCTATGTCATGGGCTGCAGAGTCAGGAGTTCCTGCAGAGAGCATCTGTAAGGCTGCCAATTGGTCATCTCTAGATACCTTTGGGAAACACTACAAGGTTGATGTATCTTCTCGCTCGGATTCGGAGTCGGATTCGGAGTTTGGCCTGTGTGTTCTGAACTCTTATAATATGCAAATCTGATCTATTAAAAAAAATGTGTCGCATGAATTACCCTCCCTGTGTTATTATTGCTTGGGGAATCCCAGATGTTAAATGCTGCCATCATTAGCCAGGAATACGGAAAATTTATTCATACTTACAGTAATTTTATTTTCCTGGCTATTATTCACGGCAGCGTTTGGTTTTCCCACCCTCTATTGGATTTCTTCTTGTTATTTGACTGAGGAGTGAAAGCTACTGGGGTCCGGATTATACCAGGGGAAGGTGTGCTTAATTGTTTATTTAAATGTGTTTCCTGCCCTGAGGTTTAGGGGATGGAGCTAAACCCATATGTTAAATGCTGCCATGAATAATAGCCAGGAAATGAAAATTACGGTAAGTATCAATACATTTTCCATATTATTCAATTTATTTTTTAATGAGCAACAGGGTTGTCATTAAAGACCCTGATGGTGACATTGCCGCTGGGGGTCCGGTGACTGGGGTTGCATGCATAGATTAATTCTACTTACCTGCTCCTGTCCATCTTGTGTGCTACTATCCTTATCCAGGCCAGTCCTCTTCTGTTCCTAGTGCTTCAGCTGCCAGGAGCCGATGTGACTACTGTACTCTCGCGCAGCGAAATACAGCAGAGAAATCTATGGAGGATCCCGCAAGACAGTGGGATCCTCCATAGATAGGGCTAATTTCCCTGCAGCCAAAGCAGCCACATTTAGCTTCCTGAGAAGTAGATCACGCTAAACAGATTGACAATGCAATAACTGTCTATATAACTATACAAAGGTAGTGCCAACAAGAAAAAGACCTCATAGCACTTACCAACAAGTACTTCATATATCAAACAATATGTATTCAATATGTCAGAGGTCACAAGCATATGAAGGCAAATACGTACCATAAGATCATATCACAAAGTAAAAAATGTTGCAGGTTTATGAAAAGGTGCAGTTGGGATGCGATTAATGGAGAAGAGAAGAAAAGCAATGTAAAGAAAAGTGAAAAGGGGCAAAGGTTTAAGTTAGTAGGTCTCGTGGCCTATTAGCACACCTCAACAAGCTGAAGGGGGAAAATTGCAAGTCCAGGTGTCTTACAGACACAATATAATGAAAGAATTGAGTCATTATTGAGTGAAATTCCTCCTAACCAGAGGTAACCAGCCACTGCCCTAATATTGCTGTGCATGGCTGGATTCGTCCAGAAGCACTAAAAATTAGCTCCTCCATTGAATGTAATTCCTCCATATGAGTGTACCACAGTTTGAAAGGGAGCTGAGCTGTCTGCCCTCAGAATAACGGTATCAAACCTTTAGCCCCATTTAGTTTGTGGATAGTCATTGACTTTTTGTACCCTGTTCTTGGGGCCATATATAATGTAAGAGGAAGGGGGCTGGTTTAAAGTGAGTTGGGTTGTCAGAGAAGTGTACTAAAATGGTTTGAATGCCAAACCAGAAAGTTTGTATCACAGGACATTTTGACCATATGTGCACTCTGCCCGGTCACCAACAGTGCCCAGAAGCAGTTGCAGTGTTCTATACCAAAAGGCAAGGAGTTTATATGAGAATTCCTGGACCCTGCTGTGCAGTGAGCAGTGATGTATCAAATAAATGAATGTCCCCCCAGCGTGTCATCCCATCTCCCAAGGAAAGGAGTCGGTTGGCATATATCCTTGTTTGAAGGTTCAAGTATAGTGTAAAGACCCTATGGCCCAGAGGGTTTTGATCCAAACAAATAGTGTCAAATGTGATAAGGTCTTATACAGTTGGTGCTGTTGGGGCATGTTGTGCAGGTAAGTTTGTGATGTGTGCATTCTTTATGCTAATTCTCTTATTCATACATGATTTCGAAAGGTGTTTTTAAATTGCAATTCGATAATTATGTAGGGAACTTTTCCAATGTGGTTGCTATCAGCAATATGCTGTTATTACTAACAAAATTCATATAGTTGCAGCAGAACGTAATTATTCAGTGCTTAGCCCTGTCTTTAAAATCTACACATGCTATGAATACCTGCACAAGTCTCCTGCCTCTCTCAATGGGATAACTCACATAAGGTGGTTAAACCCGTTAATGTAGCTGGGACCAAGAAATGCCTAATCTGGTGGCCACCTGAGGAGTTAACCTTGCAAGAAGTTTACTTCTCATTTAACCATCTATTTGATTACGGGTCCACAAGTCACTAGCCACCCTTCCAATAAATGTCACTATCTAACTCCTTTACACATATTTAATAGTAGGGGTCCCAACTAATCAAAATAAAATTAACATCCATTTTATACTTACCTGCCACTGATTTAATTGAAGATCTTGCTGTCATAACTTATTACTAAATGAAAAACAAAAATAAAATTAAAAACACTAACAAAACAGTTTTTTAAGACTTTATTATAGATGGGTAGTTTTCATATAAAGCTCTCTTAGATGACATTTCCTCTTAAAACGTAATTAGCATTATGTATCACCGAGGAACATGTGTGTTATCTTGAAATCCTCATGTGCCTGCAACCCTCTGAGACTTGACATTTACACCCTAGCTCTAGTACGAACTTGTAAATTGACTCTCTTTAAATGCATCCAGAAATAAAACCTTAATATCAAAGGATTGGCACAATTCTAATATAATATACAAGAACTGGAAATAAAAGCTTGTTGTACTCATTTTGTCTTTCTCACAGTTCTGTCTTTTTATATTTATTTTTGAAAGTAACAGATTGTTTGTAATATAGTGTATTACATTCATTTCTAAGAACGTCTTGTAATAAGGGTATTCTTCTAAACATGAAGTAGAAGAAACACAATGTCCTTTCTTGGAAGTTATGACTTTCGTTGGAAAAATCTTCTTCTATGAATAAAAATCTTCTTCTATGAATGTTTAAATCAGGTTCCATGTGAAAAATAAATCTTTAAAATTAAATATTAGAAGTATTCTACGATTTTTGTTCGTTTTGTTTCTTTGTTTTTTTGAAAGTGAATATAGGTCATTGTTCTGAAATTAGATCTTATCTTTACGTTTTACTCTTCATGTCATGTGTTGCATATATTATCCTTGGTAGTTCATGTGTGTATCTGTTACTTACTGTTGCTTATTGAGGGTATGGCTATTTGCACACATTTTGTAAAATAAGGACAAGATTTTATTTTATTATTTACATACTACAGATATATAAACAATAAATAATCTGTTGGTTGGGAACAATGTCAAAATGTGGGATTTTTTTCTTCCAATCTCTCTTAACATTAATGTTTGCTTGCTAAGTCATGTTCTACCTAAAATGTTCATTCAGTATTATTAAATACATAAATAAGTTGAACATTATGTAAAGTGAAGAAAAACAAATAGATTTTTCAATTGATTTATTTTCTGTGGCTCACACTACATTGTTTTATTTTTTATTTTTATGATTAGGTTTAATCATTAAGTAGACAGAAGCATAGTGAAACCTTAAATGCGCTTGACCTGAATCCTACTCCAGTCTGGATGAAGCCTAGTCCCTCCTAGTTTATTTTTATTTATTTTTTGCTTTAGGACTGCTGCTTCCAATGCAGGGGGAAAACAGATGGCATGGAAAAAACTGGTTTCTTGGTCTACAGCTAAGATTAAAGTTTCCTTCAGGAAGAAGGCATGTGCAAGATTCTCTTACTCCTAAAGGGCTGAAAAATGCATCCAAGGCAGATTACTGAAGCAAAGGTGGAGCAACTGCTTTGTGTACCACCCTGCAAAGCCTAGTTTCTCAACCTGTGGTATGCATATTCCAGGGAATACACATATCAAAGGCACATATCAAAGGCATGTTTATGCAACTATAAATACAACCACTTGAATTTATGTGCTCTTGTTTGTTTGGATGTTATAATATATCTCAGGCATGGATCTATAGCAAGTTCTCCAGCTGAGATAATCTCATAATTGATTACCTCAGCCAATCACAATGGTTTCCCATAGGAAAGCGATGGATTAGCTTAGATTGTCAATTCTGATGATCTCAGCCAAGGAGGCGGGCCGTGGGGGGCAGAGCCAAACGCTGCCCTGGCCAATCAGCATTCCCTCATAGAGATGCATTGAATGAGATTGAATGCATCTCTATGGGGAAAGTTCAGCGTCTCAATGCAGAGTGTGGATACGCTCAACGTCAGTGCTACATACTCTGCAGCACTGCCCCCAGGAATCACCTCCAGTGGCCATCTGAGGAGTGAGGAGAAATTGAAAAGGTGTGAGTGCAATTAACCAAAGGTGGAGGAGGGAGGGCTTCTTCCTACCCATCATCCCATGAGCCCTTTATACACACCCCACTGAATTTAACATTTTTCTTGTTGATAAAACGTCAGGGTAGACGTGAAACACGTAGCTCTTGGGTATTTAACCATTAATCTTTTCAACTTTCTTCCCCTCCCCACCCCCCTCCCTTTCAGCAGGTACAGGGCTGACTTTTTATTTTTTGCATTGGTGATTTTGTAATTTTTTTTTGGTTTGTTATTTTGTGCCCTGTTGTGTGTGAGTTCTGCCTGCTATTTACATGTCATGTTAAAGTTTTAACTAATAAAGATGCACTACTTATGAACATTCTTTTTTGTATATTATGGGTGTAGTGAGTGCGGACCTTTTGGAGCCAGCTGGTGAAACTTTCACTGGAGATGTCCATACGTTGTAATAGACAAGCCTGCATGGACATTAAGCTGTAGTTCTGGTGACTATAATGTCCCTTTAATACAAAACAAACTATGTTTATTATTGGCTAAATATTTCCTGTTAACTTGCTGTACATTTCATACATATTAAAATGTTTCAGCATATTGTGTCCTCTGCTAGCATATGTTTAAGTGTTGAAGTCCGTAAAAGCAAAAGAAAGATTGCATTCTGCTTGCCAGTTGAAAATCATTGCATGCTATTTCAGATGTCTTTAGCTCTGTCAAAGTATGCAGATGTTACAATTCATATTTTGAAGTTTACACATGCTGCTTCGAACACAAAACTCTATTGTTGCCTTAGATTCACATTCAGTTATAAACTACTAGGCATCCTCTAGAATTGATGTGGATAACATTATTGCCTGACTGTTTAGTTGTTCAATATATGTGTTTACACATGTGGATGAGAAATGCCACCCATTATGATTAAAAGAAAGGTACAGTAGACACATGTCAAGCGTTAACAGCTTTCTAATTGCAAACAGGGATTGTTTATAAACCTTTACAAAAGAGTGCAAAATATCTACCTGCTGCTTTAACATGCTCTACATCAAGAGAGTATCTTTTTTTATTTAATTTATTTTAAATATTGGAAGAGTAATATACAGTACTATTCATACATAGTACTAGTATAAATTAATAAATGTAAAGTAAAACAAACGATGGGTGCATGCTATACAAGTCTCCAACTATGCTAAGAAAGAAAGAAAGGGCCAGGCACACCAAATTAAATGTTAAAGGGACACTATAATCACCAACACAACTTCAACTGAATGAAGTAGTTTTGGTCTATATATCATGCCTGTGAAGTTTCATTGCTCAATTCTCTGCCATTTAGGAATTAAATCATTTAGTTTTGGTTTATGCAGCCCTAGCCACGCCTCCCCAGGCTGTGACAGACACAGCCTGCATGAATACAAAATGGTTTCATTTTCAATCAGATGAAACTTATTTTAAAAGTTTTTATCTCCTGCTTTGTAAATTGAACTTTAATTGCAACCAGGAGACTCCTACAGGATCTAGAAAGCTACTAACAGAGCATGATATAAATTCTAAATGAAAGTAAAGTGCACACTTTATGTGACTCTTGAAAGGAAGTGTTTAGGAAGGCTGGGTAAGTCACATGCAGGAAGGTGTGACTAGGGCTGGATAAATAAAGTGATTTAACTCCTAAATGGCAGTGAATTAAGAGGTGAGACTGGAGGAGTATGATCTATACATCAAAAATGCTTTATTAAGTTAAAGTTGTTTTGATGATTATAATGTCTCTTTAACTCAAGGTCTGGGAGATGGGAGCTCTGGTGGAAAATGGTCAGGGATGGGGACAAGGAATTTGCCTAAGTTGAATAATTTGAAGACTATAACTGGGGTGAATAAATTTGAATGGAATATGGCTTGGGGGGGGTGAAATGGAGAAATATGGCTGGATTTGATCAAACGTAAAGCAAAGCCATGAGGTGTCCAAGGGCAAGTCTTTTATCTGTGCCACCTAAACCATGATTCCATACACTCAACAAATATATATGTTGTGTGTATGGAAATGCTGTATGTTTGTTTAAAGGTTGTGTGGGTTAACTGTAGGCTATCTTTTTTTTATGGAGCTTGTGTTTGTTGTGTAGTCCTTTGTGTATCCTATCCTCTGTCCGTACTCCCACATCTGATGCTCGCCTCCAAGACTTCTCCATTGCTGCACCTTTTCTGTGGAACTCCCTTCCCTTCTCCGTTAGACTTTCACCCAGTCTCCACTCCTTCAAAAAATCTTTGAAAACACACTTCTTCAGGAAAGCATGTCATTTAAACTGTTAGCGGGTTCCCCCCCCATGACTCCTCTCCTGCAACTGTCAAAAATACTAAGTTATCAGTGATAAATTTTCTAGCAACCTATTTAATTACCCCTACTTATACCCTTTGTGTCACTAAACCCCACTCCTTCTAGCATGTAAGCTCATTGAGCAGAGCCCTCACCCTTTCTGTTCCTGTGCGTCTATTTGTCTGGCTACAATTACGTGTCTGTTAGTCCACCCATTGTATAGCGCCACGGAATTGGTGATCTCAGCCACTGGAACTGGCACTATAGAAATAATAAAATAATAATAAAATTAATATATGGGAAAGCTGTGTATGTTGTGTTTGAGAATCCATATATGTTTTGTTCATTTGTTCATATAGGCTGTGTTTGTGTGGAGGCTGTTTGTTTTGTGTATGGGGAGGCTGTGTGTATTTTTTTGTGTATGGGGAGTCTGTGTGTATAGTATGGGTTCCCAGTATGTGTTGTGTTTGGTGACTATGTGTACTGTGTACAGGTTGATTGTAGCATTGGAGTGGCTGGGCTGTGCATTGTGTTGGAGGCTACCTGTAGTGATGTGTGGGGTGGTTGTATGTATTAAAAGAATACAACAACAAATGTACACTGATCAGTCACAACATTAAAATCACTGACATTTGAAGGGAATAACATAGATTATATCATTACAATGGCAACAAGTAATACTAGGCATATACTAGGCAACAAGTAACTGTCAGTTCTTGAATTCCATGTGGTGGAAGCAAGAAATATGGGCAAGCAAAAAGATCTGAGTGACTCTGAGAAGGGTCAAATAGTTATAGCTAGGGTTAGTTTATCTTCAAATTTGCAAATATTTTTGGGTGTTCCCTGAATGCAGTGATTAGTATCTCCCATAACTGGTGCAAGGAAGGACAACTGGTGAACTAGTGTCACGGTCATGGGCGCAACGATTAGGGGAGTGAAGGGTAGTCTTTCTGGTCTGATCACACAGAGGAGCTACTGTAGCTCAAATTGCTGAACAGCTTAATGCAGACCACGATAGAACACACAGTGCATTGCAGTTTATTGTGTATGTGGCTGAGTAGCTGCAGACCGATCAGAGTGCCTTTGACCTTTGTCCACTACAAAAGTGTCTTAAATATGGATGTGAGCATTAGAACTGGACCATGGGGCAATGGAAAAAGGTTGTTTGGTCTGATTTATTTTACATCAGAATGATGGCCTGGTGCATGTGCATCATTTGGAGAAGAGATGGCAGCAGGATGCGTTATGGGAGTAGGCAGGCTGGTGGATGCAATGTTATGCTCTGGGAAATATTCTGCTGGGAAACGTGGGTTTTGGCATTCATGTGGGTGTTACTTAGACACGTACCACCGATGTAGGGATTGTTGCAGACCACGTACACCCCTTCGTGGGTATGGTGTTCTGTCACTCTGCAAAGATTGTTCATAAATAACCATTCATGGTAAAGAGTTCATGACAATGTGTTCAAGGCGTTGCCTTGGCCTCCAAATTCCCCAGATCTCCATCTGATTGAGCATATGTGGAATGTGCTTAAACAAAAAAATCTGACCCATGGGGGCCCCACCTCTCCGCTTGCAGTACATCTGCTGCTAATGTCTTGGTGCCAGATACCACAGTACAAATGCAGAGGTCTTGTGGAGTCCGTGCCTAGATGCATCAGAGCTGTTTTGGAAGCAGGAGGGGGACCTACACAATATCAGACAGGTGGTTTTAATGTTGTGGCTAATCACTACATATATTCTATTTTATGTTTTGTTTTTTTAGGGTTATAAAATTTGTATTGATCCCCAAACATCATACATGAATGGCCTATTGAGCCCAAACTGTATTCCTAGCACTGTATTTCCCTCTGTCCCCTCGTCTTCCCTTATGCCCCCCCCCCCCTCCCCTTAGTGTACTCACCCGATTCCAGAGACAATGTCCTTTGGCACTAGGTTGAGGCACTGAAACCTCTGACACCACCCAACGGTGGAAGGGGAGGCCGCTAATGGGCATCATTCCTATGGGAAAATAGATGACACTGTATGTCCTCACGCCAGCGCGACGTCTGGAAAGAAGTGAAAAAAGGGTTATAACCCTTTGTTCATGGGGGCAGCGGACTTAAAGAATAGAGACACATAGTGTTTTGTATTCCTATTGCTATAGTGTTTCTTTAAAGATGCGTTGTCTCTGATAGCTGTCTATATGACATTTCCAAAAGGCGTGTTCCCAAAGAAATGTAACCATTGCTGTTTTTATAGAGATAGCATTGTCATTGTCCAGTAAAGGAAAAGCATCAATATGTAGTGGTTTTGGTGCTTAGAGAGTCCCTCTAATGGTACAGTGTCATTTTAGAATATCTACAAAACATAGAATGAAAAACATAGAATGAAACTATCATGCAAGCTATTTGGACATTACTGAGTTAAACCGTATCTTTTTCTGTTTGCTTTCATCTCATTATAATATTTTCAGTCTTCTAGATTCTAGTAAAGTACTGCACACACTGCTGGTGTTATATAAACACAATTAAGTGAAGCAGAGTGAGAATCTAATATATTTGACCTTTTGAGACATTAAGTGAGCCCCATGGGAATCTGTGCATATCCCCATGTTTGTCTAGAAGATATTCCTTTTACTAAGTGAGTGTGTGAAGAAACCATTACATTATTGATCATTTAAGTAACCATTACCCTTCCCATGAGTTCAAAGTTGTTATCTCACAGAGTAAACACTCTTTTATTTTAACAGCTAGTCCGACTGTTGTTCTTAAGCTATGAATAAACCAAGCAAGAAAAGACACTTTAAAAAAATATAATAATTTTGTTAAATTGTATTACCAATGTTTAATATTCATAGAACATGCAATATTATTTTTATCGTTGGTGATTATCCCCTCGCCTGTGGTTCTCAGCCTTACATTAGAGGACTTCGACATTCAGCATCCACACTCAGCTGTATCATAGATAATGCTTAGTGGTTCAATAGACTCATGTCATTTGCTTGTTGTGATTGATTAAATAATTAAAGAAAATAAGCTTTGCAATTTAAAACACCAAGCACAGAGCCATTACTAGATATAGTTGAGATATTCTGTTCCCATTGTGTGTAATAAGGATGCTGTAAGTGACACAGTCAATTTAATGCCTCAGAGAGGTTTTACTGTGCTGCTTAGTATGTTGGTACTTTACAAATAATATTAATAATAATAAATATACGTGCATTAATAACTACAAATCCCCACCTTAAACTGATTACTCATTTGCACAGTGTACAGAACGTGCTAGCCAAAATATAATTATCCTTTATATATATCATACTTCTTCGACATATTATTCAGCACTGTATAATTTATTAATTAACAATCTATTAATTAGTCACTGGTGCTAGATTTTCCAGTAGGCACAGAAATTATTACTTCTAGACACACTGTAATTGGGAAATGGAGTCCCTATTGTCCCGGTCTTCAGATAGCAACACACATTCTGACATTGACCACCTTAACATTTTTTATTGAGTGGGGCTGGGAGTAGGGCACATGAGAATTATTTTCCTATAGGTACCAGAAAAGAAATTAGGAGTCCTAGTTACCTTAAGTAGATGGTATGTTAAAGGAACACTATAGACAGCAGAACCACTAAAGCTTAATGTAGTGGTTCTGGGTCATAGAGACAGACTTTGCAGCCTCTGCAGTGTAAAGGCTGCATTTTATGGGTAAAGGCAGTGTTTACACTGGTACCTAGCACCACCTCTAGTTGCTGTTCCTCTGACAGCCACTAGAGGGGCTTCCTGAGTTTGGTCCTGCAAAGATTACAAGACCGACTTCATGCTCTTAATGGAGATGCTGACCTATCCCCACAGAGATGCACTGACTGTAGATGCTGATTGGCAAAATGCTTAAATGTCATTGGATTGGCTGTGATATTCCGGATTGATGGTCTCAGTTGGGAATGTGTGGAGACCAGTGTGCCAAGGTTGTAAAGGAAAGTAAATCTTCCTTTTTTAAAAATGTTTGACGGGCCCAATAATCCAAAAAGATAAGGTTTCTTATAGTGTTTCTTTACGAATAACAGAAGATGATGCCTATTTGCGCATCTTTGTTTTATACTATGTGCTAATACAATGTCAAGTTTCATACAAGCTCCCATTCACACAACTGTCCACTCCCTCAAATGGGAAAACAAAGTGTCCATGCTATTTTAAGTGGAGTCCACCTGTGGCAAATTGTATATGATTTAGAAAGGCACCCGCCTGTCTATATAGGGTCTCACAGCTGTAAATTCATATCAGAGCCATGAGGTCAAAGACACTGCCTGCAGAGAGACAGGATTGTGTTGAGGCATAGGTCTGTGGAAGTCTACAAAAATATTTTGAATGCATTGAAACCAAGAGCACAATGGCCTCCACAGTTTATGAATGGAAAAGGTTTGGACTTACCAGGACTCTTCCTAAAGCTTACTGCTCAGCTATACTGAGCAATCAGGTGAGAAGGGTCTTGGTAAGAGAGGTGTCCAAGAACCTGTTGGGCATTCTAAATGAGCTCCAGAGATCATGTATTAAGATGGGAGAAACTTGCAGAAGGACAACCATCACTGCAATATTCCACCAAGTTTACCTTTTTGGTAGACTGAAAAGACAGAAGACTCTCCTCACTGCAAGACAGATAAACGCAGCGTTTCAGCGTGTTCGAAATGCCGTCGTCAGGAGCCTGTCATGCCGAAACGCTCGTTGAGCATTTTCTTTTTCTTTAATCATTGCACTTGGTAGCACTTGTTTTTGTTACCACTATGATTATTGATCTTTATGTGTTTATTTATTTATTTATAACTTTAGTAGGGAGAGTTGGTTAAGGTAGACACTAGTGGTCAGACCACGATGTCGAGGTAACTCTTAGGGTGAAATTAGATATTTTTTTTTCTTTGAGGCTTTTCATCTGTGTTATAACGAGAGTATCTGGTCCCTTGTTCTCTGTGGACCCTGTGCCTCTTCTCTCTCCCTAACCTCGTTTACACTATCTTCCCATCAGTCGGACACTAGAGGAACTGGAACCTAGATGCAATTTAGTACTTCAGATAATGGATCCCCTGGGCACCGTTTAGTAGATCTCCCTTTTTTCAAGCAATACTTTTTGTTTGCATATCCCTTTTTTATCCTTAGATTGATTAAAGGTAGGGCCCCCCTTCCTAATTTCTTATACCAGTGGAGCTCTCCTGGTGTTAGTTTCCCATTGTGGAATTCTATACATCACTTTCTCCTATTTCCTGATTTTGTTGTGAGACATTCTTATTCTTGAAAACTGATGGCAAACATCCTACTGATCTTATACTGAAGAGATGGTTCATGACCTATCAGTTTATTGTATTTTAGTGCAATTTATCTATGCAATGCATTAATAAATGACAGGAGGACAGAGCTCAGGATCAGAGTTTACATAATGCATTAGAAATATGCTATGGTATGTTATGAGCAAATATAATGTTCATGTTAGTTGTTAAAAAAGTGTTAAAATAAACAAAGCTTTGCATAAAGGTCACAAATAAAACCACAAAAAATAAAGCTTTACATAATGGTTGCACCCCCATTTTTAAGGAAAGAAATTAGGCATAAAATCTGCAACCAATTTGCGGTGAAATACGGTATTTAAGGCATGTATACATTGATAAAGGGCTTATGCCCAAAATATGTTATTTATATAGTGATCGCAAAACTTTTATACATATATTTCATATGCTTCCAATATCCATTACTAAGTCATATTGCAAGAAAGTCCAGTTAGTGCTTTCCATTTTATCTGTAATGAAGAGGAAAGAGAACAGGGCACAAATGCCAAACACCTTGTTTCAGTGACCAGTACCCCAGAGAGGTATGGTAATTAGAATATTATAAGGCAACACTTACATACTATCAATTTACACAGTCCCCCATAAACGCTTAAGTGGGTTGATGTGGAACTGGCTCATCTACCACGATTCCCTTCTGCCCTATTTCTAGACACATCCCAGGTGGCAAGAAAGAGGTGTGACGCTAAATCCAACTTTGAAGGTGTCACTTCTGGTTTGGGACACTATGGATGGTGTGTTGGGACTCCCAGAAAATTTAAACCGTTAGCCCCTTTATCAGAATTACTACAAGTTTCCCCATGGTTAACTCTCTCCATTTGAAGAAAAAAGGTCTGACTACAATATCTGACTTCTTTTCAGGGGCTACTCATTCACGTTGAGGAATTGCAGAACATTTAAAAATTATCACCCAGATATATATTTTGGTACTTAAAGATGGAAGATGTTATAACAAGAAGGATTCTCGATTCTTGGAAACATCTTGGTGAGAGAAAACTAGATATAAACAGATTTCTTATGTGCTGCTCAAACTCCCAATTGAAATTGAAACTGTTATCCTTCTGCTATAAGATTCTACTGAACTGCCCTGTGAACCATATCTTTTCATTTATGACCCAATGGGACAGGGAAAGTGGGATCAAGGTAGAGCAACGCAAACTGCTCACTGCACTACAAGGTGTAACCGAATGTTACTCACATCTAGGGGCCCATCAAAAACTACTGTATAGGTGGTAAATAAGCCCAGCCAAGTTGAAAAAGATATATCAAATGTGGCTAAAGTAACCTCGTCACAGATTTTTGGAGGGGCCTGTTTGCCAGCCTTTTGCCCTGCGACTATGGCCCCTGTGTTAAACCCTGGTGGAAAATACTGTTTGTGTCCTTTTGGACTTACAACAGGAACACTTTGAACTTTCGAAGCGGCACTTCGAACTCCCGAACGGTCGAAGTGGTTCGAAGTGGCATTCAAACACGTGTGAGCTGCCATCTTAAGCCGCGAGTACAATGAGGAGTGTTTGGTCGTCGTGGTTTATGGAACTCAACCGGACACTCGATGGCACGAACACCGCTCACTACTTACCTTCCATGGATGTTCAGCTATTCAAAAGGGAGTCGAACGGCATTCGGTAAGAACAAACTCCAGAAGGAGAGATATAGACTAAGTGCCATATGAACTCTCTACGTTTGGTATTTTGAACTTTACTTCGAATCCCTGAAGTAGACCAACCTCACAGCCTAATTCTCTGGAAGCGTTTTGGGCATGGGACCATGCGTGCAGTCGGTCAAAATGTGACTTCCATAACATTCTTGAACCCTTGAACTGATCAGGGTGATTTTTGGATATGTTGGTCACCTAGATCAGGGCTATCAGGGATGTGACATTTGTGGAGATATTATGTGTTATGGGGTACTTTTGGCACTTTGTAAAAATTTGTGTTTTTTCTGCCTGGAGATAATTGAGTTAATACAGTATTTGACTCAATTATCTCCCAGGCAGAGGGGAGGGATTGTATGTTTGTTATGGTAGTGTCATGCATTTAAACAATGTTATGATTGGTCTGTGACTTTGTTTTGGAGTCCCCAACACGGTCCATGTGGTCGTGAAGTGATGTGAAACCTGCAGAAACACCTCTAAAACAGACCTGGAATTTAAAAAAAAAAAACTCCACTGCAGGTAGAGCACACGTTTGTCACTGACTGTATTTCCTGTCAGCTGTTTTAAACTAAAGCAGGTTTGGGGAGAAAACATCCTGTAACATTGAGGGGTTTCTTCATTAAACACTAACTTTAACTAAACTGAAAAGCAAATTTCAAAATTTTGCAGTTTGGCTTTAAATGTACTACAACATGTTCTTAAGAGAGTAAATCCCAGAATGATCTTTCAATTTAAGTGCTATATAAACATAATTTAGTCTTCTATGAAGTAAGCCATACTGATTATAAAGCTTAATGACCATTTAAAAGATGTAATATGATATAAAATGGAACTTGGTTATTCAATTAGTTGCAAAAACAAGAGGAAAACTAAAATAAATGTAATTAGATAGTCCAATTGCTAATTCAAGTAGTAATGGAAATGAAGCACCATCAGATAAATGTTTCTGTACACATTGAAATAAAATTAAAAATGAACTATTTCTAACCATTTTCATACTTCAATAATTCCTCTGTACCAATTAAAATGTCATAATGAAAAAGAAAAACATACTATTGCTGTTCCAGTATTAAAATGTTTGTTCAAACAAATTGACTTTTTAATACAGCAATATTTCTTTTAATTATTTTATTGATATTTCAATGTATATCTAATTCCCTACAAAATAATTTTTAGAACCGATGTCACATATTTTTTTAGTAAACATTATTTTCCATCAAGGAAAAAAAATGGTAGCTATATGCAAACAATCCAATGTATTACACAGTTCAGTTTAAAGTAATTTAGGTTGAAAGAAGACACAAGTCCATCAAGGTCGACATTTTACATATCTCAGTTTCTGCTGCTGATTAATTAAGTGAATGGCAAAAAAAATCTGATTGTAGTGATTCCAAGATTGGGAGTAAAAATCTTGTTGACTCCAAAATGGAAATTAGATTTGTCCTAAGACCAACAAGGGATACGTGTTATTAAAGGAATACTCTAAACACCATAACCACTATGGTGCACTGTAGTGGTTATGGTGCCAGTCATCCCCTGGTAAGCTATCACACTATTTACAAATGGTTTGACACTGACCTGGCACTGTCGAGTGCCCGCACTCCTTCTTGCCTGCACTGATATGCTTATAGACATGTTCCTGCAAACTTCGAACATTATTTATTGTCTAATACTCTGAAAAGAATGATTTCCAAAGTTGATATGCTAATGCAAAGCATGAACATTTACTTTAGCATATAACTGTAGACCAAAGTTCAAGGTTTCACAGAGACAGGTAACTTAGAAGGTTTAACAGCTTACCATGGGCTGGCACTTAATGACTCATGCCACCATAAACAATACAGCATGCTATAATGCTGTTGTAATGCTTAGAGTATCCATTTATTGCTAGTGCTATTTATTACCTGTTGAAAGCCTATGGAAAATTGTAAGTATTACTATAGTGTAACATACTACACATTTAAGCCAGACAAGAAACAGACTGACATCCAAAGACACTACATTGTCATATTAAAATCAAAACTCCATGCTTGTTTGAGCAGGGACCTCATTAAACTATTGTTCTTGTTACATTTTGTACTTTTTTCATTTATTGTTAAATTCCCCCTCCTTTTCATACTTCCTCAGTCTAAATTTAAAAAAATAATAATAATTTAAAAAGAGGATATGAAAAAAGTTTGTAGTTTTCACTGTCCAGACCATCATGTATTTATTTTCTAAATATAGTGTAGTCAGATCAGGATTAATAATGTGGGAGTGAGGTGGAAACGATATAGATGTGGTTAGTCAATCTCTATAATGACATTCACACACATGCATACACTTTCAGGGGTAGAACAGGTATTTTCAGGGAACACATGGCAAGGAGAAGAGGAGATGGGGCAGTGGATCACATACTAGAGAGGAAACTGCACAGAACCAATTGTCACAGTAAGAATACTAGTGACTCCAATAGTGGCTAACACCTGGGAATAGTTCTATGACTTTCTTGCTTATTTTCTTTTAGATGAACAAAACGCAGACAGTTTGCTAGTGGCGTAAATAAATGGGAATCACAGCACACCAATATATCACATTATAGTGGTTGAAAAACGTGAGTGTGGAGGACCTTTACCTTGCTCAAAATTGCTGATACGTCTGCTATAAAATAAAAATACTTCCCAAAATACAAATTACAATTTCAGGGTTATTTACATTGCGCCAACAAATTCTGTAATGCCAGATACTTTTATTAGGAGGAAAAAATTTACCTTGAAAGAAAGAAAGATACATGATACAAGAAGTTCTATTGCAACACAAGGGTAAAATGGATCTACATTGTCTGATAAAGTAGGTTAAATACATTAGTGCAGCTTCGATATTTGGAGTGAAATGTTTTGTGCATTATACTTCTCAATGTATGGCTACTTGTGTCTCCTAAAATAAATGCAATTTATGCTTCTGGCAGTGTACAGAAACGTGTTTACATCTCAGAAAAGCTTTTAAGTGATGTTTGCTTTGCAAAAGCTTTGGGAATAAAGTATTTGGTAACAAATGTACTAGTGCCAAAATTGGAGAAAGAAGAAAAAATAATGTAATTATTTTAATTGTGAGATTGAAGAGAGATTTTTTTTAAAACCCTAAAAGACAAATTCAAATATTTATATATTTAAGACTTCAAACTATTTTTAGTGGGACAGTCCTTATTTTGGGTCCTCTCCCACCATCCAGATTTCATTCCCTGGTGTCCTGCATTCGGGGACACCAGAGAATTGTCCGCCGGGGCAGCCCAGCACAGTGAGGACATCATTAGACTTGCTCATGCTAAAAGGCAGGATCATGCACAAAGTGCCTCAGCAGCGCTCTCTCTGGATGGTCTTGTATATTAAGAGCCAGCAAGAGAGGCTGTCAGTCAGTCTGACATGGTTGAAGCCAGGCTGAACCACCCCTTTATTGGGTGGACATGCCCACTTTACAGGCATCGCTAATTAAGCAAATTGCCTCGTTGGCAATTGCCCACATGTCCCAATTGCATTCCTCCCAATGGATATTTAGGAAGCAGAAATAAAGGTGTGTTCTGTGTATGTCATAATGGATTTTTTATTTTAATTAAAGCTGTATAACAAGGTGTTTTGTAATACGTGACATACACTTTTAAGGGTGCTACCCTTTGATGAAATGTGCCCACCATCAGACTTTGCTGTGCACTGGAGCTACTAATGGTTGGGCTGGGCCAGTGTGGGTGTTTTTTGCAGTACTCACTGGATCTACGAGTAGAAGAAAATAATTGGGTGAAAGTAGTCACCAACACCAGGCCAGAAGTATGGGTTGCTGTACAGCAGCATAAACACTCTCCAGGAAGTGGGAGAAGTGCTAGGTCAAATGTCTATTTTCCTATAACAATTATCCATCTTTTGTAATGCCTGATTATTTGAAGGATGACCTTTCAGGTACATGAGCTATTGTACTTTTGCTTGGAATGTCACTTTTGATGTAATGCTTATTGTACGAATTCTTCTAAACTTCTACTCCGCCCCCCCACCCCCTCCCACCTAACATGATAAATGTAGAGAATACATCTGTAGGAAAACAGGATTGGTGCCTTCCCCTGGGGGCTGGTTCAGAATAGAAAGCATCCTTTCAATAGAGACTGAGCCAATCATTGCATTTGGTTTCACACGTACATCAGTTTAGTGCACATACACCATCTTCTAATGTATCAATCCAAATACCACTGTATGAGAACTGTATTAATCGATTACTACATCCTTTATGCATCGGGAACTTTTTGATTTTTTTTTTTCTTAATATGACAAAATAATTTTTCTTTTTGACACTTTTTATTCCTCAGTTGTTATGTTTTATTTCTGATGATTTCACCATTGTTTACATTCAAAAAGACAATGAAAGCTGCTTACCTTTTTCATAGAAAAAAAAGAATGTCAGGAAAAAATGGAGCACTACTGCACCTATTTTTTTTATATATTGGGAACAACAAATTTCTGAACTAAATAATGGAAAGCAAAACCAAAATGGAACCAAAATGAAACAAGAAAATAAAGTAACGGAAAAGGCTCAGTAAAGGGTTATTGTGGCGCAAATAGGAAAAGCTACAGAAAAATAGTCTCAAAACAAATCCCAATACATTGTAAGCTCCTTTGAAAAGGGCCTTCTACACCTCTTGTCTCTTGTTATCCTGTACGTCAGTTATTTGTCAAACATCCCCATTCAATAATTGTAAAGCACTACAGAAAATAATTATATTAATAACAATAAAAAATATATAAGAGCAACACTTTTTATATATATTGTCTACACTCAATATGTCTATATGTCTGTTTTGCAGGTTTAGGACAGAAAGCACCGTCTTTATCAAGACTTATAATACGGTTGTCCAGATGTCTATTTTCCCTAATATACTGACACAGAAAATAAAAACAAAAACGTATTCAGATCATTTTTTAATTTTCCATATTTTCTGTGCTATTATTTTAAGTGACAAATAACTTTTTTTTTTTCTTTCATGAAACCATTTCAACAGCCTTCTGTTTAGGGTCCAAATGTTCTAACCTTGTTCTTTGCATGTATCCTTTTGCAATTATTCGTTTCACAGTATAGATTAAATTATCAGTTTAAAAGAAATTGTAACTTTTTTCCTACTACCTGAGCCAAACACCCACAGAGCCAAAATATGTTGTCCATGCAGCTTTATACTGGTGACATTGCCAAAGCAATAGTAGAAGATTGCAAATGATAGTATTCAAATGGCTTTTGAAGTAAATGTCACATGGAAAATTAGTTAAAATACAAAATATCTCCCTTTGAAACACAAAAACATAGAAATTGCTGACAGATAAAAGATCGCTGAGCCCACCTAATCTGGCCATACTCCTTCTGGCAGTGAAACCTGAGCCTTCATATGACTCTGTTTAATTTGTAAGGTTTTCATATTTAGAATACTCTTCAATACATACCGCATATCCAAAGCAATTTTGAAGATTGATATGTAGACTCTTTAGCTTTTGATCAGTAATCAGCATTGTATATAAAACCTCCCTCTGTGTATCTGCTGTCCATAATGGAATATTTAACTTAATCTATAAATGCATGACAGCCCTTGTTCAACATCTGTCATTATACGGATTTCACACACAATGCAGCCGTTTATTTATCTACCATAACTAACTCGTTAAACTTCACTATAGAAAAATGCTATGCTATTTCCTAATATGCTAACAACTCAGAGTCACGTTGACCTAGAAACTCCTTAAATAAATAGGTGATATATGGCTTATGTTTTAGCCTTCCACAATGAAGTATGTGAGGCTGGACTTTAAATACACAAACTAACAAAAGGTTCTTTCTCTTGGGAAAAAAATAAATATAGCAATCTAATATGTTAATTGAGTAAAATAAGAAGTGTTCATTACAAACACAAATAATGCTTTACATTTAAATGGGCGATAAGTGTTAAAACTGTGCAGAACAAGAAACAGGAAATGGGTGTTTTTGGTGCAAAAGCAGTGGGAGGTATTTTTTGCCTTTGGGGCCTTAGATAGATTGACAACAGTCAAAATGTAAAGGTATTGAAGCTTGCTTCATCTAGTTACAGGAGACTTTCTTGCAAATGAGAAGCAATTTCTTTCAAAACAAATCAATAATATGTTTTGTTTTGTGAGAGCCCTTTTCATATATATTTACACACACACACAAAAAAAAACTTAGTTATTTTAGCTTTAAAGGAATTCTATAGTGTTAGAAATACAAGAATGTATTCTTAACACTATAGTGCTGGACTACCTATTTAGGTTCCAGGCCCTCTTCAGTAAGGTGTTAAAGGGTAGCTTTTACTTTTATTTAGAACTGCACTGGATTCACCACTGCTGGCCTTGCCTTCATGCTAAAATCATCAATTTTGATGGTCTCAGCCAATCCAATGCTTTCCCTAACCAATATTCAGGCAAATGGGTTTTCAAATTTCTTACTTTTTTCTAATTTCAAGAAACAGGTGCCCAGGCAACCAGGGAGAGTGGCGCTTTCTCACCAACAGCCACTTAGGCAACCTCAGATAGCAGGAGTTGATCCAGAACTTATTCTCGGGAGTGGTACTGGTAGATAATTTAAAGAAACAATCCAGGCACAATAACCACTACAGCTCTCTTTAGTGGTTATGGTCTCAGGAATGCCGTGGCGCCCTCCTAGACTAAGTAGTCAAACCGTTTAAGAACAGTTTGACAACTTACCTGGGGTCTGCCAGGATAGTGCTGTTGTAGGGGATATGGGCAGTATAGTGTGTGTGTGTGTGTGTGGTGGGTGGGGGTTGTGTGAGGGTTGAAGTAAGTGTGTGAGGGGTGAAGTGTGTGTGTAAGGGGTGCAATTGTGTGTATGGGGTTTGTATGGGAGGCAGGGTGTGTTTGTGTGTGTGTGAGGGGTGCAGTTTGTGTATGGGGTACAGCGTGTGTGTGAGGGGTGCAGTGTATGGGTATGGGGGCAGTGTGTGTGTGTATGGGGGGCAGTGTGGAGTATATTTGAAGTATGGGCTTGTCACCAGTGGGGTACCTCAAGGATCTGTACTTGGACCCATTCTCTTTAATATTTTTCTTAGTGATATTGCAGAAGGTATGATACTAAGATATGTAACAGGGTTGATGTTCCAGGAGGGATAAGCCAAATGGCAAATGATTTCGGCAAACTATAAAAATGGTCAGAGTTCTGGCAACTGACATTTAATGTGGATAAGTGCAAGATAATGCATCTTGGACGTAAAAACCCAAGGGCAGAGTACAGAATATTTGATAGAGTCCTAACCTCAACATCTAAGGAAAGGGATTTAAGGGTAATTATTTCTGATGACTTAAAGGCAGACAATGTAATAGAGCAGCAGGAAATGCTAGCAGAATGCATGGTTGTATAAGGAGAGGTGTTATTGTACTCAGTAATGGAGACTGTATCTCCAGAAGGATGAGATACCTTAGAGAGAGTTTAGAGAAGGGCTACTAAACTGGTTCATGGATTTCAGGATAAAACTTACAAGGAAAGGTTGAAGTAATTTAACATGTATAACTTGGAGGAAAGACGAGACGGGGGGATATGATAGAAACATTTAAATACATAAAGGGAATAAACACAGTACAGGAGGAGGCTATATTTAAAAGAAGAAAAACTACCACAACAAGAGTACATAGTCATATATTAGAGGGGAAAATGTTTAAAAATAATATCAGGAAGCATTACTTTACTGAGAGGGTAGTGGATGCATGGGATAGCCTTCCAGCTGAAGTGGTAGAGGGTAATGCAATAAAGGAGTTTAAGCATGCGTGGGATAGACATAAGACTATCCTAACTATAAGATAAGGTCAGAGACTAATGAAAATATTTAGAAAATTGGGCAGACTAGATGGGCTGAATGGTTCTTATCTGCCGTCACATTATATGTTTCTATGTGTGTGTGTGAGGGGTGCAGTGTTGTGTTTGGTGCAGTGTGTGTATTGGGGCAGTGTATGTATAAGGATGCTGTGGGGGCAGCGTATGTTTGGGGTTGCAGTGGGGGCAGTGTGTGTATGGGAGGCAGTGTGTGTGTGTATGAGGGGTGTAGTGTGTGTGAGGGGTAATGTTTGTGTGTGAGAGGAGCAGTGTGTGTATAAGAGACAGTGTGTGTGTATGGGAGACAGTGTGTGAGGCTTGTAGTGTGTATGTGTGTGAGGGGTGCAGTGTGTGTGTGGGAGGTAGTGTGCATGGGGGCAGTGTGTGTGTCATGGGTGCAGTTTGTGTATGTAATACAGTGTGTGTATATGTGAGGGTTGCAGTGTTGTGTTTGGAGCAGTTTGTGTATGGGGTGTGTATGTATGGGGATGCAGTGGAGGCAGTGTGTGCGGGGGCCAGTGTGTGAATGGGGGGCAGTGTGTGAATGGGGGGTAGTGTGTGTATGGGGGGTATGGGGGAGCATTGTGTGTGAGGGGCAGTGGGTGAATGGGAGGGTAGTGTGTGAATGATGGGCAGTGTGTGTAAGGGGGGCAGTGTATAAATGTGAGGGTACTGTGTGTATGGGGGCAGTGTGTGGATGATGGGCAGTGTGTGTGCAGTGGTCAGTGTGTAAATGGTAGGGCAGTGTGTGTATGGGGGCAGTGTGTGAATGGGGGTAGTGTTTGTATAGGGGGCAGTGTGTGTGGGGGACAGTATGTATATGGGGGCTGTGTGTGAATGGGGGTAGTGTGTGCATGGGTAGGCAGTGTGTGTGGGGGGCAGTATGTGAATGTGTAGGGAGGTATTATGTGTTGGGGAGGGGGCTGATAAAAACAAATAAGTTATATAAATATATATATATATATATATATATATATTTATATATGGTTTATATCCCTCTACCTTCTTACCTTTGCCCAGGGAGGGGGGAAATCGATTGTGAACCCCTGGTGGTCTTAGTGGTTAGAGTGAACGCTAGACTGCAGTGTTGTAACCGCAGCAACAATCCGTGCTTGCGAGAGGGGACCCGGTGGAGCTGAAGATTAGAGCTCTTGGGTCTCCTCTCTCCCTTCCTCCCTTGCCGGCTGCCCAACACAAAGTGCCAGCAGGCCCTCCCGCCCGTGAAGGCCCACAGCAGGGCAGGCGCTTGCATAGTGCCAGCCCTGCATGGACTGGCAGAGGAGGTCAATGGAGAGGGAGCGCATAGACACTATTTTCTCAGGGGGTCGAAGAGGGGAGCAATTGCCCTGTTGCCCCTCCCTGGATCCGCCACTGTCAGATAGTGGACACTGCACAGCAGAATGTTTCCCCTTGTGTGCCAATAACCTCCTAGGAACCACTCAAGGAAAGTGTCCCTTGCTTGCAAATAAGGGACAACAAACCCCAGGAATGTGGACATGCTTGCCAGAAAAATGCCCTGGGTGCTCCTGGAATCTTGCCCAAGCTCACAAATAGCTGGAGAAGGTGGCCCTGCTTGCTAGTAGACTCCCAGACTCTACAGGAAAATGAATCCTGCTCACCAATACACACCCATGTACCCCAGAAAAGTGGCTCCTGTTCACCAATAAGTACCTAGGCACCACAGGAAAGTAGCCCTTGGTCACCAATAGTCACCAAGGATCAATCAAGAAATGTGGTCCTTGCTTACCAATATGGACCAAGGCACCCCTGGAAAGTTGCCCATGCTCATCAATAGGCTTCCAGACAACCCCTGGGGAAGTTGCCCCTGCTCGTCAAATGGTAATGATGTTTTAAAAGTCAAATAACTATTTGCCTAGGCAAAAGCGTTTTGCTTGAAATTACTATTTTCCTACCACATATACATATATACATGCATATTAAGTAATATTACAACACAATGAGGAAATCTGAATTGTTACAACTAGAAGTGTTTTTAAAGGTGTCATAGAGGCAAGTATATAATGACATAGGTACCTGGTATTACAAGCTACTAAGAGAAATTATTTTTATTCAATAAGAGCTTATCCATAAATGTATGAAGCACTGAGCCATATTCTATATAACACTAAAAGCAGTGTAGAAATAACCGGGTCATGACAGAACATAATGTTTTATCAGCTATTGTTCACCGAATGTTAAATCAAAGAGCCTGTCAAATAGCCTGATTTTTATAGAAAATAAGTAAACTCCACAATGAGATTAAATAATTGTTCACATTATTAAATTACACATAATTTACTATTTAAAATGAAAATATATGACCACTTTGTCTTCTTAATATGAAAATGTAATTCTTAAAAAGTGTTGTCAACAAGGTCAGATTAGGGTGGGCATAAAATAAAGTGAATAGTAAATTCATCAAATAATATACATATTACAATATATACCTGCTAAGCATGCTAAACTTCAACCAAAATGCCCAATGCAGCAGCCATGGGTGAATTCTTCATTCTGCAGTGTCCAATGGGTTGCTTTATGACAATAATTATGCTATACATACAAATTGACACAACACCATTGCCACATAAAATATACATTTGGTCATCTAGAGATGTATTAAAAAAATTAGTGGAAGACAAGGAGACATTAATAATTAGATTTATTTCCTGAATTGTGAATTGCTGGGCATTCAAAATAAATTTAACTTGAATAACAAATTTTAAGTAAAAATGTTAGAATTGGGAAATTTTTCAAAGAAAGCTATATTTTCAATTAGGCAGTTTATGCCTAAAATCTGAAATTACTGTGAATTTGCTTTGATTTTCTGATAAGTCAAACTTAATTAATTATCCTGTAAAAAAAGTAATGAAAAAAGACAAAACTGCATAGTCAGGCATAGGACACCTATTTACTCAATTATACAATAGAATGCATGACCTACACAATAAAAATATAACTAGGGGGCAAAACGACTAGCGATGAAAGCATCAATGTCTTCTCTTTCCTTTCACTCAAAATACTGACTCATGACCCTGTTTGCTGTATGCTTTCATCCAAATTTCTAATCCAGTTACCCGATATATGATTGGGAGACAACCCTGCAAGTCTCGAGTCCTTCCAGGGGATAGTCAACAAAATAAAAAAAGCTATTTTTTTCATGGAGGCCTCAACCTAAGATGACACCTGGATCAAGCCTGAATCTCACTTCTTTTCCTTGGAAGGCAATATTTCTGAGCCCGGTCTGGCCTTTAACACCTCTTCAATAAGGACTGATAAAGAGGAACATAATATTCCTGCTCACTGAGTATATATTCAAGACTGCTCAATGTAAATTAATCTCGGCTAACCTTGATATCGTGAAAGAAGAACTATACACGTTAAAGCTGAGAGTTGATTACCTTGATGACAGAAGCAGGAAGATAAATATACAAATATAAGGTATTGCTGAATCAATTACTTCTATAGAATTTCCACACTTATATGGATATTACTTACCTTTCTAAATTCTCACAAGATAGCCAAAGTCATACAAATCAGTGGTGCTTATAGAAGAATTAAAGCACCACTGGCTCCAGGTTCAGTCCCTGGGACAGCATTATGCACTGCCAGACATACCCGGTAGCTTATATCCTGATGAGCCACACATAATTAATGTGATCAAAGTTAAGGACCCTTCGACAAGTTGTTTTTCTTTTAGAAGCATCTTTAATGGGGACAATCAATGGGTCACCCTTGTGGGGACAATTCCTTTTGTAAAATAAAATTTTCTAATGATGCCAATATATTTTGGAGCTAGGGCATCTCCAACATTGTACCTTTTGTCCTTTGTTCTGGATCAGCACCTGGTTAACTAACCAAAGGAATGTTATCGTCATGCTTCTTCACTGAGAGTATTCTGCAGCTGATGTAAGTGTAGTTTGATGCGATAACAATCGCTAAGATTCTTCTTGAATCGTTAGGGGACACTCTCTTGTTGATATTGCTATGTAGTTTACTACATGCTTATGTTTTATGGTCACATTTTATGGTATATTACTCTTACCAAGCCTGTCATGAGTTCTCTGTATCTTATCATATATAGTGTATTTGTTTTTCATGTTAACTGGAGTACCCTGGCTAATTAGTGTTATTATATAAAAAAAAAGTGAATTTTCTTTTCATAAATTAAATATTATTGTATATTTGTTTTTCTATTTCTGCAAATTATAATTTGTTGTACATTTTCTCATGTATTAAAAAAATACGTATTCTCATAATTATATATGTTTATCTCCTGGAAAAAAAAAAGGAAAAACAATATGTTTGAAAGTGGCCTTCCAGCAGTGGTTGACTGCAAATAAATATTGTCAGCCAGTCTGAGGGCTATATGATCTATAGCCGAATAAATGCATTTTCTAAGATACGGTGCTAATTTTTTGTTGTTGTTATATACATGACATGGTATGGGCCAGGGCTTGGACCCTGCTGCTGGACTGGGCTTGGCTGCTGCTGGATTGTCTTCCAGAAAATTAAAACCATTGTGGTTTGGCAGTCCATGGTGCCTTTCAACAGGATCATTTCTGTAACAAAAGGAGTCTTTTTTGGAGTGAAATACTGACATTTCCTTTCCTAAACAGGTTAAGAGCAATCTTTGAGCCGGATGGTTGCCCTGGGGCTAAAGGATTAAAGACTCTGACTCAGTATGTTACACACCTTAGTCTTTAGTGAGTTGACATTGTTCATCAAGTTTGCCATTCAATAGCAAAATTTGCCTCCACATCTACAACTCAATAAAGAATTAGAAAAGAAGGCAGTTACCTGTGGCAACTCTAATCTATTGACTCCTCAATGAAACTGACCTACTCAACCATCTCACATAAAAATAAAGAAACCTTCCATGCTTATACCCAAATAAGAAAGGGAATGTGCATATTTTGGAAATGGTGAAACAAGTGGGTGGATAGTTAAAAAAATATGACAGGTTAGCTTTAAATAATTTTTGCTGATATTCTTTAACACTCGTAAGGCCAAGCCACTTCAGTATCACAGTCAGCAACTTAAATGCAGCTAAGCATCATGTTGGAGTACACTTGGGAGAGTAAAGCAAACAACTTCCAAATAAAAAATCTTTCAAGTATTTCGCTTCCTGGCTCACCAAATTTGTTGTAAATTGCAAATGTCAAAATTACTGTATGCATAGTATCCTGAGATTCCTGTCCTATTGTGTTTTACACCCCACCTCCTATAGACTGTAAGCTCTTTTGAGCAGTGTCCTCTTCAACCTATCGTTCCTGTAAGTTTTCTTGTAATTGTCCTATTTATCGTTAAATATGCAGAATATATATTCTTATACGAAATCTGTTGACCCTATATAAATGTCAATAATAATAATACGGTAATAATAATAATAATAATAATAATAATAATAATAATAATATTCTCCACTCAGGTCAAGTATGCAGCCGAATTGCTGTTGTGTTTCCAACCACAATCCTAAAAGAAATAGTGAAAAATCCATGTACAATAATATTTATAAAAAGCTAAAATTGTTTTTGAAAAATGTAATATTAGAAAGGTATGGGGTTGGCACAAATAACTTTTTGGGTGAGCATTGCACTTAAAGTGGTTTCTTAACAGCTCCACTCAACAATCTTAAATTATGCTTTGATATTCCCACTGCGTCGACTAGCCCTTGCATGGATTTTAAAACATTGTATATTTGCATAGTATAGCATGACACACACAATCAGAAACTTCCATTATTATTTTCTAATAATATATTTAATCTTTCAGCAGATTAATTATAATATTAAATTCAGCACCACTTGTCCCTATAATAGAAATCCCCGTTCAGGGGCAGTGTGATCTAATAGTAATCTCTATAATACAATAATCACTATGTATCACTCGCGCAGGCATAGTGTCAATTGTTAAAATATGAATGAAAAATTAATACTTCACTTAGAAAATGTATTTCTTTCAGTTTTTCATGTTATCAGCGTGCCTCTGCTGGCCACTTTGCACATGTGAGTTTATCATCATTACAGTGATTCTTCAGATAAATTAGTGAGCATGCCAACATGGGATTTCATACATGCACGCATGTGCTCATTAAAGTAGAAAAGCATGGGAGACTGTGAATTTGCTGACAGATTCGTGAAAATTCCTTATTTCTTTAAAAACCATATGCTAGGCCTTGTGGGAATTATGTAGCCAAACAACAGCTAGAGGGCCACGGCTTCTTTGATGATAAAATTGCATTACACAAGTTGCTTGCTATAATATTACTGGATTACAATACATATTCTTCATAGTGCATTTTCGTAGCGTATTACTCCTTATGTGGCTTGCTTGGAATACTTGCTAATACTTGTTTCATTCTCTACAGAAGAAGTCACACCCCTCAGATCTGCAGTGTATTTGCAGTGTGAGAGCATGTGATGTAGAAAGGATTGTCTGAGGACTTTGGTATGTTAGGGGGAAGGAAGAGGGGAACATTCGTAGTATGCATGAATGAAAGGCACGAGGAAATAAAAACTTTCACAGACAAACGTTTTGAAGTCCTTCCACTTAAAAGACCGTTTACTAGGGAAAGCTGAGACACTAAACACGAAAACATCATAATGTTATAATAGTTTGAAAAATATTGTGCATATTTTGCATGTTTCAGTGATGTAATGCATGTAATAAGCCTTTTAATTGAACATTGTAAAATGTACTGAGGTAGAATTTGCTTGATATGTATAAATGAACTATTTCCTGTACTGTATATGGGTATCTGGATATATAATGTTTTAACCAAACTATACTGCTTACATGTTCTAACACTACAAGATTGAATCACATAAACAAGTTCAATCCAGCTTGATTGAAACATTGAAAGGGTTGTTCATTAAACAGGACTTAATTTTTTTTCACCAATATTTGAATAAAGGGAAAAAAGTGCCTAATTAGAAAATGCTTCCAATTTGGGTATTTTTGCATACAATATTGTAATTTGGGGTGGGGGGGGGTTGTAACTGTGTATGCATCTGTGTGTGACTGTAACAGTTTATATGACTATTTCTGCGTGTGTGTGTGTGTGTCTGTACCTGTGTGTGTCTGTACATCTGTGTGTTTACGTAACTGTTTGTGTGCTTGTAACTGTTTGTGTGTGACTGTTAATGTGTGACTGTAATTGTGTGTGTTTGTGTCTGTAACTGTGTGTGTGACTGCAACTGTGTGTGTGACTGTAACTGTGTGCATGCCTGTGACTGTAACTGTGTGTGAATGTGTACCATTGTAACAGTGACTGTGACTGTGTTTATGACTATATGCCCATGATTATGTGTGTGGTGTCTCTGTGTGTGTCTATGTGCCTGCAAGTGTGTGTGTGCTTGTAATGATGTGTATGACTGTGTGCATATGTCTGTGTTTGCTTTTTGTGTAACTGTGTTACATAGTGTATGTGTCTGACTGTGCACTTGGCAGATTGCACCTGTTTTTTGTGTGACTTTGTCTATCTGACTCTATGCATCTGGATATGTGACCGCGTGTGTTCATGTGACTGTGCCTGTGAGTGTGTATGTTTGTTTGACTATGTAGATGTGTGTGCGTCTGTGTGTATGTATGTAAATGTGTGTCTAGGTATATGTATGTGCAAATGACTGTGGGTGTAATCGTGTAATTATTTATGTTGCAACTGTGGGTGATTGTGTGTCTTGTGTGTGTTCATGTTTGTACATGAGTTTTTGTCATGATTGCCTATCTATATATGAATGCATGCGTGTCACTGTGTATGTATGGGGAGGACAAAAAAAGGTAAAAGGCTTAAGAAGCAGACAGGTAATGGGGGTGGGAGGGGGGGGTTAGAGGGTTAAGAGATACAGAAGAAGAAACGTGGTTTAAAAATTACACAGAAAAGTGAAAGAGTTTAAGAGATATAAAAGATTGAAATGGGGGTTAGGAGAAACACATGAGTGGGTGCGAAAGCGACACAAAAGTAAAAGATTGGGGGGTGCCAATTAACCTAGCTCCGCCTCTGGGTGATACATTTATTCCCATGTTAAAACTAGCAGAGGACCCACCAATATTTGGACTCTTTGGCAAAGTGGTGGGCTTATCACATAGGCCATAGGTAATTTTAAGCAACCTTCTAAGATTTGAAACTGTGTTTTATGTGTGTGCTATTCCTTGATCTGTATTTTGGATATCTTTTGGTCTATACAGGAACATCAATACTAAGTAATGCAGGCTCTGGGTGTGCCCCCAGTGCTGATTGTTTTCTACAGTTTACTAAATAACACTGACTGTGACTCCACTGCTCTATAGAACTCTATTGAATAAACATTACTTTCAGTCACATGGTTTAACAGCTTTCATCGTGCCCTAACTAAAACCATGAAGAATAAGCCTAGCAATAATTTTTACTGAAATTGAGATTTAAATGGAGGGCTGGGGGGGGGGGGGAAGGGGCGTGGAGGGTAATGTATAAATAAATGCACTATTATTAACATCAACCGTTTCAAGATCAAGTGTTTATTTTCTGAACAGAGAACTTTTTGGTGATGACCAAAAAAAAAAATGGTTAGTGGATGTGGACCTATCTTTTCTTGCAAATGCACTGTTGAGTGAATGGATCTTGGTGATTGCATTCTGCCATATTGTCATCACAATATAACCCTACAGACCCCAGGGTGGCATGAAATATCCTGCTCACAATAAGCCTCTCTGCAGAAATCAGCTGACTCTATAAATAGAACCTTTCATAAAAGTATAAGGCACGGATTTTAGTGATGCCATGGACCATTAGCTTTCAAGTTAATTATTAACCATATTTTGTGTCCTTATTGGAGTATTTATAATAATATCTGACTATGATAAGAGACACAATTTTCTGATACCAGTAATACCATGAAAATTCTAGCATATACAGAGTGATTTAAAATAATTTGTACTTGCAATCTTTTAAGGCATATGATGTGCCAACAAATCAGTTAGAATGATGCCAAAATGAATTACTTTAACAATCGGATTAGGATTTTTATTTTTAAAGTGGGGTGTCATTATATACATACTATTATGATCCAGCAATGAAACAACCAGATCATGATTATAGTGCAATTTACATTGATGAACATCATCACATCTAAGACTGTAAGTTCGTTTGAGCAAGGTCCTCAACCTATTGTTCCTAAAACATTTTGTAATTGTCTCATTTATTGTTAATTTTACCTTTTTAGAAATTGTTAAACGCTATGGAATAAGATGGCTTTATATAAATGCCACAAATAATGATAATACTAATAATCATCACGGCATTCTGTACAATGCATTACCCCCATGCTGTTATGATCCACGGTACAAAATGTCTCCTCCATTTTGTAATCGTGTCAATAAAGTTGGACTACAGGGATTTAAATTTATGTTTAGGAGGGTTTTAAGATTCAGAGGAAAATGCCTTCAACAGGCCTTGCAGATAACTAGAGGATGTACAGTCCATTGTACCTTGAAGGCACATTGTCAGGACAAAAGAAGGTGTGGAACACCATTGCAGAGAATGGAACACAAAGGAGAGAGGACTCTTTAAACTTTGTTAGAGATAAGGGAGAGGAAAGGAGTTAGAGCAATTAAGTGATTTGAGGAGAATCTTTTCTGGCAGATAGAAACTAGAGGACATGGATGGTTGACAGTGATGGGAGTGGATAAGTCTAAGATGATGTCAGTACGAGATGTGCTGCAGCAGAATAGACAGGCAGCTTGTTAAGCAGGCCTGGCTTCTATACACACTTAATACAGGTGGTTTTGGAGGTTTATGCACACCACTAAATCCACTCAATAAACCATCTGTCTGTTATGCAATAGTGTCTTTTCTTTTCTAGAGCAAATCTTGAAGATATGCAAAATATTCTTTTGGCACATCAACACATAAATACATTGTTCCCATAGCTTAAAAAAGCAACATTAGGAACTGCAAAAAGCTAAATTCTTCTACACTTCCAAGAAAATTGTATTCGTATACGGGAACAATGGAATCTTCCTTTGTCCACTGGGAGCTGGAGCCACGATGTGTGGGAAATACTAAAAGGCTGGGAAATGAGAAAAGAAACCTGTTTGCAAATGCTGTTGTCACCTTTAGAGCCTCAGGTGTTAATTGTGGTGGGTTCCCAGGTTCTGCATGGATGAATGATGACTGTTTAAACTGAATACTATGTAGATCAAAGCTTGATGAGCATGCTAAGGCATTTACCACATGATATATGTACAGTGCAGGAGGATAACAGTCCTTAAAATGGAAAGCATTGTGAAAAGAAATTCTATCATAAGAGTATTGTGAGAGAAAGGTATGGATTCAAGAAAAACATTGTCATGATAATGTTTACTAAAACAAAATAAACTGGTTCCTTAGTTCTTCTATGCACCACATCCATAACCTCTAACTAATCCTTATGCCTCTGAAATAGCTAATTTAGCCCAAAAGGTGCCCCCTGAATTCTCCATTTTTCGTTTGCTGAAATCTATATCCCAAGATTACTGTGTTTCTATTTGAGCAATAAGTAAAATATAATAGTTTTGAGTGCAGTTTAGTATTGGCTATTAAATGCATCTAAAAATGTTTTAAAACTTTTTGAAATATACATTAGATTTAACGATTAACAACGCCCTCTGTGATTTACAGTTAAAGAAAACATGTATTCCTGACACTACAGTGATAAAAAAACAAAAAAACTTTTTAGGTGCATGCCCTTTGAAAAGGTGTTCCAACACAACTTTTTCCCCACCCCACACAAGCGCAAAAGGGCATCATCCTGAGCTTTCTAGGGTGCCTCATTGTCCACATCACTCTGCCCACACTTACATATTTTTTCAGTCCCAAAATACCTTAGTTCAATTCACTTATATTTCGCAAAACTCTCATGCCTTCCCTCCTCCACTTATCAATTCCTAACTGTGTATAATTGCTGCATTTATGTTTTATGTGATCAAATGTTTGTTCATTCTCTTTAGACACTACTGTTGCTATTCAGGAAATAGGTTTACATTGCACATTGTTTACTATCTTGTTGCTAGATAGCAACCATGTAGTGTAAACATCACAACAGTTGCAGTAGTAATAATTAATCACTGAACTGCTGGATATAGCTGTCATTACTTAAAACAGTGATACATATCTAAATGTGTAAATTATGTTGTTTACTGGGGATTGTGAAGATAGCCTAACAGCCTAATTTACACTGTCAGAGCGCATAGGACTGTGGCATATGGCAAGCTTCTGCCCCTCCCAGCTGCATGACCATTCTAGTCAATCAGAAGGCAATGTTGGGTATCCACCATATGTCATCTAAGAAATGGATATACATAGGTAAAGGGCCAAATAAATTTCATAGGTACTTGACGAATAAACCAACAGATGTATTTACACCCCGAAATGAGTAAAAAGTGAACAAGTTCCAATATGCATATTCACATATCTTCCTGCAATGTACATCTTGTAGTAAATACCTTGAGTAGCTTACTTGCGATTTACATCAATTAGCAAAATATTCTACATGTCAGCAGTCATTTTGATAACCACTTTAGAGATTCACTCCTGTATGAAAAAATGAAGGCTACCAGTTGCAATAGTGGGTGCATTAGGAAAAGAAAGAAGACATTCTGTGAAGCTTTGTTGGGGTGTTGGTAGATGAGTCTGCCAACATTTTGACAGACTTTTTGAAAGCTATGTTGGATGACTGAATGTGATGGGAGTTAAAGATTGCCTGGGATTAATGAGTGTGGATGGATGGCTGAGCTCAGGACCGTCTTTAATATTGATTGGACCCTGGGCAAGTATTTGCTTGGGTCCCCTGCTCCCCCCACGATCCTGGCATGCAAGCATCACATCCATTGCAATGTAGCGGCGAAACTAAACTAAGGGCCCTAGTACCATGCTTCTCTTGGGCCCTGCTTTAGCAAGGGAGACCAAAAAGTAGATACCTATCTGTCAATACAACTCCAACAATGCATTGACAGTTGGGGTTCTACCATTGTTGCAGGGTTGTGTTTACCAATGAGCAGTTTTTATGTGTTTGAATGTAAGCATGTTTTTGTATGGAGTATATTTTGTGTAAATGTAGGGCTGTGTTCGTATGTGGTGTTGGCATTTAAATGCAAGCATGTATTTATGTGTATGCAGGGGTGTGTTTATATGTAATTTTGGTGTTTTTAACACAGAGGTGTGTTTGTATGTAGTGTTAACGTTACAATGCAGAAATGTGTTTGTATGTAGTGTTGGCGTTTGAATGTTGAGATGTATACACATACACTGACACACACTCTGATACACACACACAGAGATACACATGCATATATACAGACACACAGATACACACTGACATAGATTCACCACTGACACAGATACAGACACACAGATGCACAACCTGCCACACAAACAGTGCCTGGGTATCTGCATGTGTACAAACAGTGACACATATGCAGATAATCAGAAACACATATACACACACTGACACATGCAGAGACTTACACTGACTACATATAGACACACAGATACACACAATGAGAACATACAGATACCCACACTGACACACATACATATACACAGATACCCAACCTGACACACATACAGATACAGACACACAAATACCATCACCGACACACATGCAAATACACAGACAGATGCAAATTATGACACACATGCAGATACACATACACACGCTGACACATACAGATACACACTGACTACATATAGATACACACAATGAGAACATACAGACACACACACTGACACACATACAGATACACACTGACTACATATAGATGAACAGATACAGACAATGAGAACATACAGATACACACACTGACACACATACATATACACAGATACACAACCTGACACACATGCAGACACACAGACACACAGATACCATTGCTGACACACATGCAGATACACAGACAGACAGATGCAAACAATGACACACATGCAGATATACAGACACACAGATACACACACTGATGAATGCAGATACACAGATGCACACACTGACTACATATAGATACACACACAATGAGAACATATAGATAAACACATATACACAATGAGAACATATAGAAACACACACTGACACACAGACACACATGCAGATACAAAGATACACTCACTGACTACATATAGATACACACAATGAGAACATACAGACACACAGATACACACACTGACTACATATAGATACACACAATGTGGACATACAGACACACAACCTGACACATATGCAGATACAAAGATACAAACACTGACACACATGCAGATACACAACCTGACACACATGCAGACACACACACTGACACATACACACAGATACACACATACAGAAATACTAAAACACACATACAGACAGACACTAACAGAAACACACAGACTGACACACACAGACACTCTAACAGGCGTACTGACACACATACACACACATACTGACACATATACACACAGACACACTGACATACATACTGACACAGGCAGACATACTGAAACACACATACACACACACAGGCACACAGACAGATATACTGACGCACACACACACGCACACACACACATACACTCAGACACACATTCAAAATTTACAATTTGATAGCCACCCTCCAGTATCTTACCTTTTGCTGGAGGATGGCTTATCTGGGGTCCAGTGTGCTGGCTGGGATTTAAGCTCTGGCTCTTTCCTGGCCTGGCCCCCTCCTCACTGATTCCTATGGATCCTCCTCGATCTCGCATGGCTCGGTGTTCTCTGGGAGGAAGTGACTAGCCGTAATTTTCACCCATGCTGCCGAAAAGCAAGAGACCCAGTCGCGTTCTTAAAGGGCCACAGCGCCCGACCAGGACACTGCTGACACAAGTCCACCGTGTGGCTCTAAGAACTTGGGCCACCCAATGGGCCCCCTTTGTGTGTGGGACCACTCCCGCAACAATTCATTTAGGGAATGGAGATCCCAAAATAAATTGTTGTGCGCAGAAGGCATTATTTCTTAAATTTTTAAAATTGACCTGATTCATAGAGATTGCTTGTAGTTGTCAAAAAAGTCTTGGGCCCCCAGCAGTAATAGGGGTCGGGGCAACTCCCCCATTTGCCCCGCATAAAAGATGGCCCTGGCTGAGCTTATGGATGTTGAAATGGGACTAAGGTAATGGATGTGGATGTATGGCTAGGGCTATTGAGTGTGGATGGATGGCTAGGACTGATAGATGTGGATGGATGACTGGATTATGTGTATAGATGGATGGCTCGGGTAATAAGTATTATGGGTGTGGTCAGATGGCTGCAGGAGGAACTGCGCCCTGTTCATGGATATCCACTCTCCTCCTTTGTTGATTTTGCTGGATAATAGCAACAGTGATAATATCAGTGGTCAGCATGGGTGCTGGTGCTGACATTTTTCACTTTTAGGGCCTTTTGAGATTTGTCTTTTTACCACAGCTCTGATATGTAGGAGATTTACCTGGCATGTAGGAGATTTACTCAACTTTTGTCAAGTTTTTTGTGTAAAAAGGCAGAGACTGTGAGTTTGATTTTTGAAAGCAAAAAAAATGACAATTTTCACGTACTCTAAAAATTTGAGCAAGAAATCATGGACTTTTTAAAAAATACCTATAAGATGTAAGTACCATATTTTGAGCAACACATTTTGCTTAAACTGTGATTTTTTATTCAAGATGTAAATTAGGCCGAAGTTTGATCACCTGCCCTTCAGAATTGTGCCCTTCAGAAATGTGCTAAATCAAGTGTATCTCAAGTAAACGTTTGCTCATTTATGTCATTTCCAAAAAAATGATTTCTTAAATTTGTAAAATTGACCTGATTCATAGAGATTGCTTGTAGTTGTCAAAAACGTCTCAAATCAGTGAGTCGGGTATGGATCTTGACCTTCTGATATTGTAATGAAATAACTTAGAAATTCTGTATAGGTTATCTTTTATGAGTTTATCCAGTCACCATGAAAATGACTGCGCAACATTTTGACCTGAAAAACTTGACAAAGACCGTTTTTGGTCAAAACATTGCAAAGTCAATTTATGGTGACTGCATAAACTCCCAAAAAGTTAATAACAGGATTACTCACTAGGTGAGAATTCAAAGTAAAAATTCTAATTAAATGTTAATATAGTCGAACCAGAAAACTTAAACTATGCTTCTAGTTCAGCTGCTTTGGCTTTAAATTTGAAATTCACTTTGAATTTACTTTGATTTCTCAATTTAGTCCTGGAATGATTCCATTCCTTTCCATAAGGACATTCTAGATCTGTACTGCTGAGTTTTATTTTCTCAACTGAGTATTTCATTTAAAAAATAAAATAAAATTACGCTGAAAATGCCACATTTTTAAAAAAATAAATAAACTGAAAATGTAATTTTGCATTTCTATATAAAGTAGATGGACATATTTACAATGTAAAAAGGTGCACACTTTAACAATAGCAAACACATCATACATTACATTATGTTTACATAAATCTTAATCTTCTAATTTATAGTTTTCATTTTCAAACTAGCGTGTAATTTTAGCTTCCTGATTTTTTCTGATCCCATTCCCCTTCACTGGGTAAATCATACTGCTCCGCAATGGGAACCTAGAATTACAGCTGTTTGAAAAGAATTTAAAGACAATAAGAGATCTTAGGTTTGTCTGTCAATGGTCATAAATCAGCTTCACAGAATAGCAATTTTCTCAAATACAAACTGAGATGTGAAAGAGATAGAGAGAGCAAGACAGTCAGGAAACCACATTGAGCTATGGTAGTGTTTTATGGAGGTAACTAGCAAGTGATGCATTAAGAGAGATAACTAGAATGCCATAATGTTTAGAAAGTCATGCTACAATTTAGGAAAATTAACTAGTGTTAAAAGGTGAGCGTTTTACATGCAAGCCTGTGTATGCTTACATATTCCAGCAACTCTTTCTAGTATTGATTCAATAAATCACTCGAAATGTTGACAATCTCATTGCTTCTTCTTATGATATATGAAGTTTGACCTTGTTCTATATAATTGTGCTAATCCTATACATGCCATGGTATATTCTTTTTTCATACTTTAAATTATAAAACAAGAAAATGAATGTATCTGATGCCCACTAGACAGAATTTAAATCAAGTATTAGTTATATAAAATCTGTAAAATGCCAGGAGGCATTTATCCACTTCTTTTTACACACTTCTGGATAATGACTCAGGATCATTATAACAGAAAGTCATAGCCAAGGGCGAAATGCAAATATTCTATTTTCAGACTATTGCGTCATCGGGTTGGAAGTTGTGAATAGTCAAAATGTTGGACACGTGTAACAAGGGGAATGAGGTCAGAGAGGGGTGTTTGTCATCACCAATGGAAAACATGCCCCTCTTAAAGTGATCATGTTGGTTCAATACTTTTCCAGGGCAGTCCATGTTGAAGAGTTCTTGCCTGAGAAAAAGGCCCTATACTCATTCTGCGCAGAGAAAGCAAATTTAAAGTCACTCCAGACCCCTAAACAACTTTAGATTGCTGAAAAGCTTAATGTGTGAAGAGTGTGTCCTATTTCTTTCATTTTGCAATAAGTGCAGATTTCAATAGGAATTGGCTCGTTTATAAATTACCGTAACCTGGTTACACCCCCCGCCTTTCAAGCAGACAACAGGTAATGTTACTTCCCTTTTTGTTAGGTCAATGCAGCTGACCTCAAGAGGCAACAATTGATCAAAGCACCTGACTTACAAACATTTCTCATTGAGATGCATTGTGAAGTCTGTGATTGGACAGTCACAGAAAGTCTGAGCGAGTTAGAACGTGAGAGCTTGCAAATGTAGCAGACAAGAGAACAGGAAGTTTTGCAAGCTGATTTTAGATATAACCCATAATGAAAAAAAGACATGATTAAATGCATGCAATTTTTCATTTGGGATATATCTACTAAATAATGATTTTTATTTTTTAAATTTGACCAATGGAGTGTCCTTTTAATGACATGCTTGCTCTGCATTTGATTGTGATATGTCTCTGCTGTCTCAAAAGTGGGATGTTCATTCTTTTTTAGTATCCACTTAGTCACAAACCCTGGGCAAAGTTAGCACTCATATTTATTGTTTTGCATTTATCACACAAACACTGCATTTTCACTGATGATGTCATCATCATGATACATTTTACTGTTTTAAAACACTCATATTTGTATTCAGCGAACTCTCCCGATTACAACAGTACCCCCATGTACAGGTTTTATAGTGTTTTGGTAAGATACATGGTCAAATATAGGGCTTGCAAATTAAATTATCTGGCCTTTCTGCATGGGTTGTCAGGCAGGTCCCTCAAATTATAATTAATATATATATAGCCCCAAAAAATCAGGGTGCACTTCAAGGAATTTTTCAATGAAAATATTGGTGCTCTTTATTGCATACAAGCAAACGTATGCAAAGTCCTGATCAGGGACTTAGCATTTTTATATCATTATATATATATATATATATATATATATATATATATATATATAGATTATCCTCGGCACTCTTCCTTAAAGTTCCAAAGCCTCGGTGCTACCAGCGTACTATATAAGCATAGATAAGAGAGGTGCACTTGCAGGACTTTTCACGTTTGTACGTCTGAAAAGTCTTGCGAGTGCACCTCTTTTATCTATGTGTATATATATATATATATATATATATATATATATATATATATATATATATATATATACTGAACAAAATTATACACGCATCACTTTTGTTTTGCCCCCATTTTTCATGAGCTGAACTCAAAGATCTAAGACTTTTTCTATGTACACAAAAGTAATAAACACAAAACAGAGTGTACACCTTAAGCATAAGGTGCCTATATAGGCTAAAGATGTGTATTTTCTTCCCCATGTAGTGTAGATGCTGGAGATGGAGGCTCCAAATTAAGTATAAAAGACTTTATTATGGTCAAAAATCAATAAAACTAATAACAATAATGGGACAAAACAGCAGTGAATAAATAACATAATAAAAATCACTGCAAAAAGGAATATATAATAGTCCCAATAGAAGGTCAGCAGACACGTTTCAACTCCTCCTGGAGTCTTCCTCAATGCTAATCAAAGTCTCCATCCGCCTGGAATAAATACCCATATAATTATCGTCCATTGTGTACACCTGGCTTCCGCATTACGTCACATCCGGCATGTCGTAGTGCGTCATCAATCTGAGCCTTCAGGATTCATGGACGTGACGCATAGTATTTATGTCACTTCTGGTTTCGGAATAAGTCCGGCGAAATGGCGGAAGTAGTCCAGGTGCCATTTTACTTAAGGGAAAGTTCTCAAAACAGGGTATTTAAATCCATATGCAGATGATAACACAGAAAAATATATAGAAAATGATTAAAAACATACCTAAAATCAGCAAATATAAAAAATGTAATCACTAAAAGTTAAAAGATCATAATCAGTATATATAACGCACAGCAAGTTTAAAATAAGGCATCTGTTTAAAAGCTATAAGGAAAATAGGTATCACAAAAATTATAAAAATATTACATTCACAGTTAATTTAAAGAAAGTGGATCAGTTCAAAATCTATATTGAGACCCTTTGGAACCAAAGTGTCCAATGTAAAAATCCATCTACTTTCTATTTTAGCGAGTTATTTACAGTTGCCCTCTCGTCTCCAATTAGGGAGTTTTTGTTTCTTTTTATAAATAACTATACAATTCAAACATAATGGATCCTTATTATGAAACTTAGCAAAATGTGCAGGTACATGTTTGGGATGCTCTGGATCGGCTTATACAACAGTGTGTTCCAGGTCCTGCCAATATCCAGCAATTTCGCACAACCATTGAAGAGGAGTGGACCAACATTCCACAGGTCACAATCAACGACCTGATCAACTCTATGCGAAGGAGATGTGTTGCACTGCGTGAGGCAAATGGTGGTCACACCAAATACTGACTGGTTTTCGGACCCCACAATACAGTAAAACTGCACATTTTAGAGTGGTCTTTTATTGTGGCCAGCCTAAGGCACACCTGTACAATAATCATGCTGTCTAATCAGCATCTTGATATGCCACACCTGTGAGGTGGATGGATTATCTTGGCAAAGATGAAGTGCTCACTAACACAGATTTAGACAGATTTGTGAACAATATTTGAGAGAAATAGGCCTTTTGTGTACATATAAAAAGTCTTAGGTCTTTGAGTTCAGCTCATGAAAAATGGGGGCAAAAACTAAAGAGTTGCGTTTATAAATTTTGTTCAGTGTATGTATATATATATATATATATATTTTAAATAATTAAAGCATTGTATTAATATATTATACATATAGATAATATTATACGTTTTTAGATAATATATATATATATATATATATATATATATATCAAAGTGCAGTAAAAATTAAATTATAAAATGCTTTAATTATTTTATAGTATATTACACATATATAACACATAGTAAAAAAGAAAAGGTAGCGCCAAATGATTTATACAGTAAAAAAGAGAAGGTAGCACCAATGTAATATAATTTAATATAATAATCATATCCCCATTTTAGGTGCCGTTTTTCTAAGCTGAACAGATTTAAATTTGTTTACCTTTCTTTCTAACTAAAATGTTCAATTCCTTTTGATAAATGAGTGCTTATGTTTGTAATTTTCCAAACAAAAAGGAGTTAGGGGCATTGTAGAAAGACAAAAAATCAACAAAAAAACAAACAAACATCATATCCCCATTTGAGGTGCCATTTTTCTAAGCTGAACAGATTTAAATGTGTTAACCTTTCTTCCTAACTAAAATGTTCCTTCCCTTTTAAGAAATGAGTGCTTGTGTTTGTAATTTTCCAAACAAAATGGTGTTTGGGGCATTGCAGAAATAAAACAAACAAAAAAAAAACCTAAAAAAAAACCAAACAGGTATGCCTCATATTAATATAATATAATGTAATATGATGAAATATAACACCCAAAGTAAAAATCTTCCCTAAGTTGTGACTTTTAATAAAAAATGTTTTACACAAAAGGATAAAACACACGAGCACGCAATGAGCCACTTTTATTGATTAGTTTTTTTTTAACATCCTTAACTCTTTATCCTGGCAACAGATCAAACTTTAACACTGCTGTAATCATGTGAGTTTTCTGCTCCAATGTCTGTGTAATACTCAATACATTTCTCAATACTGGCAGGCTACACTTCACAGATGATATATTAAATAACCTTTTGGCCTCAGTCTTAAATAAGCTGCAATTTATTCATTAAATGTAAATACTTATGCAAACAGAATATACAATGTACCTTCCTACTATATTGATTACCCTAAACAAGCAACAACCCCCCCCCCCCAAAAAAAAAAAAAACAGAATATGCATTTTTTGTAAACTATTTCAATGTATAGAAAATAATTTAATAAATCACTGGATAATGCAATAATTTTTATTTTTTTGCATCTGGAATTCCAGTAGAATACAGCTTGGTGTTTAATGTTCGTGTAGACTGACAAATTATGCATTTCATTATTCTAACTTATTTACATTTTTATTTGCATTAGAAACAAAGACATTTCTGTATGGCTTGCAGTAAGCAATTTTTTTTTTAATTAGGTATTATATATATATATTTATTTATTTATTTTTAATAATACTGTAAGCTGCCAGTCATGTAGAAATGTATTGAGGCACACTTCTCTAATATCTATTTTTTTGCTTATCATTCTATTAGCTAAAGGATTTCTGTCAGACTCAAAAGAACTGCTGCTTGTATGTTCTTTCCTTGGTTTATTTTAGGATGCATTCATATAATACTAGCAGAGAGATTGAGCCATTTGTGTTGCATAGCAATCATGTTTGCATCACATCAACTTCAAGTTATTTGCAACTTAGAAAAGTGATATCATAGCAGCCCTATAGCTCAAACAGGAAATGTGAGAGGAACATTGTCATTGTGGGGAGTCAGCATGTTTTCATGAGTAATCTTTCATAATTAACGGATTCATTTGATTTCTATGAAATAAGTGAGTAAAAGCATATACCATTTATAAGTGTAATCAGGCTTGCCATCAGAAATGGGTCCCCGTACACTGCTCAAAGCCTAGACCCCTGACACATCCCTAAGCCCACAGGCATTGTCCCAAGTCCGCCTAACTGGCCTGCATCTCATTCCACCACTATCTTGCATGGAATTTTTTATCCCTTTATTTACGATTTCCCCCTCTCCCTGCTCTTACCTCTTTCTAGGGAGAGGGGACACTGCATTCTCTGGTGATCCATCCAGTGGTACTCTGATGCTGTCTGTTTGCCCATGCTGTTCTCACGAGTCAAGACAGACTGTAGCTGGGGCTTACGTGAATGAAAGGACCCAATGGAGGAGCTGCCTGACAACCTCCCAGGCTCCCACTGTGAAAGCCTGTAATGGCAGACCTTTGATAGAGATATTCGGCCATATCGGTGCTCAGGCTCTTTTAAAGGTATATTAGTTGTACCCCCATGATGGCTGCTTTGAGTGCAATCATTGTAAGTGTCACTTAGTTAGTTGAGATCAGGATTGTATTGGCATCATGCAAAGTATGTAAATAAACAGTCATTTTGTGTCTCACTATAATACATCCTACGAATTATGGTCTGCCAGGACCATCCCGAATTTAGGTTCCTGTCTTGCCATCCGGATTTGTTCTCTGGTGTTATGCATCTGGGAATACCAGGAAATTGTCCTCAGCATGCACAGCAAGGACATTAGATGGATGTTGCTAAATGCACTTTGGTCACTCATGTAACAGAGAATTTGAGGAGTGTTCTGCACATAGTCTACTCTGAGTGGAACTAACCACAATGATGGACAGTCAGGTTGGCATGCATTTTTGCCAAACTGATGCTCCACTTTTTCTGGGCAGACTCTGCTCCCTTTTCTGGGATGTTCCACACTTTCAGACACTCCTGGTGACATAAACCATGTCCCTGGCATATCCACTAAGGGCTTGTCACCTTTATCATGACTTCACACATTCGAGTGTTGAGAGACATGTATTGTGTAAATTGCATATTTGCAGAAGGATCACGGTTTGTTAATACCCGCAGCCCATGCCAATCAACTAAAATAAACCTAACTTATTTTACTCTTGTAGAACACATTTCTCCATCCTTCCTTACCATGGGATGATACATGATATTCCCTTTCCCCCCTCCACATTAAACTGGATCCTGGAAGGATCAGTAAGTACCTTGCTGCATGAGAGTCAGCAGAGGGGAGAATGGAATGGTTCTGAGTGCATTTAGACAGTTTTAACTTTTTGAAGAAAATATATAATATCATACACCAGGGCAAACCTATGTCAGGTATCTTTTGTTTAACTCCAAATAGTAACCAATACAGCTAAATTACCAAAAGTGTTATTACCAGAATCAGACTTTATGGACCACCGGCATATTCAGTAACACAACAACATATTGCACATAAAACATGGGAAAGCAGCCAACAGAACATAACACACGTTGTGTCAAACACATGTATTTAATCATAAGTGAAGTAAAAAGAAGACAAATGTAAATATGTGTATATAGTGTTACAAAATGAATGACATTCATCATCAGGTTCTGGGAGTTTACAAGTTGACCAGTCTTGTTCCAAAAAACAAGTCAGTAAGTGTAGGAATTAAGATGAATTGTTCATATACCTATCAAGCCATGCTAGAAATATGAATTAAATAAATATATAAGCTGGAATCAAATGCAGATAATAAAAGAATAAGTTCTTCAAGTAAAGAAAACTAAGAAAACTATTAACAGTATAGACGAAACACAGATATACAAGTTTATATATACTGTATTAAAGGGACACTGTAGGCACCCATACCACTTTAGCTCATTGAAGTGGCCTGGGTGCAAACTCCCATCATCCTTAATTCAGCAGTGGTAATTATTGCAGTTTTTTAGAAACTACAATAATTACCTCTGAGGGTTAACTCCTCCTCTAGCAGCTGTCTACCAGACAGCCACTAGAGTGACTTCCGGAATTGAAACTGACTTTTGATCTGTTATCTGATGATGGGCATCCTCATGCTCTGTATGAGGACCTCCAGCGTCAGATTTTCCCCATAGGAAAGCATTGAATAATGCTTTTCTATGGGGAGATCCAAATGCGAGCACGGCCATTGCTGCACATGCGCATTAGGTCTCCCACGCTGGCGGAGAAGCGTGGGCAGAGCTGAGCCAGTGCCGAGGGACAATGGCACTGGACCCAGGTAAGTGACTGAAAGGGTTATTCAGTGCCGCGGGAGGGGGACTTGACAGAGGGGAAATCTATAGTGCAAGGAAAACGGGTTTGTTTTCCAGGCACTATAGTTTCCCTTTAATAAATCTCAGTAGTTACTGCTTTAAAGTAGAATACTATTATTACTAATATTATTATTATTATTATTACTAATATTATACAGAATACTAATATTATAGGTTTTAAGAGCAGGGGATTGCAGTAAATGCAAAAATAATAAAATGTATTCCATCTCTGCTGCCAAAAATAGTTGAAGGGCCCCGTGGGGCCTGGCCACAGTGCTGTTTGAACATATAGTCTATTAGCTCCTGTTCACTTCTTTAAAGAAAGGATTATAATTGATATTTCTGCAAATTTTAGGGGACTTTCCTGATGCAAAATGCCCATTGACTGGGGAGAACTGTCATTTATCACAAATTTCCCATTGTGAGTTCTGCAGTATACTCCATGATGCACGGCCTCTGCCATGTAGTTGGGCTTCTAAAACAACCTCAAGTGCAATGCAGTTTCTACATGCAACTTTACTTGTGGCATCAGTGAGCTCAAGACCAACAGGCTGCATCCCTGTTGCTCTTGAGCTCACTAATCCGATAGGTTTGCTAAATTTCCTTAGACGGGAAGTAAGTACCCTTTCAAGTCCTGAATACCCTCTTTAGCTAGAGGATTACATTCTGCATGTTTGTTGGCACTGCCTGCCCGCTTTGACTGCAGAGCTACCCAGCTACATTTGTGGATAAATCACTAATAAGTATCCCATTACACATGAATCCACCCTGTTTCCATGGCTGTACTGGAGACCTGGTGACCAGTGTGGGTCCTGTAAGCTGTATTGGTGACCTGTTCCCTGCCCTTGCATACATCATTGATCATCCTGGTGGACTAGATAGATGCTTGTGTGGCTGAATTTGTGAATCAAGACCTAATGAACAGGAATGGAGAAGAGACACAGTTATATGAAGGCATTTACAGCTAGGAGGGGCAAGAGAGAGCAATACAATTAAAAAGTTACCAAATTCTATCATCCAAAATATTAATAACTATAAATACATGAAATATTAGGGGAATAAATTCCCTTAAAATAACTATCAAAAACTGCATTACAGAAAATGACAGTGGTACAGAACAGGTAAGAAATTGTAACATAGTTATAGCAAAATAGTAATATGGTAGAATAAATGAGTTGGACAGTCTTCTAAGGTTCAGTCAGTATCTGAAAGTTATAGGGAGATGAAAAATGAAGAGTCTGAGTTTTTGCTTGTGATGCTGGATTTGTGTATATTGTACTTTTGGTTTTGCCCATTTTAAGACTGTGACCAGACTGATAACAGACGTTGTTAAGACAACTACCTGGGGAGTGACCAACCCTATCTTCAGAAAATGTGCTGGTTAATCGAAGTGTGCTGAAGTACAGGGCCGGACTAAGAATAAATAAGCCCTAGAAAAAAATGTTATATAATGCATTGCGCCAGTGAAATATGCAGATATAAAGGAGGGGGAAATGAAAACATTTACATTTTAAATGTCCTCAACATGAAAAAGCAGGCTCATAGGACTTCAAAATAAACAAAATAACTTTATTTTCAGCTGGCAAACAACAAAGTTCCATGAACATTTCAGCCCCTTACCATGATATGTTGTAAATCTGGTAGTGAGATTCAAATGTTGACTGTAAGCTGTTGCATGTTTGCTTAAAATAAAGAAGTCCGTTTTTTTTCTATACATAATAATCTTTTTTATTGGATAAATTATAAGGCCAGAGTTTGGCTCCAAGGCAACAAAAAAGGGAATACAGACAGTGTTATCCCCTAATCTGTGATTGTTTTGCGAATGTAGTACAAAACAGCCAAGTCATGATGATAGCTAGTTTAGCTAGTTTAATAAATAGCCCTGTGAGGAAGCCCTTGTTACATTTTATATATAATGAGTGTATTATGTGTGCACATACACAATTCACACACACATGCACACACACATTAAAAAGATACTCCTTGAAGTACTCAAGCTTGCAAGTGCTTTAGGGGTTAGCATGAGGTCCCCTTGTTCCAGTTTATGAATGTGCCTATTCAAGAGAAATTTGATGAATTGATTTAGGAATACCCTAGCCATGAAGCTGACAGCCAAGAGGGATTCCTGATTCACTCAACTTGAACAATTGTTCAAATGGTAGTGATATGCGTTAGTCTAATGTTTCCCTATACAAAGCATTCTATAAGGTGATTGCTGTATTAGTTTGTATTTGCATTAATAACTGTTCACCAATTTCAGAAGACGAGGAAGGGAGACTGTTATCACTGACAATCTCATGGGATGTAAAGGAGTGGAGCAGCGGTGAGAGAGGACTCACAGCTAGAGAAAAAGGAAGGTAAACTTTATATGGGAGAAGTGCACCTGGCATCTAGAGTGAAAATCAACACCCCATATGTTAAAATGAAACACTGGAGTGTTGCTTAAATCTATGTATAATATATAGATAGAGCATAATACATATTTGTTAATATATTATAAAGATAGCAATATATCCAGTACATATTTATATATATGCTTATAATACACACACACACACATATGCATATCTCAATATTATTATATATATATACCGTATATACTCGAGTATAAGCCGACCCGAATATAAGCCGAGGCCCCTAATTTTACCCCAAAAAACTGGGAAAACTTATTGACTCGAGTATAAGACTAGGGTGGGAAATGCAGCAGCTACTGGTAAATTTCTAAATAAAATTAGATCCTAAAAAAAATATATTAATTGATTATTTATTTACAGTGTGTGTATATAATGAGCGCAGTGTGTGTGTGAGTGCAGTGTGTGTGTGTGAATGCAGTGTGTGTGTATGAATGCAGTGTGTGTGAGTGCAGTGTGTGTGTATATGAATGAAGTGTGAGTGTGTGCGATGCAGTGTGTGTTTGTGTATGTGTTGGTGGGGGTGGGCATTTTGATATATTATTAATTATTTTATTAATTATTATTTTATTTTTTATTTTTTAATATTATTATATTTTTTATTATTATTAATTATTTAACTGAATTATTCATTTTTATTTTTTTTATTATATTTTTTTTTCGTCCCCCCTCCCTGCTTGATACATAGCAGGGAGGGGGGCTCTCCTTCCCTGGTGGTCCAGTGTCATTGGTAGTTCAGTGGGGGGAGAGGGGGGCTTTATTATTTGATTGTCCTGTGCTATTCATTGTATGTCTTTATTTTATTAAAGATGCACAAGAAGCAGCAAGAATAAAATGGGGGGTTTATCTATGTAAGCATGCTTTGGGGAAAAAAATGTTCTATCTTCAAGCAAAATTATTATTTTTTTGAATGTTTTTTTTTACTAAAGACACCCTCAAAGTGGATTAAAAAGAAATAATTTTTATGAAAGAAACATTTAGATTTTTTTTAAACATATATTCATGTGTAATATCATACACTAAGATTTATTCACAAATGTGACTTGACAAATTGCAAAGCATAGGCGAAACTAGACAGTGACCTAGTTGATTTAGAGATTTTTTTCTAAACTAGTTATTTCCCCCTAACTTTTACAATTTGTTTTTTAAATTTAACTACAAATCTATATTTAATGGATAGTTTTACCCTTGCTAGTGATATATAATAGATGAGAACAGCCAGACTTTATGAAGAAAAAAATGTATTTTAAAAGTAAATTATTAGGAAAGTAAAGCACAGTAGCTAGTTATTATTATAGGGTCACTCAAGTCCCTTAAGAGAAGAGCGTCCTCTTTTTTCATTTTCCAAAAGTGCAGATTTCAGTAGAAATGTACACTTTTATGAATTAACCTGGTTACACCCCCTTGGCTTTTAAGCAGACAACATATAATGTTCCTTCCTGGTTTCATTAGCTAATGCAGCTGGCCTCAAGAGACAGCAATTCCCTAGAGTACGTGACTTACAAAGACTTCCCATTGAGCTGTATTGGGAAATCTGTGACTGAAAAACCACAGAAAGTCTGGGCGGGGCTAGAGGGGGAGTGTTTGCAAAGGCAGCAGACAAGAAAACTGCAGCCGATTTTAGATATATCCCCAATGAAAAAATACATAATTAAATGCATGCAAGTTTTCTTTTGTAGTATATCTACTAAAAAGTGTCCCTTTAATGTTTTGAGATCTCTCCATATAGAGATTAAGCTGTATGAAAGGAAACCATACATATTATAGGAGGATATTATACTCGTCAGAATTATCTATAAGCCCATTATGCAAATCATAGCCACAAAAGTATTGCTATTTCCCAGAATCATCTGGAGCTTGAGTCCAAAGGAAAACGTTATAACCCCATACACCATGATGGCGAACATTTTTGAGCCTGAGTGCCCAAACCGCAATACAACCAATTTTTTTTCTTCAAAGTGTCAACACGGCAATTAAACACGGCAATTATACACACTGACACTCACAGATACACAGACACTCACAGATAAACACTGACACTCACAGGTACACATACACTCACATATATACAGTGACACTCACAGACACACTCACACACACTGACAGACACACACTCACTGACAGACACACACACTCAATGACAGACACACACACACACACACTCACTGGCAGCGACACACACACTCACTGACAGACACAGAGTGACTGACTGACAGACACACACACACTGACAGACATACACACACATTAACTGACAGACACACACACACTCACTGACATACACAGAGTGACTGACACACACACACACACACACACTCACAGACACACAAACTGACATACACACACTCATACACATTTCCCCCAACACTTACAAATTTCTATTATATTTTTATGTTAATTTAACTCCACCCAGCCTCCTGTGGGAGAACTGGAATGGATTCCTCACCTGGGGTCCAGTGGGGCTGCAGGGGCTGCGTGTGCTGCTGGACAGGCAGGCAGGGGGCGAACTGGCAGAGTAGGCGGCGACGGAGCTCTGATCTTACTGCTCAGCTCCCTCACGCGCCGCTTAGTAATGCCGGGAGCCGGTCTGATGTCTGATGATTGTATAATATTCCGTCTCCCGGCATCACTAAGCGGCATGCGAGGGAGCTGAGCAGTAAGAGCTTGGGCTACAGCACTCCCTCGCCGAAAGCCCACAATAGAAGCTGCCACCCACCTCGTGGGGGCCCCCAAGGTGTCCAGCTGGCCAGCTCTTGGGCCCCCCAGGACACGAGGCTAACAAGGCAGTGCCACCCATGGCAAATGCCTTGTCAGCCTGGAGGTGAAAACACCACTGAGCACCCTTCCGGCGAACTATGACCGCATGCCCACAGAGAGGGCTCGGCGTGCCAGCTGTGGCACGTGTGCCATAGGTTCACCTTTTCTGCCCTACACTAACAGATAGTTAGGGATATCTCATGACTTTTTCCCTTGTTTCTACCCATGAAGCGTATGCCGCTGAGGCATCTCAATGAAAGCATAACTGGAAACAAGCACATGTTGAAAAGACAGGTATTCAAATTGATCCCAAAAGACTACCTAATAGTGGTGTGTGCGTCAATGTTCGGTTAACTAGCATGCTTTCTCTGCAGTCGTTAACCCTAAGTATCCTTGCTGAGCGCTTTACTTTCTTACAGAGCACAATGTCATTGTCAATGTTATTCTAATGCGATTTAAATGTGCAAAAGGATTTTGGATAGCCTGCAGGTAACTTATTTTTATTTTGCTTTTGTTCTTAGTATTTTGAATGATAAATAGTGTAGCCATTGCTGCCACTCACTAGTATTGAGAATTTGAGCACATTGCTTACTTTTGTATATTTATATTTGATTTTTTATTACACAGACATGTTACAATGCTGCCACCCACCCAATGTGTTCTCTATTAAGGGTGAATAAGTATGTAGGATTTTAGAAAAATACTGATTTTGCCTTTTAATTGAAAACTGTAAGGTAAATTGTTACAAAGAGGTTTGCTTTGACGTGGCAGGTGAGCTCACACTTTAATGGCCATTGGAGTGATAGTAAAAGAATCTTGTTATTTAAATGTAAATAGGGATTTGGGATATTGTGTGGGTAACTTTTTTGCTTTTGTTCTATACTGTAGGCTGTTGCTACCACCCATGAGTAGTGGTAATTTGAGCACAGGGCTTAATTTCTGAGTCACTGTACTAATTATGTACAACGTAGTGAATACATTGATCAGCAATGTATAGATAAAATTGGTGTTTTGGAATACATTTATGTGTGAGATATTTATCCCAGATTTTAGGTACATTTTGTATAATTTTTTTAATAGCTGTTTTGTTCTAAATATATGTTTTAGCTAATTATCCCACGTTTCATGTAAATTATCCCACTTGCATATATGCAAAGATTACACTTTGTGAGTCAGTAATATGTAATCCTGGGGTGGCCAAAAATAATCTTCAGTTTTTGTGGAATTCCAACTTCCCCAATGCTTTGTCATCATTAGACACCCAATGCAGTGACTTCTATTTTAATGCATTATTAAAAATATGGAAAAACATCTGAAAATGAAAAAGACTCACTTCCTCACAAGTTATAGCTACTGCTAACCAATGCGTTTATTGCATGACACACAACATGGAAACAGCTTCTCAATTTACACAGTGGCTCCGTCACACAGTGTCAGAAAGACTTGGGCAAAGTGTTGTACACGCGTGTATTCATTCTACACTAGTGAAGAAATACTGGGCATTTCAGGCCACATACAAGCATCCCATCAATGCTCATAGTATGGGCAGGCCTGAATGATTGTCCTGCAAGACAGCTTGTCTATCATGGGGTCGTACCCTAGCTTAAAGGAATAGCAAATTCCACAAACAGAGGTATTTGATAGATGTAATACTGGGCCTCAGAGTGGCCGGACTTAACGTAAGATTGTTAAAGACAAAGTCAGGAATGTATAAATACACAAAATAAATGAAATAAGAAGCCAGTCAGGATGCCAAAAATATGCGTTTCGCTAGAAATAGAGCTGTTCGCCGGGCCGAATGGTAAGTAATATTTCCCTGTTCAGGATGCACTGCCGCATGGAGGGTGTGTAAAATGCCTTGTAAAACACTCCAGTGTTGGTTCTTGATTTACATAATGAAAAAATATAATGAAAATAATAATAAAAAAAATGAGCAGGAGTCCGTATTGGAGGGAATCAGGATTGTTTAGGAAATCTAAAGAATGAAAATGCTGTATGTGCTTATGGCTTATTTTTTATGTCTCTCATTCAGCATTAGTAATGGAAACATGAACTTTAGAACTACTATGTAGGTTACACTTATGTACAGTATATACAAATCCTTCCTAGAGAGATATGCATAGTTTACGCTAACATATTATTCATAAATAATCGCCATATGGGAATCTTAATGTTAATGGTGACACTTGTTAAAAAGATGTTTATAGATATTCAATGTATTATAATCCTGAGGTCAGTGCGTTCGTGGTAGACACTGAGGTGGCTTGAGGCACATCCGTGGCCTAAAGTATAATGATTCAACCCCTATAACTGTAGTTGTATTAGGATAAGTTGTTGTAGAATTGTTTGCACTTTGACCTAATTGGCAGGCTGAGTAATTTTAAAACCATAGCATATGAATAAAATATATTTCTCCACCACAAAAGGTCTTTTATATAAGTTTGATGGCTCCATGACAGAAGCATCTGGTCTGAGAATGATAGGACAACTTATGTACACAATATGCATACTGAAATAGCCTTGTTACTTTGGTTAAGACACATAATCTATATGTCTGTAACTCTTAAACCAAGAAGTGTGGACACTTGTATAGTGGTTCCAGCATTTCATAAACCGTTGACCTTATTCAATCTCTAGACTTTGCAATAATGGTGCAATAAACAATGGCAATTCTGGTGACAAACAGAAACCCAAAAACAAAAGCTTAATTAAGAGGTCAAAGAGAAATTGCCATTCTCATTCAAAATGACAGAATGCAACATGTATCCAATAAAGTCTTATAATAACAATAGCAATAGGTATTTCCAAATGCACAACTGATTGAACTTTATAGAGGATGATATACAGTAGCACAATAAAATGTTGGTTAACTCTCTATCACAGGGCTGCAAACAGAAATGTTAGGGGCCTCTTACACAGCTCAAAGTCTGGGCCCCCGTCTGCCCACAGGGCCCGCCCATGAGTCTGCTCACAGTGCCTGTCCCCGAGTCCGCTTACAAATATGCAATGTGTGTGTGTGTGTGTGTGGCGAGTGGATGCAGAGTGTGTGTGTAGTGAATGCAGTGTGTTTGTATAGTGGATGCAATTTATGTGTTTGTGTAGTGGATGCAGTGTGTGAAGTGCTTGTCTAGTGGATGCAGTGTGCGTAGTTAATGTAGTGTGTGTGCAGTGAATGCAGTGCGTGTGTGTAGTGGATGCAATGTGTCTAGTGGATGTAGTGCCTGTGTGTAGTATGCAGTATTTGTGTTTGTGTAGTGAATGCAGAGTGTGTGAGTATATATGTGGGGCAAGATAGAGGCTGCATTCTGTGGGGAAAAAAGTTTTTTATTTTTTCATTAACATTTTATTCCTTCCTCCATACCTCTTAGCTGTGGCCAGGGATAGGGGACATTACACTCCCATGTGGTCCAATGACATTGCTCAGCCTGCCAGGTGCTGTGTAGTGAAGAGGAGGCCTAAGCAACATATTCTTCAGCTTCCGGCAGCTCCTCTCTCCAACTCTTGCAGTCCAGCATAGCATTGCCATAGTAACCTGCAACAACACTCTGACAACCGACGGCTCAAGAGATTTGGAGAGAGCTTCTGGAAACTGAAGATTGCATGTGCTGTGCCCTTTTTTACTATACAGGCTACCAGGGGCCCAGAGGGCCAGTGGTGGTACTAATGTAGAGAGGGCCCTGGTGCAAGAATGTTTTTTTGGCCCCTCTCTAGCACAAGGGTGGCCAAAATGCAGATCCTTATCTGTCGTACAAGTACCACAAAGCTTTGCCAGCTGGGGATCTACCATTTGCCCATTCTTTCAGGGTTGTATTTAGCACTGAGCAGTGTTTGTGTTTTTAAATGTAAGCATATTTTTGTATGGAGTATGTGTGTAAATGTTGGCGTTTGAATGAAAGCTTTCATTTGTGTTTATACACTGACACACACTGATAAACACACTGGTACACACACACACTGATACACATACACAAACACTGACACACACATTGACATACATGCAAAACACAGACACACTGACACACAGTTACACTCACTGACACAGTTACATACATTTACACACACACACACACACACAGTGACACATAGAAACCCACACAGACACACACATTGACATATACACACAAAGATACAGATACATATGCACACAGATACTCAGGTACACAATGACACACAGAGTTACACACACAGACACAACAGACACACAAGTAGATACAGAGACACATTATCAGGAATAGCTGATGCCCAACATGTAGAACTTAAGTAAATACAAAGAAAATTCCTAAGACTTATTACCGGGCATTAGAATGGCCGGATTTAACGTATAAAGGAAAAAATCACAAGGCAGGACAAGGACAAGACGTAGAAAATAACGGAAATGATGAAGAGGCCACGAGTCAAGGAATGGAGAATACAAAATAGTCAGGAGCCAAGCCATAGGTCAAGGAATACAGAGATCGGATAGTCGGAAGGGAAGCCAAGGTCAAATACCATATGTACATTTGTATATCAATAATTGCTATATATTTATGTCCACATTGGTAATATTGGGCCTGGGCCCCCCAGAACTGCCAGGCCCGTGACAACCATCATGGTTTTCACACTCTGATTGCAGCCCTGCCTACTACCTATGTAATAAATGAGGTAGCCGTGGGTTCACCGGCACCAAAACTGGGCAATAGAATAGTGAATAAATTTAGATTTTTACATCCAAATGTTAGGACGGAATGTACAAAATAAGACATGAATCCATGGATAATCATGGCTGTTTCAATGATGCAAGCTAATGGTTGTAATGTCATGGCACAGGGAAAACCATCATTCTTCTCTTCAATGTTTTTCTATTCATGTCTGCAAATATTCAATTGAATACTTTCACCAGGATAATGCTAAAGTTACAAACCATGCATCATTAAACCTGGTCTCATAAATGCAATAATAATTTCAATTTACTAACACAAAGCACTTGCACAGTACACAAAACTCAAACAACAGATCACTTTGGAATGTTTGAGCATGAATGGTGAAAAAATCTGGAGGGCACTGTCTGATTCTATGGAGAAAGCATGGCTAAAAGCAGTATTTATAGCAGCATTCTGCAAATATTACCAAAAACTTAAGCTGTACTCACAGGAATCTGCAAAATCCCTCACTCAAAACTCAGCCAATCCCTGCAGATACACATGTGTGGTTTATTTAATCCATAAATACATATATTATATATATTTTACTACATTCAAATAGGTGGAAAAAGTACAACTCACAATAATTTCTGAATACACAAGAAAGTCAGGTATTACACTACTAGAATTTATTCCTTTTCTAGCAGAAAAAATACAGTAATGAGCTTATATTTTCTTATTAAAAAATAATAATATTGAAAAAGGGCATTTAACCTTTCTCTTTTCTCAACTTAACAATATAAAATAGGTACAGTATGAATATATTAGAAGGTCTCATATCAGAGAATATTAGTGAAAAATTACATTTCTCTAAAATAAATCATAGTTCATGGAGTCACGTTTCCACCTGCTAATAAAGGTTATTTCCCTTTAAATCTGTATTTTAGTCATTTTATGAGCAAATTTCTCACAACCACTTCAAAGCAGCAGTGATCATGAAACTAATTTCAATATTCAATTATAGAATTGTCAATGATTCATAAACAGGCTCATAAATGTAGTAACATGTCAAACTGGTGAATGTAATATTTACTTAGTACTTATGTCAAATAGTCATTCATTTTATTTGGCTGTGGAAGTACAATTTTACAGTGATTTTTCATTTCGGGTTTTAAGAAATAGCTCTTGTAATGAATGATTTCTAAAAGAAATAATATATATATATATCCTTACTAGTAATTCTACCATAAAAATGTTCTATGTATACAGATTATAAACCAGCATCTCAAAATTAAACATTTAAAAGATGATATTAATGGTATGGTGCAGAAATGCATTTGATCAATATACAATGAAATATTTCATTACTAATATATTTAGACATATAAAAATACTAAAAAATGACCAATGCCAAAGGGATGGAGAAACCTCAGAGAGGTCAAAAGTAGATTCCTGAGCCACGGGAAATTTAGCGTTGTCTGAATTTGGGAGAAAGGGCAAGGGAAACATAGAAAGGTCATATGCTGTTGAAGCATGGGTCGAAGAGGATCATATGCTAGGACAGAGGGAGAGTCCTGCAGGGAAAACCACAGGAGCGAAAATAAAGAAATTTGGACTAGGGCAGATTCAAGTACAGGCCACAGGTTCAAAATTATTTGGAAATGTTTTGCCTTGTAATATAGCACCAGATATGGAATGCCCAAGCCCCCAAATTGTTTTGCTTTAAATAATAATGTATTGTGCTGTATTTCAATCTTTCTGATCGACCCTGCCACAAGTATTTAGGATTTAAGAAAGTGGATTTGGGGGGCGGAGCCTGCAACCTGACATGGACGGACGCCATTCCTAATAGCTCCCTAACAGCACTAATCGAATCCACAATCTATCCTACTTTCCTGTACCCATCCAGCCACAACGTTCACCCAGACAACTGCGGCTGATCGAGCTGCACCGATCGATGCCGTTCTTTCAGCCGCAAAGGCTGCAGAAGCGGACGCGCAAAGCCGGGGCCTACCGCACACCTCCAAGCCTGGGCCTCGAGGAAATCCTGCGCGGACATCTCGCGGCATACACGGGATACCCGAACCCGCTGGCACTACCCGGCACTCCGGAACACACTCCAGCTATGGGGCGCCGCTCCCAAAGGCAGCAAGGTACGAACGGGGACAGAGATATAGGGGCCATGTTCCACAAACCAGCCCAACCCAGGCCTGCATCCACAGCGGCCCAGCTGAAACATACCCAGACGCCTGCCCCCACCCTGCAGGGTCCAGACCAAACGGGGAGCCCCCCCTCAAGACAGCCAGACACAGCGCCAGGAGCACTAAGGCTAGGGCCTGACCACCCTGGACACTCCCAAATGCCACAGCCTGAAAGGCCACAAGGCCTAGCAAAACAGAGCTCTGACCCGCAGGGGCACCCCCGAGCAACACAGCCTGAAGGGACATGCTCCCCAGCGCAACCCATACCTGACTCGCCCAGGCACTCGCAAGTACAACTGCCACCACTAATGGAAACGGCAGATGATTCTGCTCCAACCACTAAACGAGATTTAAAAATCCTCCTGGCTGACATCCACAAACTCCTAGCGGCAGACTCAGCAGTCCTTAAGACCGAACTACGCAACGTCACGGAAAGGGTGAGCGCCACGGAGAAGGAGGTGGTGTCAGTCCACACTCACATGAACACGATGGGTGCAGCTATTAAACAATTACAACAACAACAAAATTACCTATCAATCAAAATGTCAACCATGGAAGACAGGCAACGCCGTTCACACATAAAAATCCGAGGCATCCCCATGGCAACATCAGCTGAAGAACTGCCGCAATATATCAGGCGCCTACTATGCACAGTGCTCCCACACACAGTGGTAAAGAAAATTGTCATCGATGGGGTATACCGTCTGCCAGGACCCCCTCACCTAACGAACAAAGCAGCCAGAGACGTCATCCTCCGATGCGTCACAGTGCAAGACAAGTTACACATACTGACGAGCCTAAAGGGAAAGACACCGCTAATGTTCGAAGGTTCTTCATTGACGTTCTTCCAAGACCTCTCAAAAGCCACTCTCCTATGGCGCAAATCTTATGGACCGCTCACCACGCAACTCCGAGCAGCAGGCATCACCTACAGATGGGGCGCCAACGGAACCCTAGAGGTACCCCATGAGGGAACTACCCATATCCTGACCTCAGTGGAAGAAGCATCTCCCCTCCTGACCACCCTGGGACTGTCTAACCTAATGACCACACCACAAAGGAGCCCGCCCGAGGCACCACGGGACCCTGAGAACACCACCCAGTCCGAACCGGGGCCCGGCGGGTTGCAACACCCAGATCCAAGAAGGTTGTGAACTGCCGCAAGACTAGCCGACACAACTGTGGCACACTCATGCCTTTAAGTTCCTAGTGATTACTCACTTATAGACAGGCGTTTCCATGTACAAACTTACATTCTCCTCTTATGTTTCTCCCCGTTATTTAGGTCCAACACACACGCACGCACACACACACACACACACACACACACACACGATAGTGGAAGACCAACCCAACCTCATAGGGACCACGTAACCAGAGCATACACTCTGCAACCCCAACTCACCTGGCGTCCGCCACACCACCACAACCCCCGCCCCCCCCTAAAGCTTGATAACCACTCAAGACAACAAGCACCATTTCACTAAGGCATTCAGGCACCCATACATAACTCAGCACATAGGGCTAGCCCACAGCGCTGGACTATAACACACCTGTTCCCTCACGAACAGCCCAACTCCTCTACAATCATCACCTAGCCTACTGAACATACATATCGTTAACACAAGCCATGCCTTACCTGAAACCTAATGACACAATACAGTCGAACATCTTTTCCTAGATCGCTAAAAAAAATTTCAAAATGTTACTGTTTTATCTAACTGTTTACTGCTTGACCCAAAATGGTGCGAATATCACACGAAATTATCTCTAACCTTAATGCACAAATGTATAAAAATGTGAATCTGATGCACCGAAATGAAAAATAAAGAATTTAAAAAAAAAAAAGAAAGTGGATTTTATTTCTGCAAACAAGATTTAACAGTTCAGAAGGGTCTGAAGCAAATAGAGAAATCCGTGAAATATATTTATTCCTTTTTTTTTCAATAGTTTTTAAAAAAATAGAAAAGACATATACAAATATAAATAAATTAACAAAAATTACAATAATTTATAATAACAGACAACAATTGTCCTAGAAAAGAAGGGCACTTCTCATTAATCCATTTATAAATGGTCTTGAAGTGGGTATTGAAAGCTTCAGGGCCTGATAGTATTCACTCATGAGTACTTAAGGAGCTCAGTGTAAAAATAAGTAAAGTCAGATGTGGTTTATATGTACAAAAGGGTTCAAAATTTTTGCCTGGCAATTATACACATGTGAGCTCAACTTCTGTGGCTGGGAAAGTATTTGAAGGGTTATTAAAGGACCACTATAGGCACCCAGACCACTTCAGCTCAATGAAGTGGTCTGTGTGCCAGGTCCATCTACGGTTAACCCTGCCTGCTGTAAACATAGCAGTTTCAGAGAAACTGCTATGTTTACATATGGGTTAATCCAGCCTCTAGTGGCTGTCTCATTGACAACCGCTATAGGCGCTCCCGCGCTTCTCACTGTGATTTTCACAGTGAGAAGACGCCAGCGTCCATAGGAAAGCATTGAGAATGCTTTCTTATGGACTGAATGAACGCGCGCGGCTCCTGCGCATTTAGCCGATGACGTCCAAAGGAGGAGGAGAGTCCCCAGCGCCGAGGGAGCCCGGCACTGGAGAAAGGTAAGTGTTTATCCCTTTCCTCCCCCTTTAGCCCGGCGGGAGGGGGGCCCTATTAAGACTATAGTGCCAGGAAAACGAGTTTGTTTTTTCTGGCATTATAGTGGTCCTTTAAGGGATGATATTCAGGAATTCTGTGGAAGAACATTGTTATTAGCAATAATCAGCATGTTTTTTTGAAACGTAGACCATGTCAAGCTAACCTATTTGCATTCTATGAAGAAGTATAGGTCAGGGTGTTGCAGTGGATGTGATTTACTTGGATGTTGCCAAGTCATTTGATACGGTTCCTCACAATAGGTTAGTGTACAAACTAAAAGAAATTGGTCTAGAGGAAAATTCTTGTTCTTGGGTAGAACATTGGCTAAAAAAGATAGAGTACAGGGAGATATTATTAATGGTAAATTTTCAGCTGGACAATAGTTGTAAGTGGTATCTCTGAGGATTCTGTTCTGGGACTGCTTCTGTTTAAAGGATCACTATAGGGTCAGGAACACAAACATTTGTTCCTGACCCTATAGTGTTAACACTACCATCTAGCCCCCACTGTGCCCCTCATGTCTCCATAAATATAGCAAAATCTTACTGTATTCAAGTCATAAGCTGTAACTCTGCATGCTGTTTGCCTAAAAAAAAAAAGCAGTCTGCTGACATCATCAGAAGTGGTAGCCTGATCCAATCACAATGCTTCCCCATAGGATTGGCTGAGACTGACAAAGAGGCAGATCAGGGGCAGAGCCAGCATGATTCAAACACATCCCTGGCCAATCAGCATCTCCTCATAGAGATGAATTGAATCAATGAATCTCTATGAGCAATGTTCAGTGTCTGCATGCAGAGGGAGGAGACACTGAATGTTTGGATGCATTTTAGGCAACCATGACCCAGGAAGGATCTCTACAGCTATGTGAGGAGTGGCCAGTGAAGTTATCACTAGGCTGTAATGTAAACACTGCATTTTCTCTGAAAAGACAGTGTTTACAGCAAAAAGCCTGAAGGTAATGATTCTACTCACCAGAACAAATTCAAAAAGATGTAGTTGTTCTGGTGACTATAGTGTCCCTTTAACATATTTATAAATGATCTCAAAATAGACATTGAAAGTCATGTTTCAGTGTTTGCAGATGACACAAAACTCTGTAACGTAATATAATGTGAGCAGGATATTGCTTTGCTGTAGAGAAATTTAGATAGATTTGGGGACTGGGCACTCAAAGGGCAAATTTAATTTATTGTGGAAAAATGCAAAGTTATGTTCTTTGGGGTAAAGAATGCACAAGCAACTTACATCCTAAATGGTAGTGAATTAGTGATAACAACACAAGAGAAGGATTTGGGAATTAGTTAAGACAGTAAGCTAGGCAACAATGTACAATATCAATCAGCAGTTACTAGGCCAGTAAGGTATTGTCATATATAAATAGGGACATTGATTCTCTGGATGAACATATTTTGCCTCTTTATAAATCACTGTTAAGAACACACCTTGATAATGCTGTGCAGTTTTGGGCACCTGTTCTAAAGAACGATATTATGGCACTAGAAAAAGTGCAGAGGTGGGCTACAAAATTAATAAAAGTAAAGGAACATTTTAGTTTTGAAAAGAGGATAACAACTTTAAAGGCAAAGCAAACTGAGACGTGGTAATAACTGCCTGAAGAGGTGGTTTTATCAGAGTCTGTACAGATTTTAAAACAACAATTGGATGAATATTGCAAAAACACAATATTTAGGGATATCATTTTTAATTAGTGGGAAAATGGATTCTTGATCAAAGGAAATATCTGACTGCCATTCTGGGGTCAAGAAGGAATTTTTTCCTAGTTTGTTGCAACGAAATTGGAAGCTCTTTAAATTAGTTTGTATTGCTTTCTTTTGGATTAATGGCAAAACCAGATGGGAGAGAGGCTGAGCTTGATGGACGCATGTTTCCTTTCAGCTATGTAACTATGTCACATGATATAACTTTTCCACAGAGGAATTAATTGAGGGAATGAGCAGGCGAGTGGCAGATGAGATTCAATACAGATAAATGCAGTCATGCATTTTGGAATAAGGAACCCACAAGCCACTTATATATCCATTAAATGAAAAGGACTTTGGAATAATTATAGATCTCAAACTAGGCAACAGTATACAATGCCAATCTGGCGTTGTAAAAGCTAGTAAGGTGCTTTTGTGTATAAAAAGGGGCTTTGATTCACGCAGGGCTCGAGTCCTGCAGGAACGCGTGGGAACGGCGTTCCTGCACTTTTTTCACAGCAGGAACGCCGTTCCCCCTGCAGGCACTCAGGGGGCGGCAAAAAATGCCGCCCCCAAATGCCCTCTGTTCCCCCTGTCATGGCCACCTGATTGCCCCCCCTCCTCCCCCCCGGCGGGCGGCTCTCTCCCTGTCACACGCGGCGAGGGAGCTGTGTCCTCTCTGCTCCCTCTCGCCGCGTGGGTTGTCTGCTGATGCCGGGAGCCGGAATATGACATCATATTCCGGCTCCCTGCATCAGAAAACGGCGCGCGGCGAGAGGGAGCAGAGAGGACACAGCTCCCTCGCCGCGTGTGACAGGGAGAGAGCCGCCCGCCGGGGGGGAGGAGGGGGGCACTCAGGTGGCCCCCCCATGCCAGCCTCACTGCAGCCCCACTGGACCCCAGGGACCCATCCATGCCAGCTTTCCTGAAAGGTAGGGAGGCTGGGTGGGTGGGAAATGTTTATTTGAATAATTTGTATATATGTATGTCTGTTAGTGTATGTGTATGTATGTATGTCTGTGTGTATGTCTGTTAGTGTATGTGTGTGTGTGTGTATGTATGTCTGTGTGTATGTCTGTTAGTGTATGTGTATGTATGTCTGTGTGTATGTCTGTTAGTGTATGTGTATGTCTGTTAGTGTATGTGTATGTCTGTTAGTGTATGTGTATGTCTGTTAGTGTATGTGTGTGTCTGTTAGTGTATGTCTGTTAGTCTATGTATGTGTGTATGTCTGTTAGTGTATGTGTGTGTGTGTGTGTATGTCTGTTAGTGTATGTGTGTATGTCTGTTAGTGTATGTGTATGTATGTGTGTGTATGTCTGTTAGTGTATGTGTGTATGTCTGTTAGTGTGTGTGTGTGTGTGTGTATGTCTGTTAGTCTATGTGTGTGTATGTTAGTTCATGTCTGTTGGTGTATGTATGTGTGTGTTTGTGTCAGTGTGTGTGTGTGTGTGTGTATGAGTGTATTTACGCAAAGTAGATGGTGGGAACCGCACTCAATCCCAGCGGCCAAGGGTGCTCCGGATCAGGACCAGCAATCCCAGAATTATACACGAAAGAAGAAAGGACCACAGGCACTCCAAATTGAAACCGTATGCAGATTTATTAGGAAAAAATGCAACGCCAAGCAACGTTTCGACCAACAAAGGTCTTTTTCAAGCTTGAAAAAGACCTTTGTTGGTCGAAACGTTGCTTGGCGTTGCATTTTTTCCTAATAAATCTGCATACGGTTTCAATTTGGAGTGCCTGTGGTCCTTTCTTCTTTTATGAGTGTATTTACGTCTGTTATCATATGTACGTGTGTGTGAGTGTATGTGCTTCTGTTAGTGTATGCATGTTTGCGTGTATGTGCTTCTGTTAGTGTATGCATGTGTGTGTGCGTATGAGTGTATGTGCTTCTGTTAGTGTATGCACATGTTTGCGTGTATGTGCTTCTGTTAGTGTATGTTTGTAAGTGTCTGTCAAATCAGTGAGAGTCTGTTTGTCATTTAGTGTGTGTGTGTCTGTCAGTGTGTTTGTGTGAGTCTCTCTGTCAATGAATGAGTGTGTGTCAGTGAATGTGTGTGTGTGTGTCAAATCAGTGACGTCTGTGTGTTTGTCACGTAGTGTGTGTGTTACTGTCAGTGTGTATCTGCCAGTGTGGGTGTCTGTCAGAGAGTGTGCTTAGAGGGACACTATAGGCACCCAGACAATTTCAGCTCATTGAAGTGGTCTGGGTGCAGTGTCCCAGTCCCCTTAAACCTGCAAGTGTAATTATTGCGGTTTCTCAGAAACTGCAATAATTACCTTGAGGGGTAACTCCACCTCTAGTGGCTGTCTATCAGACACTAGAGGGACTTTCGGGTGGTTAGGTGACCAAAAGTCGCCTAACTGATGCTGGACGTCCTCACCCCTGTGCATGAGGACATCCAGCATCTGCTAAATACCCATAGGATTTTAACCCCATCAGTGTCGAATGAGGGAGGGGGGGGCACTACAGGGAATTATAGTGCCAGGAAAACAGCTTTGTTTTCCTGGCACTATAGTATTTCTTTAAAAGGAGCAGGAAAAGGTGGAGTCTAAAGAGGAAGGGGTGGGTTCTTAATCAGGAAGCGGTGCGCCCTTGACAGGAAGGGGTGGTAAATTTAGATTAGGGGGTGCTCCGGTATAGTCATGCCTAGGGCAGCACAAAATTAAAATACACCACTGTGTGAGTGTCTGAGTATGTGTGTGCGTCTGTGAGTGTCTGAGTGCATGTGTGTGTCTGTGAGTGTATGTGTGTGCACGCGTTTATATATGCATACGAGTGGGGTTTTTTTTTGTGGGGGAGAGTTCCCACACTTTTTTCCCCAGGACTTGACCCCTGGATTCACGTGATCCAAATATAATTTAGCATCTTTACAAATCAATGGTAAGATCCCACCTTGAATATGCAGAGCAATTTTGGGCACATGTTTCATTAACCATTTTGTCTAAAAAAAAAAAAATACAAAATTATGCACCTTCAAAGTAATATGTTGCATTAAGCAAGTAAAACAAAAATCCTAATATAATGTATGTTATCACAGATTGGAATTGTGTAATTGTAACAAAATAAAAAGTGAAAAGATCCAAAAGGGGCAATACTTGTGCAAAGAACTGTAGGTATATAAAGTTAGACAACTTTAGTTTCTCAGTTTCTTGTTCTTTATTCCTGATACGGGCCAGGATTTTTCTCAGAAGTTCCAACTGTTCCACGCAGCTCTGTTGACCACATAGCTAAGGCTACTTAAATGTTTTGCATAATTGGAAGTATGTAAACACTCTGCATAGGACATATATAGAAAACTGTACCGTATATTCCTTGCTAAGTCTCTGCTTTTCTGTTATCTTCAAAGAATCTCTAGTAGAAAGCACTAAATTTTTTAAGCATGTATAACATATTGTACACTTCAGTAGCTTTTTCACATCTGTTTTAATTTTAATTTGCGTGTTCAGTCTTCCTATTGTAGTAAGTGACTTCATAAATACATTTTGATAATGATGCTAGATCTTTCAACACCTTACCTATAGTCTGTTATTAATTTCTCTATAAAACTGCATGTCAGATTTTGCCAAGAATCACTAATGTGTTTCAGTAAAATCGTTATTGCATAATCGTGTGTTTGCATGACCTATTTTTATTAAAAATAATTAACTGAAAAATTAACTGTTGCATGAAAAAAATGCAATTTAATTGCTTAAGCAACCAGAGTTCATATAGTGCATGTGAGGTATTAAATGTGGTAGCAAATCCGTTAAAATCAATATCTATTTAGAGTGCATTTTGTTTAAATTGGTGTTATGTTTTTCCATGTTATATGTCCGTTACGTAATAAATGAAAATTGCCCGGATGAGGGAAATGCAAACAAATATGCAATTTAATCCACAAAACAATCATTTTATGGAACATAAGTCCACAGCAAACATATCACTCTGTATATTGTCAGCTTGTTCAAATGTTTTACATTATAGAAACTTCACATTTATATTGTATTTTTTCTTCTCTCTGTAAGTTTATTACATTCCTGTTTTCCACGTTGTTCAGTTTACCATTATCACTTCAATTAAGCATATCTGTAATAGTAATTGTAGCAATGCTATTTTAATAGCAACTTTCTCCTAGATGTCAATGGGAGAACTGCTATTCACTTAACATCATTAGATTTATTTCAAGTCGCAGAACCAAGCTGCACAGCGTTTGCAAATTTCTAAATCTGAATGCACATGCACAAGCTAAATCTACAGGTTTCTCACTGCATAGGCACATACATTATGACAAAGCATCAGGAGTGCTCAAACTGAATTTAATTAGCATGTAAATTGTAGATGACTGAAAAACACCTCAGAGGCCTAAATCAGACTGAAAGCTTTTTAAGTATTTTGTCTCCAATGGATGTACAAAAATTATCCCTGGGAATATTATATTTGCTTATATACTCCTGTTGAGTCACAACTTCAGCAATATTTGCATGGTCATGTAAAACCTTGAGCTGAGTGTGTCTCCTGTGTTTTGTTATTCTGCCAATCTCAATTCCCATGTCACTTTTTTAACTCTTCTTCTGCAAATGCTTTCCATTGAACCATAATTGTTATATGAGCAGGTAAGGACTATATTACGGTGATAGACAGGGCCGTCTTTAATATGATTAGGACCCTGGGCAATGCATTTTCTTGGGCCCCCTGGGCCCTGCCCCTCCTATCCCTCCCCATAATTACGCCCAATGTGCAATCACACTGACAGATGTACTGGCACATACAGACACAGACAGACATTAAAACATTCACAGATACACACTGACACACAAATATATACTGGCAGACATACTGACACACACACAGACGTATTGACACACACACACAGGCATACTGACACACACACAGGCAGACGTACTGGCACATACACACAGACAGACATTAAAACATTCACAGATACATACTGACACACACATACACTGACACACAAATATATACTGGCAGACATACTGACACACAGACATACATACATACACACACAGGCACATACACTGACAGATATACTGACACACACAGACACATACACTGACAGACGTATTGACACACACAGACATACATACACACACAGACACATACACTGACAGATATACTGACACACAGACAAACACATACACTGACAGATATACTGACACACACAGACACATACACTGACACACACAGACACACACTGACACACACAGACACATACACTGACACACACAGACACATACACTGACAGAAGTATTGACACACAGGCATACTGACATACACATAGACAGACATACTGACACACACAGGCCTACTGACATACACACACACATACATACATACACACACAGACATACTGACACACACAAACATACTTACACACAAGCATACATTTAGCCACCCTCCAGGTTCTTACCTTTTCCTGGAGGGTGGTTTCCCTGGGGTCCAGTGGCAGGCTGAGGCAGATGGGAGTTTTCCTCTGGAACTCCCCTCCCTGCCATTCTCCTCCCGCGCGGCTGTGTTCTCCGTCGGGAGGCTCCCAGCCGATACAGGAAGGGGCCCGGTCGCACTGTTTAAGCGTCACAGCGCCAGACCGGGCCCCTGCTCACACATGCTCTCTGGGTGGCCCTTAGTGCATGAGCCACCCGGGGAGCCTCCTCAGCGTGCGGGCCGGTGCGGCTCTGTTCAGCCGCACCGCCGGGTCCAAGGGGGGCTGCGCAAATCACGGGGCAGCTGCTCTGGGCCCCCCAGGAGCAACTGGGCCCGGGGCAGCTGCCCCGTTTGCCCCGCGTTAAAGACGGCCCTGGTGATAGAATATGGTATGAGATGCATGTTGATATATACAGTATTACTATAAAATATTGGTTGTGGGGAGGGAGCTAGCATTGGACGGGAGCAGTCGCACGCTTCATGAGCATTGCAGAGGTTTTGCTCAAGATAACGGATTTCGGCAAAAACTACCACACGGAAGAGTGGAAAGACACCCAGGCCAACTCAAACCGGCATGGGGAAAAATACCAAAAAATACTAAGCTGATAAAGCACCTACCAGCCGAGATATCGGCTAACTCCTCCGGCGCTTGCAACAGGCCACATGTCCCAACATGGTGATACCGGAGAAACTGACGGAAGCCAAGCACAGAGAGATGGACACAGGTTTCTTCAGGAAGGAAGAGATTCTTTATTGGATCACCGATCGGGACTCAGAGGGACTAGCGTCACCAAAATACAGCAAAGTCTGAGTACTGAATACATAGAGTACATTCCTTATATAGCACTGTAGCTCCTCCCACAATTAACTACACCCACACATACCCTTAACCTATTTAATGAATAGAGTCTAAACTCATCCATCCGGTCTAACCACGTGGCTCATCTGATACAAAGGAGAGGGACGCGTAATTCCAGTTCTTACATTCCTGCACCTGGTCAGTACAGTGATGACAGTATCTTAGCTACGTGTAATTAACCAACTGATACTACAAACACATATACATACATATGCCTTGTGGCAATCTTAGCCTGCTAAACTTGTATTTTACTGGAATTACATCACATTCCCCCCTTTGATGCCTCTGATATTTCACAATTACTTGAGGCATCACTTAACCTTGGTTTGCATATACCTCAGGTTACCATGAACCAGACCAGACTTATCTTATGATGTGAATCTTCAACATTCATCTTCTTGCATTGGTTCTCCTTGATCTAGAGCCTTATACTTATATATCGCCATTATCTGTGCAGCAGCCTTCCTCTCTGCTATACTTCCTATCAGGCTTTGCACAGACCTAACTACTAAGGGTATAAGACACGGTAGGAGTAGACACAACAGTAAAATCAGTAGGACTCCACCTACCACTGCCTTAAGCCCTCCAAACCACTCATACCAGCTACCAAACCAACTACTTGGATTGTACCCTTTCCATACCTGAGTAGGCACATGCGCTAGTTTAACCATATGGCTAGTAAGCTCAGCTATTGCTTGCCCTTCGTCATCTATTTGAAGACAGCAATTACTTAGGTTAAACTTCCCACATACACCTCCCTCTACTGCCAAAAGGTAATCCAAGGCTAATCTATTTTGGTAGACTGCTGTCCTCATCCTGGTGTTATGCTTCGCTAGAAGATTGAGCGCTTGTGATGTTTCATTAGTGATAATCTCAACCACCGCCTGTAATCTTATAATACGGTTGAGCATATAAATAGGGGTTCTATAACCAAAGGTACCATCCTCAGCCCACGTGGCTGGCCCATAGTAATCTATAATACGCTGGGGAGGCCATTCATCATCTTCCCAGGCGCCTATCTCTATGGGTCCCCTTTTCTTCCTATGATTCACATCATACACTTTAACACCTAAAGTCTCACCTGTTTCAATCGGTAACAAGAAGAAGGATGGTTTGAGCATACCCAACACACATGCCCCTTCCCAGTCCTGTGGCAGCTCCGAATAGGCTTTCTTACCACAGATCCAGTACAAATTTGCTGGGGCTCTCCAAGTAGATGTGATGGATAGATCAAACCACACATCCTTTAAATTGGCATATCTAGCAAACGGGTTAGATGGTTCTGAGACATTTGAAGCCGACCACCAAGTTGTATTCTTTGTATCATCATCATAAGCTTTTTGCCCTAGACAAGTTAATTCTCCTACAGAAGTATTATACATTATTCCTTTCCTTGCTATGCAAACATAACCTATGATGGAGGTCTTTAATCTCCACTCAGATTTACCTCTAACACTCATATGATAATCGGCTTGTGTAGATATTAATTGGTCAACTGCCTCAGAACCGGACATTACCTCCTTTGCTTCCCAAGGCCATTGGTCTCCCATGTTAGTACCTCCACACACATAGCAGTTGGTAACATTAAGACTACCGGCAATACTTTCAGCTAGATCAATGAACAGGTTTTTAGCATTATGGGGGATCTTATTATCTATACTCATCTCTTCGTAAAAGGAATGGTATACTTGATGAGTCTGGGAGGATACCGTATCAGTCTCTATTCCTATAAACAATAATGTCCCAGGATCTAAACCCGTCCCGTATATCTGAAACCCAAATAAATTTCCATACTTATCTAAGAACTTGTCGGGGTTATTAATAAGTATATGGACTGGGTTGCATTCCATAGACTTACAATAAGGGCTAGTCGGCAACTTAGTCACTATCATGTCTTTGTCTACTGTCTGTCCCCAAGTTGCCCACCCCACACAAGACCAATATGGACAAAAGTTATAGTCTTTATTTGGGCATCTAGGACTTACATATTTATTTTTTGCTACTGGGACAAATATATTTATCATTAGACCCATACGTCCTCTCCCATCTAAGATCCCCACATACATTCCACGGCTTTCTACCACTTGATATCGCCTTACATGCATCAAATAGCAGAACACCCGAAGAATGTACGGATTCTAACACCGTTTTATTAATTAGGGTCCCCTGAGGATCTCCATTCCTGAGAGTCAACCAAATTGTACGAGGCTGATACTCCGGACTGAAGCACTTAGGTTCTCCTACTCCTAAATGGCACACACTATAGTCTATATTTAAGTATCTACATCTCGATACATCTCCTTTACACTCGTATTGTGAATGCCAAATTAGGGTTTGGGATATATGGTTACCTGTTCTCGTAGTCTTAATGCATACCTCACAGCTAGGAGTGTCGGTACCTCTACCTTCCTGAATATAAAAACACATATAAATAAACACTATCAAAAGCACATCTTTCGCCGTCATCCTCAGTCTTCGTCCGTGCGATGGCGCCTCAGCTTCCAGGATGTGAGGGGCTGCAGGGAATGGAGTTCTGCTCATCTTCACAGGTGTCCCTTCGAGACTTTCCTGGCTTATACACTATGTGATGGTAAGCGGACAGGCTTTATTATGGCCTTCTCACTCACACCTGTAACAATAAAATTTGTAATCCACAATAATTCCTCGTTACTCCGACTGAGTAGTGCGTTTTAACCGGATCTTGCAGGGATTCTCTGGATCTGCTGTAACTTGCCAAGAATCGACTGCTGCTGGTTTAACCCTGGAGTGATGTATCCACGGAGTCACTTCTGCTACTTTTATTGCGTATGAACTTATCCAGATAGGATTGGATGTTCTTCTTAGCCTTCTGCGGAATGTGATATTGTCTTAGGCTCACTGGATAAACCCCATGTTTCAGTTCAATTTTTATTGGTGGAATATTGCGGGCCAGTCCTGGTGGGTTGTTCTCTGCCCAAACTCCTGGTATGTTAAACAATGTCTCATCACTCCTAGGGTTTTGGCTAGTCAACACTGTATAAAGTCGCCACTCTTCTTCCTTTGGTACGGATAAAGTCATAATACCTGAAGGTCCATTAAACTTTAAAGATGTTGTTCCATCTGGTAGGAACGTAATCTGCGCTTGTAATTTTGATAGCATATCACGTCCCAGCAATTGGACTGGACATTCAGGCATATAAAGGAATTGGTGTTTTACTACGTGGCCTCCCAATGTACAGAGTCGACTTTTAAGAACCGGTCTTTCAGCACTTCTTCCAGTTGCTCCTATCACAGTAATAGTCCTTCCAGATGGAGGAGCAACTAGATTAGTCACCACTGAATGTTCAGCACCAGTGTCGATCATGAACGCACTCCTTTTCCCCCCTATTGATACATCGACCATAGGCTCCGCTCGACCAAGGGGGATGGAGCCCGGTCGGTATCAATAGTCCTCCATGACCGTGTCAGCCAATCCTACAAAGTCCCTACCTTCTCTATCGCGAGACCTTTGCGCTGCTGGAATATACCTGTCTTCCCTAACACTTCCTCTGTTCCCATTACTCCCTCTATAACCATTACTCCCTCCGGGACCTCCTCTACCTCTCGCTCTGCCTCTAAAGTTTCCGTAGCCTGCCCTGGGTTGGTCTCTCTCGTACTGCTCTCTTTGCGGACATTCGTTCCTCCAATGCCCTTCTTCCTTGCAATACGCACACTGATCCCTACTCAAAGGCTCCCTACTCCATCTATTATTGCCTCTATCTGGGCCCCGTTTATCTACGCCTGCGATCGCTACCGCTAGCATATCAGCCTTTTTACGCATCTTGCGCTCCTCCTCTTTCTTGCTTTCTGTTTCCCTATTCATATAGACCTTATTAGCTACCTCCATTAGTTGGGTGATTGACATACCTGCAAACCCTTCTAACTTTTGTAGCTTGCGCTTAATATCTCCGTAAGCTTGGCTGACAAAGGCGGAGTTCACCATTCGGGAATTGTCTGCGTCTTCCGGATTAAAGGGGGTGTACAAGCGGTACGCCTCCAATAATCGGTCATAAAAGACACTGGGCGCTTCATCGCTTTTCTGGATCACCTCAACTGTCTTCGACATGTTAATGGCTTTCTTTCCTCCGGCTTTCATGCCAGCAATTATAGCGTCTCTATAGGCTCTGAGTTGAACCATATCAGCACCATTTACGTTCCAATCGGGATCAGTGTTGGGATAATGTGTTGCGGCCCATGCTGCTGGATTAGCTTGGTTCAAAGCACGGGCTCTATCCTCTAATGCTTTAATGGCTGCTTGATTTATTCTTGTCCTTTCCTCATTGTTAAATAAAGTCATTAATAACTGCTGGCAATCAGCCCATGTCGGATTATGTGTCTGTACTATTGAGGTGAACAGATCAGTCATGGCTTGTGGTTTCTCAGTATACGAGGAATTATGGGTCTTCCAGTTTAAAAGGTCGGTTGTGGTAAATGGGACATATACGAAGACTGGGTCAGCGTGTGCCATTTGACCTGCGGCATCGATATAAGCTGACCCGGGATTCAGACGAAGAGGCATCTGATAGTGCTTTAATTGTTGGGCACCAGTCAACTGTCGGGTTTGGATGGGGCTACGTAGGGAAGCGTCAGTCATGGGTTCCGGTCGGGGAGATATAGGGTATGGGGATGTGGGAGGTTGGTTTTGGGAAAAGGTAGTGAATAGAACACTTCGGGCCGAGCTAGATGAAGCTTGACCGGAAGTCTGAAGTGGCGCCAAATCAGGATATTCGTTTCTAATGGGGGTGGGTTCTGGTTCCGGAAGGGGAGATTTAGTACGAGGGGGGGTGGATCCTGTACTGGAGGAGGAAGCGGAAGTGGATGAGGGTAATGAGGGAAGGGTTACAGGACTTCCTGTATTTGCGTCACTTCCTCTTACCGGAAAGTAAGGGGGCGGCAAAGGGATCTCGGACTCAGGGGGCGTGTCCAAAATGGGCCTAACACCAGCCCTAGTGGACGAACAAGTCCTAGCTACCATGAGGCGACACTGTTCCTCGTGGCATGTCCGGAGCCATTTTGGCGAGTCATTTACGGCCTGTCTCCAACAATCAATATAAGGAAACTGGCCGTAAAGTTCAGGCCTACCTGATACAGCCACGTGTAAGCGCTGTACCAGAGTTGGATCCAAACTGCCACGTGGCGGCCATGCCGCAACCAAAGTAGGCCACTCCCTAGTGCACAAAGTGACCAAACGTACAGGGGACATCTTAACCCCAAAATCACAAACTTTGAATCCCTTTTTAAAATTCTTAACCATACATCCTAAGGGATCCGGAATCGTTGACTGCGACGCACCCATATTTAACAGTGGAACGTCGTCGACAACGAATACTATACGCGCGTACTATTCAACAGTCACACCCGTTTCCTCTGGCAACAGCACCACGTGGTATGGTTACCAAGTGAAACGTACACAATAACAATAAACACTCAGGGAATTCCCATACACACACAGCTGCTACACCAGTCACTATATAATCAATATTATGCCCTTTGGCGTAACTACACAGTCACCCACGCTATAATTCTCTATATACGAATTACCCGTCTATAACACACCCCAGTAACATCGTCTTTTACAAATAGCGGTTACAGTACGGTTAGCATAGGTCAAAGCACAAGTTAAGGTCACAATACAATTATTAGTGGTTATGGTGTTAAACATGCAATGGACGACAATGATTAGTACTTATTATATAATGTCAGTAAATATACAGGGTTATGGTACCGTGCACTATAATACAGCAACACACTATTAACACTCTCGCTAGACGGCTGAGCTCGCGCTATCTAACAAGATATACACTTTACTAAACAATCGTTAACACATTTACAATTCCCAACTAAACTATTGGCCAGTACCTTGAATGGACTACCTAAAACTATATACACCCGTTTTGGTTAGCCACACTGCCCAATCACCACATATACATAGCGAGCTAGAGAACCGAATTTACACAGGCGCCTCTTAGTCGCACTATACAACGAGCTAGAGATCCGAATTTACACAGGCGCCTCTTAGTCGTACTATCAAAAGTCTAGTGGGTTCCAAATTTACACGCCTTCCCACTTAGCCCAGATAGGATGAGAACTAGCGAACCGAATTTACACAGGCGCCGCTTAGTCTCCCGGTCCCTCCGACCTAGCGAACGTAATATACACCCTAGAACGCTAGTCTAGACAAGACACCGGTGTCCGGCTAGGGCTATTTACACCAGGACCCCGCCTGACTAACCAAATCAAACGGTCTGACTAAAGAGCGTTCGATCGAGCGGTGCGCCTTCGCTCCTTCCCTCCGACAGAGGGGGCAGATACACAGATTCAAAACCCCTTTGGGCCTACCGCACAATCGGTATACCCCTAGTGGGTCCTGCCGTCTAAAACAGCAGTTGTCTTACCTCCTCGTTCCTGAACCTGAGTTCACACTCATCGACGGGGACACCCCAGCACTTCTCACGTAGAGGCCGATGATCTCCTGGACAACAGACCAGTGGCGCCGAGACGAAGGGAGGTCCACGCAGAAGTTCAGGGGTGCAGCCGTAGAGAACGTGGGCAAAGATAGACC